>NW_027223752.1:1815144-2345982 GCF_028538775.1 Myotis yumanensis | reverse complement strand
GGGCTGGTTAATTTAGGGGGACAGCAGGGACTGGGAAAGCCCTCGGCGGGGGGGGGGGGGGGGGGGCTGCAGAGTGGGCAGTGGGCAAGGAGCCGGGCCTGGCCGCCCGCTTGTGGCTCAGCCACAGGGCACTTCCAGGGAGCACGGGGCATGTGCGCGGGGCGGCCAGGGGCGGGTGGGGAGGGGCGGCGGTGGCGGCTGCACCCACAGGTCCGGCGGCGTCCAGGGCACTCTGTGCCTTGGCGTGTGCGTCTCCGGTGACGACCGCAGGAAAAACAGCGTCTTGGCGTCGCCGTGCCCAGAACCTGTCAGACCCCCCCGCACGGCCGGGGGTCTGGGCTGCTGTTTACACTCCCAGGAGCCCTCCCCTGCTGCTGGGGGAGGGGGCGCTCGGTGCCGTCAGCCACCGCCGCTCCTCGCGGGGCCCAGCGGGGTGCTCACCGGCGGCGCTGTCTTCCAGGACTTCTTCTTCTACTCCCTCGTCTACGACCCGCAGCAGAAGACGCTGCTGGCCGACAAGGGCGAGATTCGCGTGGGCAACCGGTACCAGGCGGACATCACGGACCTGCTGAGGGAAGGTGGGCGCCAGGGGCTCGGGCGCGTCGACCTGTGAACCAGGAGGTGGCTGGGTCGGTTCCGGTCGGGGCTCGGGCCAGGGTTGCAGGCTCGATCCCCGGTAGAGGGCGCGCAGGAGGCAGCCGATCGTGATTCTCTCGTCGCTGATGTTCTCTCTCTCTCTCCCTCTCCCTTCCTCTCTCTCTAAAAAAAACAATAAAAACACGGAAAGGAAAGTGGTGGCCGCACGCGGCAGCCTGCGTCCCTCCTGCGGGCACCAGGCCGAGCTCGGTGAAGGCCGCCTCCCGCAGCCGCCTGCGGCCGGGGGGCTGGCCCCTCTGTTTCCCCGTCTCTGAAAGCGGCTGCTGCCGTGGCCGCCGTCACCTCCTCTCCCGTCACCCCCACCTGCCTGTCACCCCCACCTGGCTGTCACCCCACCTGGCTGTCACCCCCACCTGGCTGTCACCCCACCTGGCTGTCGTTTCTGCCAGAGGGACATTTCCTTGTCAGCGGTGACATAGGACTGTTGGCTGAGCCCCAGGCAGCGCTGCAGGGACACCTCCTATCGTAGCGTCTCCCACGCTGGGCCTGGTGCCCTGGGGCCGGGTGCACAGGCTGCTGGCCAGGTCCTGCCTGCCTGTCCCCTGCCCGGGGCTCTCAGGACAGGCTTGCCCTGTGTGACCCCGGGTCTCTGCCTGCCCTCGGCTGGCCCCTCCCGATGGACGTCCCAGCGAGGGTGCCCTTTGCGTCCATGGGAAGCTGCCCAGCCCTTCCCTGCCGTCGGCGTCACCGCTTCCTGAGTGACCTTTGTGAGGCCGTGGCCTCTCTCCTCCTCTCATGGCCGTGATGTCTCATTTCTGTGAGGTCCTGCCTCCCGCACACTTTTGCATGTGCCTCACACACGCACACCGACACACTTACATGTGCACATATGCCACACACCTACACAGACAGGCACGCACGCACACACCCTATACACACGTTCATGCACACACACACATGGTCACGCTCACACACACACATGCTCTACACATCTACGCACACATGATTGCATACACGTTCACGCGTGCACACACATGCCCTTCCTGGTGGTTGGTGTGTCTTCTGTCTGCCATGTGGTCGGGTGTAGGAGTCGCTCAGCCAGGCTGACAGCAGGTGGTGTGGTGGCAGCGCCGTCCCTTCTGCCACCTCCCGTCACGTGGACCCCACGGGGCAGGCAGACCTCGGCCCCAGGAGGCAGCAGGCAGCCCGGTCTCCTCGCAGCCGTGGTCTCAGGCGCTTCCTCCCGCAGGCGAGGAGGACGGCCTGCGACCAGTCCAAGCTGGAGACCAAGGTGTGGGAGGCTCACAACCCGCTCGTGGACAAGCAGATCGACCAGTTCCTGGTGGTGGCCCGGTGAGCGTGCCGCCCGGCCCGGCGGGTGGGCGGGGCCTGTCCCGCAGGGCCCCCGCGAGAGAGCGTCTCCAGCGGGTGCCACTCCTTCCTGCCCCTGGGCCACTCCTGTGCCAGCCGCTGTGCCCGGGTTGTCCTGGCGCCGTCCTGCCAGCCGGCCCGGGGTCAGCTCTCTCCTCCCCCAGCTCCGTGGGCACCTTCGCCCGGGCCCTCGACTGCAGCAGCTCCGTCCGGCAGCCCAGCCTGCACATGAGCGCCGCGGCCGCCTCGCGGGACATCACCCTGGTGAGTGCGCTCTGGCCGGCAGCTGGGGCCAGGCACCCGCCGTGGGAGGGGCCCCTGCCCGGGGCCCACACGTCCTCACACCTGGTCCCTCACTCACATACACATGTACACACAGACACTCACACATGCACACTCGCACATGCACACTCGCGCAGACACACATGCACACTCACACATGCACACTCGCGCAGACACACAGACACTCACACATGCACACTCACACACAGACACACACACTCACACATGCACACTCGCGCAGACACACAGACACTCACACATGCACACTCACACATGCACACTCGCGCAGACACACAGACACTCACACATGCACACTCGCACACAGACACTCACTCACACATGCACACTCGCACACAGACACACACACTCACACATGCACACACACATGCACACTCGCGCAGACACACACACACTCACACATGCACACTCGCACATGCACACTCGCGCAGACACACACACTCACACATGCACACACTCACACATGCACACTCGCGCAGACACACACTCACACATGCACACACACTCACACATGCACACACACATGCACACTCGCGCAGACACACACAGTCGCACATGCACACACTCACATGCACACTCGCACAGACACACACACACTCACACATGCACACGCTCACACATGCACACTTGCACATGCACACTTGCACACAGACACACACACTCACACATGCACACACACATGCACACTCGCGCAGACACACACACACTCGCACATGCACACTCGCACATGCACACTCGCGCAGACACACACACACTTGCACATGCACACTTGCACACAGACACACACACTCACACATGCACACACACATGCACACTCGCGCAGACACACACACACTCACACATGCACACACTCACACATGCACACTTGCACATGCACACTTGCACAAAGACACACACTCACACATGCACACTCGCACATGCACACTCGCGCAGACACACAGACATTCACACTCACACAGACACATGCATATTTGCACACACTCACACACACAAACACACACATACAGACACAGAGACATTCACACGCACATTCACACACAGGGACACAGATGCGCACACTCCACACATGATTGCACACACTCACAATCACACGTGCACACACATACACACACTTGCTCACATACAGTCGTACATACACACTCACACACATACCGTCGCACATACGTACACATGCGCACACACACACTCACATGCACACTCACACATGCAGACACAGAGACACACTCGCACACTCATACACAGACACACATTCACGCACGCGCACACATGTACACACAGACACACATGCACACACAGACATACCCATAGACGCACACTCATACAAAGACAGACACATGCACACTCACTCACGTACTCGCACACACTCACACATGCACACAGACATACACACTCACGCACACACATACACACTCGCACTTATGCTCACACACACACGTGCACACTCACACAGAGACACTCACACAGACATACACGCTCGCACACAGACTCACACACACACCCTCCCACCAGTGGACATGACAGCTCTCTCCCCCCACCCCATGGCTGTAGCATCTGCCCTGCCCGGGCGCTCTCTCCCTGGAGTCATTGCACCAGCTGGGGGAGGGGTGTGGCAGCGAGAATTAGGTCCATCGCCCACCGGGCTCCCCATGCTGGGTGTGACCCCGCCCAGGCCTGGCCAGCCCATCCCCAGCCCGGCTCCCCCAGAGCGAGCCTGCCCGTCAGCGACTGAGCCACTCGGACTCAGCTCCCCAGGGCCCCTCACTCCCCCCCTCATCACTGCCCCCCTCACTCCCAAGCCCCCCAGGGCTCTCTCCTTGTCTTCTGTCGGGGGGGGGGGGTTTCCCCGTGTTTCTGGGTGGGCACAGGGGTGCGGGAGGCCCGGCGAGTGACCCTGCGTCTCGCCGCAGTTCCACGCCATGGACACGCTGCACAGGAGCGTGTACGACGTCGCCAAGGCCATCTCGGCGCTGGTGCCGCAGGGCGGGCCCGTGCTGTGCCGGGACGAGATGGAGGAGTGGTCGGCCTCGGAGGCCAGCCTGTTCGAGGAGGCGCTGGAGAAGTACGGGAAGGACTTCCCCGACATCCAGCAGGACTTCGTGAGTGCGCTGAGCCCCGCGCGCGGCCCTGCCGTCCCGGCCCCTCGCGCGGCCCTGCCGGCCGGCCCCTCGCACGCCCCTGCCGTCCCGGCCCCTCGCGGCCCTGCTGTCCCGGCCCCTCGCGCGCCCCTGCCGTCCCGGCTCCTCGTGCGCCCCTGGGCGGGGGTCAGGGCTGGGCCTCACGGTCCTACCATCTTTCTCTTTTTTAATAGATTTTTATTGATCTCAGAGAGGAAGGGAGAGGGAGAGAGAGAGAAGCATCCGTGATGAGAGAGGATCATGGATCGGCTGCCTCCTGCACGCCCCACACTGGGGATCGAGCCCACTACCTGGGCCTTTTCCCTGATCGGGAATCGAACCCGGGACCTCCTGGTTCCTAGGTCGACGCTCAGCCCCTGAGCCACACTGGCCGGGCTGCTGCTTGTTTTTAGCCAGCTGACCTCTCCTTGCCGTGTCCTCCACGTGTGTCCCTTGAGGGTGTGTCCTCGCGTGGGCCAGCACCCTCGGGCCCTCCCCGCCCCGTCTCCTGAAACACCTGCCCTCCTCAGAAAGGACGAGGGGCCTGGGGTCGCTCGCGGCTGTGTCTGTGCGGAGGGCGGCGGGGGGGGTGACCAGGAGCCCATGGGATGGCAGGCGGCCCGTCCCGAGGGCCAGAGGCAGGGGAACGACCAAGGGGGGTGGCGGGGCCGCGGCCCGGAGAGGGCGGCACGGGCAGGCCAGGGGCGCGGCGGGCACGTTGCTGACGTCCACGTCTCGGGCGGCCCGCGAGGCAGACGCGTCTAGAACGCTGAGCCAAGTGAGCAGCACCTGTCGGGCCACGAGCAGAGATAGAGGGGCGGCCGGCTCGCACGGGGCGGGGGGCTCGGCCAGAGCAGGGTGTGCGGGGCGAGCGGCAGCCACGGGGGCCGGGCTGTGGCACCCCGTCCTACAGACCCACGATCTCATGTGACAGACCCGGTGGCACCGTGCAGGCGGGTCTGAGCCTCGCTCTGTGAGGCGGTCGGAGCTAAGTCGGGGCCCAGGCCTGGCACCCCGCGTGGTCACAGGGCCTGGCCCTGTGGTGGCGCCACGAGCCCGGGCACCAGGCGTTCCGGGGAGAACCTCTGGGCGCCCGGCGTGCGTGAGCTGAGTGCGGGCGCACAGCGCGTCCAGCAGTTGTGTTGGCGAAGCCGCACGCTCACCAGCGGGACGTGGGCCTGACGTCCTTGGGCCAGGACCTGGCCCGGGGGGAGGGGCTCAGGCAAAGCCGTGACCTAGAGGAGAAGTGTGTTTAGAAACGGGGGGTTGCTCCCGGCGGTGTCCTGGGGCACACGGGGCCTCCTCAAGTGCCCTTCTCTCCCCAGCTGCCCTGGAAGTCACTTACCAGCATCATCGAGTATTACTACATGTGGAAGACCACCGACAGATACGTGCAGCAGGTGGGCTGGGGACCACGGACAGACACGTGCTCAGGTGGGCTGGGGGACCACGGACAGACACGTGCTCAGGTGGGCTGGGGGACCACGGACAGACACGTGTTCAGGTGGGCTGGGGGACCACGGACAGGCACGTGCACAGGTGGGCTGGGGACCACGGACAGACACGTGCACGGGTGGGCTGGGGGACCACAGACAGACACGTGCTCGGGTGGGCTGGGGGACCACGGACAGACACGTGCTCGGGTGGGCTGGGGGACCACGGAGAGACACGTGCTCAAGTGGGCTGGGGACCACGGACAGACACGTGCACAGGTGGGCTGGGGGACCACGGACAGACACGTGCTCGGGTGGGCTGGGGACCACGGACATAAGCATCCCAGGGCACCGTGGTTCCGTGTGGCAGAACCTGATGGGCTTTGGGGTGACCTCCCACAAGGCAGGCAGTCGGGGTGACACCGGAGCTCCCCTCCCTCCGGGCAGCACCTCCCTGGCTGGCCTTACTGACCCTCTGTTTTGTTTTAAGAAACGCTTGAAAGCCGCTGAAGCAGAGAGCAAGTTAAAGCAAGTTTATATCCCCAACTAGTAAGTGCTCCGTCCCCGCCCCGCCCTCGGCCGGGTGGGCACAGGTGGGGCCTTCGAGGGCCCAGGTGCCTGGTGGGGGTGGCCCGCCCTGGCTCTCCCTCGGCCTCCCAGGTGGCACCTGCCCAGGCCGGGTCCAACTCCAGGCTGAACCGCGTGCCAGGCCGGCAGACAGAGCTGGAGTGTAGACCAGGGCCTGAGCCTCCACGGGAGCCACTTCAGGACGCGGGCGAGAAAGCTCGCACCCGCACCCGCACCCGGACCAGAGGATGGGCGGCGCCTGGGAGCCCGGGCCCCAAGGAGCTGCGCCCTGACCGCAGCGCCCGCGCCCCCTCTCTTCCCCCTAAGTAACAAGCCAAACCCGAACCAGATCAGCGTGAACAACGTCAAGGCGGGCGTGGTGAACGGCGCGGGGGCTCCAGGCCAGACCCCCGGGGCCGGCCGAGCCTGCGAGAGCTGTTACAGTAAGTCCTGGCCGGCTAGCCCAGCCTCCGCAGGACGCCCGCCCCACCCCGTCGGACCCGAGCCCGGCCCGGGGGCGGGGGCTGCACGCCGCCAGGGAGCCCTTCTCCCGGGGACACGCGGGGACACGCAGGCGCGGTGCGGCGGGCGGGCGGGCGCTCTGTGGTGCCCTCTGCCGTCACTGGTTCTGCTTAAGGATCCGTCTATTTCAACTTTGTTGTCCGTAGCCGCCCAGTCTTACCAGTGGTATTCTTGGGGTCCCCCTAACATGCAGTGTCGCCTCTGCGCGTCTTGTTGGACGTATTGGAAGAAATACGGTGGCTTGAAAATGCCAACCCGCTTAGACGGAGAGAGGCCAGGACCAAACCGCAGCAACATGGTAAGTGGGCCCCTCCCCGCCCCGCGTGCGCCCGGCGGCCGGCCCACGGTCATGGCGCTGTGTCGGGGCGGCGCGCCCCCTTCCGCAGAGCCCCCACGGCATCCCAGCCCGGAGCAGCGGGAGCCCCAAGTTCGCCATGAAGACGCGGCAGGCCTTCTACCTGCACACCACCAAGCTCACGCGCATCGCCCGGCGCCTGTGCCGAGAGATCCTGCGCCCCTGGCACGCCGCCCGGCACCCCTGCCTGCCCATCAACAGCGCAGCCATCAAGGCCGAGTGTGAGTGCTCCCGCCAGCTCCGCTCACCCTGTAGGAGGGGCGTGTGTGTGCAGGAGGGGTGTGTGTGCGCGTGTGTGTCCAGGAGGGGTGTGTGTGTGTGTGTGTGCAGGAGGGGTGTGTGTGTGTGTGTGCAGGAGGGGTGTGTGTGTGTGTGTGCAGGAGGGGTGTGTGTGTGTGTGTGTGTGTGCAGGAGGGGTGTGTGTGTGTGTGTGTGCAGAGGGGTGTGTGTGCAGGAGGGGTGTGTGTGCGTGTGTGTGTGCAGGAGGGGTGTGTGTGCAAAAGGGGTGTGTGTGTGTGTGTGTGTAAAAGGGGTGTGTGTGTGTGCAGGAGGGGTGTGTGTGCGCGTGTGTGTGTGCAGGAGGGGTGTGTGTGCAGGAGGGGCGTGTGTGCAGGAGGGGTGTGTGTGCAGGAGGGGTGTGTGTGTGTGCAGGAGGGGTGTGTGTGTGTCCAGGAGGGGTGTGTGTGCAGGAGGGGTGTGTGTGCAGGAGGGGTGTGTGCGCGTGTGTGTGTGCAGGAGGGGTGTGTGTGCAGGAGGGGTGTGTGTGCAGGAGGGGTGTGTGTGCGTGTGTGTGTGCAGGAGGGGCGTGTGTGCAGGAGGGGTGTGGGCCGGGTGTGCTGTCGGAAGCACGCGCACACACGCACACACACACCCCGCATGGCGCCCACACTGCACACACACACGCACGCACACACCCCGCATGGCGCCCACACTGCACACACACACACGCACGCACACACCCCGCATGGCGCCCACACTGCTGGCCCCACAGGCACGGCACGGTTGCCTGAAGCCTCGCAGAGCCCGCTGGTGCTGAAGCAGGCCGTGCGGAAGCCCCTGGAAGCCGTGCTCCGGTATCTCGGTGAGCCTGCCTGCCCTGCCTTCCTCTGCCCTCCCCCAGCTGCTCCTGGGTGCCCGAGCCCGGTGGCATCTCCTGTGGCCGCCGAGGGGAGGAGGGTCCCCGAGGGCAGGCGTGCTGGGTGGGCACGTGCAGCTGCACAGGGAGGGCCTTCGTGCCTGGGGGGCCGGGCCGGGGGCCCCGGGGGGACGGCAGGGCTCGCGCTTGGCCGGCTCGGGGCGGCCCCTGAGTCAGTGGAGGTGACTTTCCGCCTGTGAAGGACATTCCAGAACGGTGAGCTAAGTGTGCCCACTCAGGCCCAGTGGCTTGGCTCCGTGGGCTCTCCGGGCTGTGGCCCTGCGCCCGGCCTCGCCCATCCTGGGGAGGAGGCAGCTCTTGAGAGTCGGCGGCTGGGGGGGCACATCCTGGGCCCGGCCTTGGGGCCGTTAATTCATCCTCTGGCCGGCGGCCAGCCTGCTGCCAGCAGCCCCGGTGGCCTGGACGCGGAGGCCTCTGACGGGCCTGCTGGCTTATGTCTTTGTCTGCAGTCTGTGCTCCTGGCCCTGGCCCGCCCGTCGGCTGGGCTGGGGTGCGGGGACCGGCCCGGACGTGGGTGTGGTGGTGGGTCCTCCCCGTGGGCATGGCCGAGGTCATCCTCAGTGGAGCCGGGGCCTGGGGCGGCCCGGCCGTCCCCACCTTCACACGCTTCCTGCCGTCGCTCCCACAGAGACCCACCCCCGCCCCCCCCCAGCCCCACCCAGTGAAGAGCGTGTCCGGGGTGCTCAGCGGCCTCACCCCCGCCAAGTCGGCCCCCGTCATCAACAACGGCTCGCCCACCATCCTGGGCAAGAGGAGCTACGAGCAGCACAATGGCGTGGACGGTGAGTCCCGCGGGCGGCCAGCGGGGCCTGGGGGCGCGGCCGGCGCAGCCTGCAGCCCAGCCCCGCCCGCGCCCCGCCCGCGCCGCTGACCGAGTTCTCTCTCCCTCTCTCCCCGCCGTCGGGCGCTGCCAGGCAACACGAAGAAGCGGCTCTTGATGCCCAGTAGGGGTAAGGCCTGGTGGCCGCTGCGCGGAGCCGTGTGTCTGCTCGCGTGGTGGCGCGGCCGGGGCTCAGGGCACGTCCGGGGGGCAGTCCACGTGGGCCAGGCCGCGGCGCCCCCACTTTACTTGCCACTTGGCAAAGAGCTCAGTGCTTCAGGGCTTCAGCGGCCCAGGTGCCCACTCCGGGCCCAGGGCCTCTGCCCTCGGGCCCTCCCTCCTCCAGCCGGCGCCTGGTCCGTGGACTGTCCTCGCGCGTCGCCCTGGCGCCCCGCTGCCCGCTGCGCTGTCTGTATCGCACTGTGACTGCCGCATGCCCTCAGCCTCTGCTCTCGTGGTCGCCGTCTTGTGCCTGCAGCTCGCGTGCGCCCTGCCTGGGGGGGGTGATGGACGGAGCTGTGGGTGTGGTTGGCGTGGCCGGGGAGGGCTGCCAGGCCCAGGTGGGCACCGGGGCTCAGTGCCCTCAGGGGAAGGGGGCTGAGCTTGGGGACGGGGACAAGGCCGCGTGGGGCCCTCTCACCCTGCGTGGGGTTGGCAGTGGCTTCAGGGGGGGCTCTTGGAGGTCCAGGTCCTGCCCACGGGCTCCAGGCCCTGCCTTTGCCCCTTAGTTGGAGGAGGGCATCAAGGGCTGTGGGGCCGTCAGCCTGGGCTGGGGACACCCGCCCTGGGGAGCGGGCCAGCTCAGGTCGGGTCGGCCCGCAGCAGCAGCCACACGGGGTGGACGGAGCCACGAGGAAAGGGAGGGTTCGGGGAACGTGTCCTGAGCTCCTGCCAGCCCCTTGGATGGGCAGTCGGTGGCACCCTGGCACCTTGGGCCGGCCTGGCTGGAGGGCGGCTGGTGCTCTGGGGGCTGGCCAGGCAGTGGCGGGGACCAGGCTCAGCACCTCGGGGCGTGGGGCGTGGGCCTGGCAGGGCCGGCGTGGGGGCCGCCAGCCAGCCGTCTCCTGGGCACACCTCCCGCCGCTCCTGGGAGCCCCAGTGGGCACGCCCTGTGGGGTCGCCGCCCTGGCCCCCAGTGCCCCTGTGGCCCGAGGGACCCCGGGACCCGGGAAGCCCGCAGCGCGGGCACAGGGGCTGTCAGCAGGCGCCCTGGGCTTCGGGCTCCCTTTCATGAAGCGATGAACACGCGGCGCGTGGAGCCCGTGTGCGCTGTGGGTTTTTCCAAAATGGGCGCTTCCGTGTTGTCTGTCAAGCGTGTGGTCCTGAGCGCTGGGCAGGGCCAGCCCCACCTGGGACCTTAGCTCACTAACTCCTGCCCCTACTCTGCGCCCACCCCGCCTCCCCGGCACGCGCCACGCTAACGCTCAGTGCTCTCTTCTCTCCGCAACCCGTCCCTTTGGTAGGCACTTACCTGGGTAAGTAGTGCCGGGGCCCCGTTCTCACATGGGCACACCACACCTGGACACGGTCGCACACGGACACGGTCGGTCACACAGACATTCATACACACGGACACGGTCGCACACGGACACGGTCACACACGGACACGGTCACACAGACATTCATACACATGCACACGCTCAGACATGCTCTCACACACACACACGGGCATGCTCACACTTGGGCAGTCTTACACACGGGCACACTCACATGGGCACGCTCACATGGACACGCATGGGTACCCTCACACATGGGAATGCACACACACACACACACACACACGCCCAACACATGGGCACAGGGAGGCGGTGTTGGCCCTGACTTTGCTCAGGTTCTCACGCAACATGCATGTGGAGCCGGGGCCTCGGTGCAGCCGGGCCGGCGGGTGTGACCTGGGACAGCGCCTGTCCTGACTCCTGGCGGGAGCTTGCGGCTCCAACCCCTCAGCCTGGGGTCAGTGAGGGCAGCCGGCCACCTGGGGTCTGAGCGTGCTGGCCTAGGAGTGGCCATCTGTGAGGGCAGCTGTGCTGGGCGGGCCCGGTCACAGCAGCCAGGCCTCCTCCGCCAGCTGAGTCAGCGGCGTGGCCTGCGTGTGGGCCCGGGCTGTGGTTCTGAGGCTGACGCCCTCGGAGGCCGGGAACTGGGGGGCCGCTGGCTGGGCCAGACCCAGGGCAGCTGAGGCGCCTGTCCCAGGCCCCGCTGGGTGTGGGCTGTGGGGTGGGGTGGGCCCTGTGGCCTCTCCCCAGGCAGGCCGAGGGTCCCAGGGTGTGAGTGCGCCAGTGCCTCATGTTCTGTCCCCCTCTTGTCAGGCCTGACGAACCACGGACAGACCAGGCACATGGTAAGAGGGAGGGCACACGGGTGCACATGGCCCTGGGCTTGGGGAAGAAGTCCAGTGGGACCCGTGGAGGGCAGGCAGGGGGTGCCCTGGGCCCTCAGAGTATCCCCTGGCCCCTTGGAGTATTGGGGTGCAGGGTGGAGGCCCAGGGACACCCCTCACACCTCCCCTTGCCCAGGGACCAAGCCGGAACCTCCTGCTCAATGGGAAGTCCTACCCCACCAAAGTGCGCCTCATCCGGGGGGGCTCCCTGCCCCCCGTGAAGCGGCGGCGGATGAACTGGATCGACGCCCCTGACGACGTGTTCTACATGGCCACCGAGGAGACCAGGTGGGCCCCGGCCGCACGGGCGGGCGGGTCGGCGCGGAGGGCGGGCGGGTGGCGTGCGTGCTCCTCACACGGGCGCTCTGCACTCACAGGAAAATCCGCAAGCTGCTCTCGTCCTCGGAGACCAAGCGCGCAGCCCGCAGGCCCTACAAACCCATCGCCTTGCGCCAGAGCCAGGCCCTGCCGCTGCGGCCGCCCCCGCCCGCGCCCGTCAACGACGAGCCCATCATCATTGAGGATTAGCCGCCCTGCCCGCCGCCCGCGCCAACCACGGCCCACCCCGCCTGCGCCCACCGCCCGCCCGGTTTTGGTAGTGCCCGCCCGCCCCCACCCGCAGAGAAGCCGCCCCGCCGGGCCTCGTGGGGGCCACGCTGACGCCGGGCGGCGGGCGCCGATCTTAGCTTTGTGTTCCTTTTTCGGCCGGAGCGGAGCGAGGGGCCGCCCAGTGCCCGCACCACCCGTGCGGCCCGGCGGCCGGAGTCATGTTGTGTTCTGTTGAAGGTGCCGTTTTAAATTTTATTTTTATTACTTTTTTGTAGATGAACTTAAGCTCTGTACCTTACACCTGGAACGAGGGCCGGCGCAGCCGGTGGCCGAGCTGCCTGGCGGGCCGCCCCTTGTCTTTTCAAGTAATTTTCATATTAAAAAAAACAAAGGAAAAAAAACTCATAAAAAAGAAAAAAAGCAAGTAGGCCTTCTTATGTCTTTTGTCTCTATTCCTCTCCCTGTCCGAGCCCCAGCCCCCACCCCCACCCCGGCACCTCGGAGCAGCCGGCCCGGGAGGGACAGGCCGCCCGGGGACCTGCTGGCCGGCGGGTCACCCGGCGCTGCGGGTGGCTCTAGGCCCAGAGGACCCCCGGAGGAGCCCGGGGAGCAGCAGGTGGCCCTTGGCTTTCCTGGCCTCCCTCCCTCACCTCGGCCCACACCTGCCTCCTTCAGGGCCTGGCCCAGCCCACCACCCTCCGGAGGGGCAGGGAAGGGGGCCGGTGGGGCTCCGGGCCCTCACGGTGGAGCGGACGCCGTCTGAGGCAGGGTGGGTGGCCAGGGCCCCATCCGCCGTGGCCGTGGGGCAGCCAGCACAGCTGGGGTGGCCGGCCCGCTGTCCTGCCCCTGGCAGAGCCCTGCCCAGCTGTCGCCGCAGAGCCGGGCCACCCCAGCAGGTGTGGGGTTTCCTCATGAGAATTCACTCCGATTTCAGCAAGGGCGTTCTCAGAAACCCTGCCTTGGGCATCCCCGCACCCACCCACAGGCGGCGGGGGCTGAGGGAGGGACACGCAGACTGGGGCTCCCTCCTCCCGCCTGAGCCCCGCCTCCGCTCCCCAGCCTCACCGAGAGGCATGCACATCTCGGCAGGGGCTGGAAATAGAAGGGGAGATAAGGGGCGTCCTGGCCTCCCTCTGACAACCTGTGAGGGAAGGAGGGTGTCGCGGGACGGCTCAGCACCCCGGCCCACTCCGACCTGCAGCCCTGCCCCCACCGCCCCTGCTGCCCAGGATGCAGACCAGAAGGTGACCTTGAGAGCTTCCCCGGGGGAGGGGGGAGGCTCTGCCCAGGCCCTGCCCTCTGGCCCCCCAGCCCCTTCCCTCCTGAGGCTCAGGGCTTCCTCCCTGCCTGCTGAACGGCCTAAACCCTGAGCAAGGTGGCCCCTACCCTCCCTGCTGGGCAGGCAGGCCCTGAGGAGTAACCCCCCCGGCTCCCGCCCAGGAGTGGGGAGTGGGCACACACACGGGGGAGCAAGGGCCCAGTGCGCCATCCTTGGGGGCCCCACACGGGCTGCTGCCCTGTCGCCCCGGGGCCAGGGCCATCGCATGCGGCTGGAGTGGTCCCCATGGGTCCTGCCTGCCGAGCCTCCCACACCCTCGGGCAGCCCGGCCTGGGTCCCGCAGCCCGAGCGGAGACCAGGATCCTGATGGCATCTGCCAACGTTGCCAGGACGACGGGGCACAGGAAGACTGGTGATCCGGTGGATGCCATGCCACTGTGGCCCCAGGGGAGGGATCTGCCCCCACGCCTGGCCGCCTGGCCCCGCCACCTCAGGGCCCTGCCTGCTCTCCTGGAGCCTCCCTGGTCCCTGTCGCCCTCAGTGGCCTCAGGTGGACGCTGTTGCTCTGTGTCCATTGGTCAGTGACCCTGCCCACCAGGTCCAGAATAGCCCTGGGGCACGAGGGAGCCTGAGGCCTGGGGCTGTGGCTGGGGGCAGGGCAATCCCGCGCTCTCCAGGGCACCTGGCCAGGCCCGGATGCCATTCCTTGGACCCACCCGTTCTCTCTCCAGGCAGGGCTGGGCCCGGGACCTCCCCCCAGACACCTGTGCGGGCCAGGCCGCCTCCACAGCGGTCAGTCCTGCCATGTCAGAGGTGGCGTGGCAGGAGGGAGGGAGCCTGGCCGGGGCTCCCAAGTGGAGAGGGCACTGTAACTGCCACTTGGCGGGCACCGGGCCATGAATTAAATTATTCAGGGACACCTGAACCGGCCCGAGCAAGGAGCAGGCTGAGAATGAGTGACCCGGGCGAGCCCCACAGCTGGCCACCCTGTCCAGGAAGGGAGCCCGAGGCCTCCTGCCCGCCTCCGCCTGGGCTGGCTCAGGGCCAGAGCCGGGCGCCAGAGGGGGCTGGTCAGGCTGGTCGGTCAGGCTCGGGGGAATCTTGTGTTTCAGTGGCTGTAGGTGTGAGTGTGCGGGTGTGGGGGGGCAGCCACCCCAAGGAGCTGGCCAGGGCAGGGCGCCAGGAACCCTGGGTTCGGGAGGCTGGGGACACTGGCTGCTCCTCCACTCCACTCGGCAAACACTGGTGAGGGATGGCGCCAGGCCCCGCCCGAGTCTCCGGCAGAGGAGAGTGGGTGAGGGGTGCTGGTCCTGTCACCTGGGCCTGCAGGGGTCTGTCCACCCGACAGGCTGGGGGCCCAGAGCAGGGCCGATGGTGAGGGGAACCCCGAGAGGAGGGCGGAGTGTCCTCCAGGTCCCCCCAGGTGGGAGTGCGGCGGGGTGAGGGCGGATCCTGCAGGCTCGGGTGGGGTGGAGAGGTGGGCGTGGCCGGCAGCCCCTGTAGGGGGAGGGCAGCAGGGCCCTAGCCGCCCCCCCACACCCCCCTCCCCCCCTCCCCCCTGACGCTCTGAGGCCGAGAGGCTGGAGGTGGGAGGCTCTGGGCCCTGCTGGTGGGTCCCGGAGAGGGATGCGCCGGCCGGGCTCCAGCGGAGTGGGGCCCCCTCCCCGCGCTCCCCATCTCCCCCCTCTCCGCCCCTACCACCCCCTGGAGGGCATCGAACACCTTGCGCGCCAGCCAGCCCCGCGAGCCCCGGCGGCCGGCCGCCCCCTCCCGCCCCTTCCAGCAGCTTCTCTCGCGCTGTTTTTGGAAGTGGCGGGCGCCCTGCCCTCCATCCGCTGCGCCCTCGGCACCACGGACGGTGTGGGGCGGGGCCGCGGGGGGGTGGGAACCGGCCTTGGGCCGCGTGGCCGACCCGCCAGGAATCCGGCTCGGATCCCGCCGCGCGGCCGTTGCTATAGAAACCGAGCAACAAAGGGATGAGGGGCGCGCGACAGGGTGGGGGTGGGGTCCTCGGGGGAGCCCGGGCGCCTGGGCCGGGCGTGGCGGGCGGGCCTGCCGTCGGGGCGTCCGTCTGCTTGACCAGGGGACGCCCTTCCGGACCCAGGCCCCGCCGGCCCTGACGCCCCCGAACCGAGGGGGCCGCGCACTCCCTGTCCCGCCCCGCCCCGCCCCGCAGCCCCGACGTTGCCATGGAAACAGGCAAGGCGCGGTCAGACCGAGGCAGAGGCCGCCTCGTGCGCGGGGCCGGGGGGCGCCAGGCAGGTCCAGCCGCCCCCGACCCGTCGCCTGGCAGGTGCACCCCCGCCCCGGCAGCGCCCCCACTCCAGGCTGCGGAGCCCGGGGGGCGGGATCCCGACGCCCCGCCCCGGCCGCGGAGCCAATGGGCGCGCGGACAGCCCGGCGGGCGGGGCGGCCAAGGCGGCGGCGGCGACGCGGAGACGGGCGCGGGCCGAGGGCGCGAGCCGACCGGGTGCACCGACGACCATGGCCTCCAAGTGCCCCAAGTGCGACAAGACCGTGTACTTTGGTGAGTGCCCGGCCCGGCCAGCGCCCCGCCGCCGCCCCGCTCAGCCTCGGCCGCAGACCGCGCCGCCCCGCGGGGCCCCGTGCGCCCGGCCGCCGCCCTGGGATGCGCGGCCCCCGTCGGATCCGCCGCGCGGCCCGTTCGGGAGCGGCCGGGGCTGGAGCTGAGCCGGGGTGGGGGCGGCCACGCCCGGACCCAGAAACGGCCGGTGGGGTGGGGGTGGGGGGCGCGCGTGGCCCCGGGGATGAGGCCGGAGTTGGGGGAGCGTCCCGGGTCCTGGGCGCGCGCGGTCTCGGGAGGCGCCGAGCGGAGCGCGGGTCGGGCGGGTCCCGTGCTCGGAGCGCCTCCCTCGCTCTCCGACTTTCTGGGACCTTCCCCGCGCACCCCGCTTCGCCCACCCGCGCACACATGACACATGGCCCGGCCGGCGTGGCCCCAGAGGACCCCCGCCCTCACTCTGGCCTCAGCCCACGCCGGCCCGGGGCAGATCCGGGCTCGCTCTGGACTCGGGCCACGCGAGGGCGGCCTTGGCCTCCTGCCCCCGCGTGTCCCAACCTGCTTCCTTGGTGCGAGTCCCCCAGGACTTCCCCACGGGCGGAGCGGGGCACGAGCGAGTTCCCGTGAGCGCCCCCCGCCCCCGGTCAGAACAGCCCAGGACAGAAGCGGACAGAGGGGCGGGGGTTGGCGCTCACCCACTGACGGCTCGCTCCCCGCTCTCCCAGCCCCGCTCCGCCCCTCCCACCCGCCTGCGAAGAGGGAGACCGGGCCAGAAGGCAGGATGGCCAGACGGGTGGGGACAGACAGGGCCCCTTCCCCGGTCACTCTGGAGCAGTGGTCAGGGGCCAGGGCGGGGTCAGGCCGAGTGAGGGAAGCCGCCTGGCCTCCCTGCTGGCGGCCGGGCCGGAGGAGGAGGAGGCGGCGGCCAGGGGTTGTTTGCTGTTCCCAGAGGGAGGGACCGGATTTGGCCTGGAGAGCCTCTGGCCTGGCCGGGAGCCGAGGGGCTTCCTGCCGCCGCCTCCCAGGAGCCCTCAGCCCTCCGTCCACCCCAGCGAGGGCTCCTGCGGGGGGTGCAGGGCGGGAGACAGCCCCCGGGTCCTCCTGCCCACCCTGCTGCCAGCTTTGCCCCCGGCTACCCTCCCGCTGGGTGGACAGTCCTGTGGACAAGGCGGAAAAATGCGCTGCCAGCCTGGGCGGCCAGGCTCCTAGCAGGAAACAAAGGCGCTCAGACCCGCTGGCGGCCGTCCTGGCCCAAGGCACTGGCGGCGGCCGGGGGGGAGGGGGGGGATCCTGCCCACCGCCCAGCAGGCTGCACCCCAGCACCCCCTCCTCAGTAGCCAACACCTGAGTGTGAGCGGAGTGGGACGGGGATACAGTGCCTTTGTGTCCCCAACAATGGTGCGGCTGGGTGGGGTGCCCGTTCCTTTCCAAGCCATAGGCCCTGTGAAGTCTGTCTCCCCAGCTCGGCCAGCGATGTGCAGCTGTTGACCTGCCCCTGGGTCTAAGGGTCATCCCCTGCCCCGAGTGGCCACGTCCCAGAACCCCAGGTGCAGGGTGGCGGTGGTGACCCTGACCTGGCCAGGGGAACTGGGCGAGGACTCGGCTGGCACGGTCCAAACAGCCTTGGGCTCCCGAGCTCCCGCCTTGCCCTGGTGGGGGGCCTGAGGGGCCCCACTCCCAGGCTGCCGGGCCCTAGGGGAGGCCGGGCCCAGACATCGCCTCTGTGAGAGGCGGACAGAGCCGCTGGGCCCAGCCTGCCCCCACCCGGAATTCCGGCTGCTCCCTGGCCTCTCTTCCTGCCTTCTCCTCGGCCCTTTTCCTGCCGTGCACCCTGGAGAGCCCCCCCACTTCCCTTCATTCGGAGATGGCCAAGCAGCCCCAGCACCGTGTGGGGGGATGGGGAGGGGGCCCCGCCGACCCTCGGCAGCTGGTCCCAGACTGTGGGCTCCACAGCAGCAGCTGGAGGCAGTGGGTGGGGGCGCTCAGGGCCGAGTGCAGACAGGCAGGCGTCCTGTCCCTCGGGTCCCTCCCGGGGCTGGAACTGGCCTCCCCACAGGGGTCTGGAGGCTCAGGGCCACTCCCCCGGACCGGGGCCTCTGCCAGCTCCACCGGAGCCTGACTGGGGGTTCGGGGCTGGTCGGGGATGTGTGTGAGGGAGACGGTGAGGCAGGTGTGCAGGAGGGGCAGGTGTGATGTTGGGGTTACTGATGACCCTCCAGCTCACAGCCCTGGGGCAGTGAGGGCCCCCCAGACCAGGGGAACAGCGTGGGCCCTGAGGAGTAGAGGGGGGTGCATGGCGGGCTCTGGCCTCCTCTCCCCCCAGCCGAGAAGGTGAGCTCGCTGGGCAAGGACTGGCACAAGTTCTGCCTGAAGTGTGAGCGCTGCAGCAAGACGCTGACGCCCGGGGGCCACGCCGAGGTGAGCCTCCCTCTGGGGCTGGGCTGGGGCCACAGGGCTCCCCCCGCTCGGGTGGGGGGTCAGCGGGCCCAGGCACCGGCCTCACCCCGTGCCCCGTGCCCCTCCACCTAGCATGACGGGAAGCCGTTCTGCCACAAGCCCTGCTACGCCACGCTGTTCGGACCCAAAGGTGAGCCCAGGCGGCCGCCCCGCTGGCTCTGTTCTGGCTGCCGGGGAGGGGGTGTGGGGGGAGGCCTGGGGGGCCCTTTCCAGGACTGTCCCAGCTCACGGTGCCCCCTGGGAGAGGGTCCTGACCCCAACAGAATGGGCTGTAGAGAGCCATTTTCTTTTCTTTCTTTTTTAAAAAAATATTGTTGTTGCCCTGGTCGATTTGGCTCAATGGATAAGGCATCGGCCTGCAGACTGAAGGTTCTTGGGTTCAGTTCCGGTCAAGGGCACATGGCCGGGTTGTGGGTTCGATCCCCAATAGGGGACGTGCAGGAGGCAGCCAATCAATGATTCTCTCATCATTGATGTTTCAATCTCTCCCTTCCTCTCTCTGAAATAAATAAATATTTTAAAAATAAATAAAAAATATTATTATTCATTTCAGAGAGGAAGGGAGAGAGATAGAAACATCAATGATGAGAGAGAATCATGGATCAGCTGCCTTCTGTGCGCCCCACACTGGGGATCAAGCCCACAACCCGGGCGTGTGCCCTGACCGGGAATCGAACTGTGACCTCCTGGTTCATAGGTCAATGCTGAACCACTGAGCCAGGCTGGCCGGGCTGAGGGCCATTTTCTGAGAAGCTGGGTGGTGGGTGTGAGGCCTGGGTGGTGGGCGAGGGCATGGGCCACCCCCCCCCCCCCCACCGTGCCTGCCTCCCCCAGGGGTGAACATCGGCGGTGCCGGCTCCTACATCTACGAGAAGCCGGCTGTGGAGGGCCCGCAGGTCACTGGCCCCATCGAGGTGCCCGTGGCCCGAGCTGAGGAGCGGAAGGCGAGTGGCCCCCCGAAGGGGCCCAGCAAAGGTGGGCCGGGCTCTGCGTCCAGGGGGAGGTTCGGGAGCCCCTTGGCCGCCCTGACTCGCCTCCCCCCACAGCCTCCAGCGTCACCACCTTCACTGGGGAGCCCAACATGTGTCCTCGCTGCAACAAGAGGGTCTACTTCGGTGAGTGAGCGCCCCGCCCCGCCTGGGGAGGAGCCCGTCTGGGGAGGCCCGCCCAGGGCCTCCCGTCACCCTCTCCCCCTCCCCAGCCGAGAAGGTGACTTCTCTGGGCAAGGACTGGCACCGGCCGTGCCTGCGCTGCGAGCGCTGCGGGAAGACGCTGACCCCGGGCGGGCACGCGGAGGTGAGGGACGCGCACGGGCTCGCCCAGGGGGCCGGGCTGGACGGGAGGGGCCGGGAGGGGCTAGCGGGTGGGGATATGGGGAGGGCCGGGCGTTGGGGAGGGGCCGGGAGGGGCGCGCGGGTGGGGATGTGGGGGGGCAGGGCTGGACGGGAGGGGCCTGCGAGGAGCGCTCGGGTGGGGATGTATTGGGGGCTGGGCTTTGGGGAGGAGCCTGGGAGGGGCGTGCGGGTGGGGATGTGTGGGGGCGGGGCGTTGGGGAGGGGCCGGGAGGGGCTAGCGGGTGGGGATGTGGGGGGGCCGGGCTGGACGGGAGGGGCCGGGAGGGGCTAGCGGGTGGGGATGTGGGGGGGCCGAGCTGGACGGGAGGGGCCGGGAGGGGCGCACGGGTGGGGATGTGGGGGGGCCGGGCTGGACGGGAGGGGCCGGGGAGGGGCGCGCGGGTGGGGATGTGGGAGGGGCGGGCTGGACGGGAGGGGCCTGCGAGGAGCGCTCGGGTGGGGATGTATTGGGGGCTGGGCTTTGGGGAGGAGCCTGGAAGGAGCGCGCGGGTGGGGACCCGGGGCTCCGACTGGAGGGCCGCGCCCGGCGGTGGGGCCTGCCCCCTGGTGGCCAGAGCGGAGGCTCGGTGGCATCGCGCTGTCGGCTGGCCCGGCCCCCACCACCGAGCCAGGGGGCTGGTCCTGGCTTTGGGAGCTTTCGGGCTCCGGGATGTGTGTGAGGAGGAAGCCACCAGAGCGGGTGGGGACAGGGGAGTCGGGGGACCCCCACCTTACCCCCTCCTGCCCCCAGCACGATGGCCAGCCCTACTGCCACAAGCCCTGCTACGGAATCCTCTTCGGACCCAAGGGTGAGTGTGGCCCGGCGGGTGGGGAACCCGGGGCCCCCTCCCCACCCCTCCGCACCCCCAGCACCCCCTTTTGGCCGTTCTCCATAGGAGTGAATACTGGAGCTGTGGGCAGCTACATCTATGACAGGGACCCCGAGGGCAAAGTTCAGCCCTAGGCCCCTGCCTGCCCTGGGCCCACTGCCGGCCCCGGGGGACAGTGCCCAGCTGCCCAGTCCTGCCTCGGTTGGTCCTGGTCCGGGCCCAAGTCCGGGGCCTGCGTGTTGGGGGAGGAGGAGCCGATGGGCTTCTCCAGAAGAGGCGCCTGCCTGTGCCCGCACCGTGACCCCCTTTGTGTCCTTGGGCCCCCCTGCCTGTGTGACCCCACGTGTCTTCACGTCTGCCTCCTGGCCCCGCGTGTCCCCACGGCCCGGGCGAGCCTCACTCCCCCTCCTCTGCCCACGCCTCCCAGTTATTTATCGCCCTCTGCCGGGCGGCCACACTGCGCCCCGCGTGTCCCCGACAGGCCCTCTGCTGTCTCCCACGCGCCTTCCACGCACTGCCCACCACCCTCCCGTGGCTCACACGCAACGCAGACTTTTGCTCAATAAAATGTTTGAGAATCGCTGGACTCCGCGCCGCGCTGGCTGTGGGTGGGGCCTGAGCCTGGCCCCGCCTCTGGGGCAGCAGGTCCTGTTCCAAGGTTGGTGGCGGGAGGGAGGCTGTTTTGAGCTGTGGTGCCCACACAGGGTGGTGGGGCGAGGAGGGGGGGCCTCCTGGGAGTGGGGTCCAGGAGTGCTGAGGTCACCTCCCTGGAGCCTAGGGCTGAGCCTGGGCCCCCGGAAACGCCAGCGCTGCGTCCGTCAGGAGATGCCTGGGGCCATCAGAGACCCCCAGGTGCGGGAGGGTCAGCCTGGGCACTGTGGCACGGGCATGCCACGTGGGTCTGGGGGCGGGGGCAGGTGAGCAGAGGGGCGGATGGCGTGAGGGGGCCTTCAGGCCGGACTGAGCCTGGCGTCCCGAGTCTGCCCGCTCTGCCGTGGCCTCCATCCGCAGGGCCAGCAACCTGGTTGCCATGGCGGCCAGCCTGCCTCAGCGCCGGTGGTGGCCAAGGGCGAGCCCAGCCGGCGTCCCCAAGTCTGTGGCTGCGGTGGTGGCGGAGTTTTGAGACCTCCCCATTCCAACCTGCCCCGCTGGGAGCTCCGAGGAGCCCCCGCCCGGCGGCACATTTCCCTGTAGCAGCAGCTCCGGGCACCCCGCCAGAGGGCGCGCCTTCCCTGCCACTGGGCGCCCTGGGGCAGGGACCGCGCAGACTTCCTCGGCCCCCGGCCCCCAGGCCCCCCGGTGCCTCTCCCTCCCCGGAGGCCTGGGTGTCTGGGCCTGGTCACCTCCGAGCCTCGGACGGCCGCCCCTCCTGTGCCCCGCACCCTGGCCCTGGACACAGGCCCTCCCCCGTCCACGTCCCAGTCCGCGGCTCAGGCTGAACCTGATGCCAGGCCCTTTGTCCGACGGGCAGCCATCCGTGTCCCTGGGGGCGGAGCGACCGGCTCCGATGTCCGGTGAGGCCCGGCCCCGCCGAGCGCCCAGCGTTCCCCCCACCTGGCCGGTGCCGGGGGTGCGGCCAGAAGGTGAAGGGCGGGCCGGGCGCGGGGTGAGGGCAGGTAACCCAGGCCCCACCCCGGCAGAGCGGACAGGTCGGGGCGCCGACGCGCGCTCGAGGGGCTGGCACCGCCCCTCCCCGTCCTCGTTCCCGTCCCAGCGCCCCAGGGAGAAGCGACTCCCCGAGCGCCCCCGCCGCGGCCCGGGCGGCTCCCGGTGTCCGATGGGAAATTCCTGCGCTGGCGGCGGGGGGCGCCGGAGGGCGCAGCCGGCCCTCCCTCGGGAGCCTGCATGGAAACTATGCGGGAGGAGACGCGGTACCGGGCGCGCCGGGCCCCAAACTGGGGGCGGGGACGGGGAGGGGGGTGGCGGGACCTACGTGCATGGAAGGCCCGCCCAGCCCCGCGTGGGAGGGGGTGCAGTGGTCGCCTGGACGCGGAGCACCCCCGCCCCCACCGTCTGGCCAGGGAGGGCGCGCCCCGTTTCCTGCGGGCGGAGGATGACGCGCCGCGGTATTTGTTTCCAAGCGGTTGTTATGGAAACCGGGGCGGGGCCGCTACTGTGGGGCTTGGCCAGGCTTCCCTGGCGCGTGGGTGGGGGACGCGGAGCCCCCCAGCGAGACAGGTGCTTCCTCCTCCGGCTCCCGAAGCTCTGGCCGCATCCGCAAGAGGCAGGGGACGTGCCCCAGCCAGTTCGGCTCAGTGGGTAGAGCGCAGGCCTGCGGACTGAAGGCTCTCCGGGTCCATTCCTGGTTAGGGCACATGCCGGGGTTGTGGGCTGATCCGGATCAATGATTCCCTCTCATTGATGTTTCTATCTCTCCCTCTCCCTTCCTCCCTGAAATAAAAATATATTTAAAAAAATAAAAGATGCACGACCCCTGATCCCTGCTCAGCCAGCGAGGCGGCCCTGAAAGCCACCTGACCACCACCTCGCTGTACCCCCCAAGCCCCAGGGCTGCGCACAACACCTGACCGCCTTCACCGTCCTGCTCCCCAACCGCCCCCCCACCTCCCACTGGTCCAGCTTTCCCATGACTCCTGGCCGGGCCCCCTCTAGGTCCCTGCCGCGCCCCCCTCTGACCTGGGCCCGCGGGGCCCTGGCGGGGGGCCCCCACTGCCCCAGTTCCCTGAGGCCCCCGATTCTCTGGGCAGCCCTCCCCTGCTCCTTGTGGGCCCCATGCAGCTCAGACTGGACTCCCTGGACTTCTTAGGAGGGGGGGTGGGGGGTGGGGAGCTTGACTACCTCTGTCCTGGGTCCGAGCACCAGCTGCCCATTGGCTGTGGCCCGGGGCTGAGCGCCAGGGCCCCTGGGATGAGGTCGGCGAGGGCTGATGTCTCCAGGGCCAGGTGTGGGCAGCACATTTTCCCAGGCCGGCCTGGCTGTGGCCTGGCTGTGGGGTGGGCTCGGGGCCCACCAGCAGGCCCAGCAGCTGGCCTGGTGCGGGTGGAATTCGAGGCAGTTTTGCATGGGCTTTGGCTCCAGCAGGCAGATTCCTGGAACCATGCTCAGCTGCGCTGTGGGGAGGGCCCTGGGGAGGCCGAGGGGCCCCTCTGGCCTCTCTGTGGACCCCAGGCTGGCCGAGGGAGCTCACGGCTGCAGAGCCCCCGCCCTCTGCATGCCAGGCCCTCCCGAGAGGAGCCTTCCTCCCCTGTGGGCCCAGCAGAACCTTTCTGGGAAAGGGCATCTGTCTGCCCCTCCCCCAGGCCTCAGGGCCAAGGGGGGCGTTGGGCCCAGCAGGCCTGCCCTGGGACCAGACCTTGGGGCAGACAGGGGTTCCCCGGAGACAAGCTGCTGAAAATAGGCCCTGGGAATGTCTGAGTCCCTCACTCGGCTAGGCCTGGGGGGCAGGGGGGTGGCTGGGCTGGAGCCCGAGGAGCTGCTCTGGTCTCCAGGCTCTGCCGTCCTCCTGGGCACGTGTTGACTGCTCAGGGCACCTGTGTGTGTGCAGGAGCGGGCGACATTCTTGCACCTGTCCACACCCCTGGCTCATTGGGCCGAGCGGAGCGGCCGAGCAGCAGACCTGGAGGCCAGGGCGGGGCGCTGGGCGGGGCTTCGGGGGTGAGGCCGGAGCACGTGCCTCCCAGCCCTGAGGAGCAGAACTTTCCCCGTTGGGTGGGGTGGGGTGGGCGGCTGCTGTGTGGATTCCTCAGAGGTCACTGGGCCCAGCCCTGCCGC
This sequence comes from Myotis yumanensis, assembly GCF_028538775.1. Classification (NCBI taxonomy): domain Eukaryota; kingdom Metazoa; phylum Chordata; class Mammalia; order Chiroptera; family Vespertilionidae; genus Myotis; species Myotis yumanensis. Next base: position 2,321,665 of record NW_027223752.1, on the reverse strand, counting down.
CATGCCTGCGGCCTCCAGGAGGCAGGGTCCTGCCTGGCTCCCGCCTGCACCCCACCCAGCCTCAGTGACCTGTGAGGGTGGGGAGGGGTGCAGAGGGAAGGGAGCAGGCGGCGGCGGCCTTGGCTCTGTACCCAGGACCCTGCGTTGGCCTCCCCAGAGCTCAGGCCCTCGGTGCCCTCCTGCTGTGCTGGCGCAGCGCGGCGTGTTCTGGGCACAGGAGCAGCCTGGGGCGTGCAGCTGGGTGCTTTGTGTCCTGGCCTGGCCGCTCTGTCCTTCATGCTGCAGACAAGGCCCTGGGCCCGCTGGCCGCTGCTGGGAGCACTGGGCGGGCAAGTTGGGGCCGCACCTTGGGGTATGTGAGGGGGTTCAGTTCTTCCATTTGTTCCTGCAACATGTGCCATTAATTAGCACCCACCAAAGAGTGGGGTCAGGGGTGGAGGGCCTGACAAGGCCCTGCCCTGGCCCCTGGTCCTGAGTCCGGTGGGCCCAGGTGGACCGGGTCAGCACCGCCCCCCACTGCATCCTGGGCCGGTGCCTGGCGCAAGCAGGAGGCCTGCACCGGGCGGGGCCCAGGGCTGGGGGATGACGAGAGGCCACGCCGCAGACGGACATGGAGTCTGGGGGAGGCAGGGGCTGTCCACCCACGGCCCCGGAAGCTGGTATGGGGCCCCCACTCCACGGGCAGGCAGGACAGATTGGGGGCGCAGGGGACTTGGAGGGGCACACCAGTCTGTGGATGAAGCTTTGGGAGGGCTCGTGTGTGTGTGTGTGTGTGTGTGTGTGTGTGTCCCTGAGTCTGTGTGTCCCTGAGTGTGTGTGTGTGTCCCTGATTGAGTGTGTGTGACCCTGTGTGGCCCTGAGTGTGTGTGTCCCTGAGTGTGTGTGTTCCTGAGTGTGTGTGTGTCCATGAGTGTGTGTCCCTGAGTGTGTGTGTGTCCCTGAGTGTGTGTGTCCCTGAGTGTGTGTCTCTGAGTGTGTGTGTGTCCCTGATTGAGTGTGTGTCCCTGAGTGTGTGTCCCTGAGTGTGTGTGTGTCCCTGACTGTGTGTCCCTGAGTATGTGTGTCCCTGAGTGTGTGTCCCTGAGTGTGTGTGTGTCCCTGAGTGTGTGTGTGTTCCTGAGTATGTATGTGTGTCCATGAGTGTGTGTCCCTGATTGAGTGTATGTGTCCCTGAGTGTGTGTGTGTCCATGAGTGTGTGTGTCCCTGAGTGTGTGTGTCCCTGAGTCTGTGTGTCCCTGAGTGTGTGTGTGTCCCTGATTGAGTGTGTGTGTCCCTGTGTGTCCCTGAGTGTGTGTGTCCCTGAGTGTGTGTGTCCCTGAGTGTGTGTGTGTGTCCCTGATTGAGTGTGTGTGTCCCTGTGTGTCCCTGAGTGTGTGTGTGTCCATGAGTGTGTGTGTCCCTGACTGTGTGTGTCCCTGAGTCTGTGTGTGTGTCCCTGATTGAGTGTGTGTGTCCCTGTGTGTCCCTGAGTGTGTGTGTGTGTCCCTGATTGAGTGTGTGTGTCCCTGTGTGTCCCTGAGTGTGTGTGTCCCTGAGTGTGTGTGTGAATCCAGTGCCGGAAAAACCACGCTGCGTACCAACCGGAGGGTGAGGCCATGGCCCTCCCCCCTGCCCCCCGTGTTTCCCGCCCTGTGACCATGGCAACGGCAATAACAGCGGACTCATCACCCAGGTTTTCAAGGGGGGGCTCCCACACAGGGTGAGGTTGGAGTTGCAGTGGGAGGAGGGGGAGGGGAGGACGCCGCTGGTGCACTGCCCCCTGCCCTGAGCTGGGGCCTGGGTGGTGGGTGGGGTGTGGGCTGGGCAGAGATATGGGAAGCCAAGTGGTCCTAGAGGAGCCTGTGCCCCCCCACAGGTGAGCCCACAGGCAAGGACACACACACACACACACACACACACGGCCTCGCACCCATCACTGGCTGACCCTCTAGACCAGCGGTTCTCAACCTGTGGGTCGCGACCTCTTTGGCGGTCGAACGACCCTTTCACAGGGGTCGCCTAAGACCATCCTGCATATCAGATATTTACATGACGATGCATCACAGTAGTAACATGACAGTTATGAAGTAGCAACGAAAATAATGTTATGGTTGGGTCACAACATGAGGAACTGTTTTAAAGGGCCAGAAGGTTGAGAACCACTGCTGTAGACGGAGCCGCCTGGCACCGAGGCCTCCGCCCAGCGCACCCAGGGGGGCCGCTTCCTGGGACCTGCAGGTGGTGTGTGCAGCCTGTGTGGCCTGGGACAGAAGCCCATCTCCCCCACTGCCCTGCCCCATGACCACTGGTCTCCTCCTCCCTCCTGTTCGGATCCGGAGCCAGGAGATGACAGCACCCAGGGCCCGCCCTGCGGCTCCCGGCTCCGGGCCACTGCCTCCGCGAAGGCCTGGGCGGCACCCAGGGCGGCGGGAGCATGGAGCGTCCGGCCAGTGGCCTTTGCTCCGGGGACCACAGTGAGGTGTCCAAGAGCCAGCAGATAGGGCCGCGGCCCCACGTGGCAGGAGCAGCCGGGGAGGGTGGGCGGGCGGGAGACTGGGGGTCCCACCAGGGCAGAGCAGGCACCCCACTTCCGAGGGCAGGGGACAGCCAGCCACTGAGGGGCCCCAGGACCCGGGGCTGGCAGAGCCCCGGTGGGGGCAGAACGGCGGTCTCAGAGAGGGGGCCCCGGGGAGGAGGGAGCCAGCAGAGAGAGGTGGGGGCGCAGGCCATGGGGGCACGGGGTCTAGTGTGGCCCCCTCACAGACAGGAGACTCTGGGGTGTGGCCTCCATCACCCACGAACCCTGGGAGCTCCCACCCTCACACAAGCCGGTCTCTGTCTCCTGGGGAGGGTGGAGGTGTTGAGATGGAGGCACCCAGGCTGCCCCTGTATCCCAGGAGCCGGCTGCAGGGCGTGGGGGCAGGCAGGTGGGCTTCAGGGCGGGCCGGTGGAGGGAGGGTCACTGGGTGCTGCCGGGGCTGAGTGTCTGCTGGGGAGGCCAGGAGCCCCTGAGCCCCGTGGGAAGGTGGTCCCCTCCACAGGGACGGCCGAGAGGGGCCCAGGGATGATGTACTTTTGGGGATGGGCGTGTTGAGGGGAGATGAGGCCGCTGGTAGCGGTGGAGGCCGAGGGGAGGAGCCGTGGGCAGAGGGGAAAGCTGGGGCAGGCGGGGGGGGGGGGGGGGGGGGGGCGGGGGGCGGGGCGGGGAGAGGGCTGGTGAGGGCAAGAAGCTGGGTGTGCCAAGGACGCTTGGGAGCAGCGATGGGACAGCCCCTCCCCCCAGCACCGACCCGAGGGCCTGAGTGACCAGGAGGGCGGGGGGTTGAGGGTTTTCAGGGAGGGTCCCCCGTCTCCCACCTGCACCCCTCGCACTGGCCGTGCAAGGATGGCTGGGGACCCCGGGCCCAGCCCCAGCCCCAGCCCCCTGGACCCACCCCATTCCCCGGGCGGGCGGGTCCCCAGGTCTCTGCCTGGCACGGGGAGGCGTGGGCCAGCGTGTCCAGGTCAGCGAACTCGGATCCCCGCCCCTAGGCGCTTCCCCGGAGAAGAGGACACCTCCCCACCCCCCACCCCGTGGGCTGGACTCTGGAGACAGCCTAGGTGGGGCGCCCACCATCCCCTCAGCCCCGGCCCCAGCCCAGGGCGGGCCCGCTCTCCTGCAGTTCCCTCTCCGAATCCCCCCCGGGACGTCCCCCTCTGCGCCCTGGGATTCCCAGGGGGTGGGTGTGTCCCGTGGAGGGGGCGGGCCCGGGTGGGGAGTTCCTGGGGGAGTTCCTGGTGCCACCCCCGCCGCGGGCTCCCCGGGCGGCTCCAGCCTCTGCCCCAGGGAGCGGGAGGGAGTTGGGGTGTGGCCGCACCTGCCGGCATCTCACGCGTGAGCCCTCCCGCCCGCTCCCGCCTGTCCTCTGGGGCTCCAGGCCGGTGAGGAGCCCGTGCGCACATCCTGGGCTCGGCGACTCCGCCGCCCGGGGCCAGGGGTGGGGGCTGGGCCCCGGAGTCGCCCCGCTTCAGGGCGTCTCCCCGGTGGCCCGCTCACCGAGCCTAGGGCGCCTGCCGCGGGGGGGGGGGGGGGGGCGGGCGGACCCCCGCTGACCTTTCTCCACCCCCTGACTTGCAGCCGAGGTCCTTGGGTCCCGGCCCAGAGTTGGGGGGCGGGGCGCGAGGGGCGGACCTCCCAGAGGCGGGGTCCCAGGTTCCCTGAAAGGCGAGCGCCCCGCGGGACCCACCCAGTCCGCGCGCCTCCCGTTCCCGCCGTCGGTCTGTCCCGCCCGCGCCGCCGCCATGCCCAAGTGCCCCAAGTGCCAGAAGGAGGTGTACTTCGGTGAGCGCCCCCCAACCCCCAACGCGGCCCCCCGAGCCTGGCCACGGGGCGCCCCCGGTCAGGGCGCTCAGGGGTGGGGCGCCCGGGGCCCCGGGGAAAGCGCCCCGTCCGCGGCCGCCGGGTGGTGTGCAGTGGGGACCCCCGCGTGGGGTGGTCCTCCGTCTCCCGCCTCCGGGTCTCCCCATCTTTAGTCGGGGTTTCTCCTGCCTCCTCCTCCCCGGCGCAGCCTGGGCGGGGACCCCGAGGCGGGAAGGATCGCGGGGTTCCGGCCGCCCCCTCCCAGCCCCGCGCCAGTGAAAACAGACCCGGAACCCGCGCCCCGGGCGCTGTCCCAGGCGCTGCGGCCCCGGGCGCCTCCTTCCCGCCCTTCGCCCGGGTCCCACCCGCCCGGGTCCCGCCCTGAGAGGCGCAGGAGGAAGTGGGAAGTCGGCGGGGCCACGGAGAGGGCGCCCCGCAGGCCCCACCCCGCGGGGTGCAGAGTCTGAGGGCTCCGCCCAGCCGGCCTCCTGACCCCCAGGCCCGCCCGAAGCCCAGGGCCGGCGCCCTGGCCGCTGTGGCTCAGTGGATAGAGCATCGGCCTGCGGACTGAAGGGTCCCGGGGTTCGGTTTCCGTCAAGGGCACGTGCAGGGCCTCGGGCTACATCCCCAGTGGGGGCGTGCAGGAGGCAGCTGATCAATGATTCTGATCGAGTCTCTCCCTCTCCCTTCCTCTCTGAAATCAGTAAAAATATTTAAAAACAAACAAACAAAAACCACAAAGGCCATCTGAGACTTGGGGTGAGCCCCGGGCGGAGGTGGCCGGAGAGCGGGAGCGAGAGGAGGGGTGCGCCCTGCGCCCCCAGGGCAGCGTCTCAGGGGGCCTGTCTGCCCTTTCTGCAGCCGAGCGGGTGACGTCCCTGGGGAAGGACTGGCACCGGCCCTGCCTCAAGTGTGAGAAGTGCGGGAAGACTCTGACCTCCGGGGGCCATGCTGAGGTAGGCGGGGCCTGAGGGCAGCAGCAGGGGTGGGGGAGAGGGGGGGACAGCCCCTCATGGCCACTCTCTCTGCAGCATGAAGGCAAGCCCTACTGCAACCACCCCTGCTACGCCGCCATGTTCGGACCCAAAGGTAAGCTCCCCGAGGCCCGACGGGCCCCCCACGCCTGACCCAGCCCCCCAGGCCTCTGGCCACCTCTCACCTGCACGCTGTTTTCTCTGTAGGCTTTGGTCGAGGTGGCGCTGAGAGTCACACCTTCAAGTAGACCCAGGTACGGCCCACCCTGATGCCCAGACCAGCTAGCCCTCAGGATGGCCTCTCCCCGCCCCCACCCGCCCCTACCTCTGTCCCTGTCTCTCCGCAGGTTGTGGAGACCCCACCCCTGGCTGCCCCCTGGACCTGGACTGCTGCCCCTCCAGGCTGATGCCCAGCCGTAACTCCTGGGGCTCTCCACAGACCCCACGCCCTCAATAAACTGAGCTGGGAAGCCTGCCTGTGTGTGCCTGTTGTCGGGAGTGGTGGAGGGGGAGGCCCTGACTCCAACCCTGTGCCCTGGGGGCTCTTCGGGGGCCACTGCAGGCTGCAGCGCCCTCTGTGGGGAGTGGCTGGCCACCCTGGGCAGCCCCATGGGGCCCAGCTCTCCAGCTCTCAGGCCCCAAGTTGCCCAGCCCCATTGGGCGAGGGGAAGGCATGGGCAGCCAACAGGTCAGCGGGAACACCAGGCCCCGGGGGCAGAAGTGGGAGGCCAGTGCAGGGTGAGTCAGCTGAGCTCGCGCTGGTTCCGGTTTTGAGCTTCAGGGAGCTGTGGTGGGGTGTCCTCGCCCGCCCTCCCCACTTCTTGCGGCCCCAACCCTGTTCCCATCCTCACCCATCTGCCCCCCTGGACACCACTGCCCCTCATTGGCCTTGTGCCCGGATGGGCATGAGGACTGGCTGTGCAGTGACCACTGGGGCTTTCCGGAAACTCCCGTGTCAGTTCGGCCGCAGCTGCGGACTTGGCCAACCCCAGAGCCCTCCCCCACGTCCCCCGTCCCCCCAGTCCCCCTTTGGCCTGTAGCCGCCACCCCTCCCTCCCGAGTCTCTGCTGACCTCTCTGCTGAGAGAGCCAGAGGGGTGATCTCAGCCTGGGAGCGGCCTCAGCGCTGCCCCAAGGCTTTGGTGGGGCTCCTACAGGCCTGGCCGGACAGGCTGGGGGGGGCAGACAGGCTGGGGGGGCAGACAGGCTCCGGGGTGGACAGGCTGGGGGCCGGACAGGCTTCGGGGGCGGACAGGCTGGGGGGCAGACAGGCTCCGGGGTGGACAGGCTGGGGGCCGGACAGGCTTCGGGGGCAGACAGGCTCCGGGGCGGACAGGCTGGGGGCCATACAGGCTTGGGGGGAGGACAGGCTAGGGGGCCGGACAGGCTGGGGGCCGGACAGGCTTGGGGGGCGGACAGGCTAGGGGGCCGGACAGGCTGGGGGCCGGACAGGCTGGGGGGCAGACAGGCTCCGGGCGGACAGGCTGGGGGCCGGACAGGCTGGGGGCCGGACAGGCTTCAGGGCGGACAGGCTGGGGGCCGGACAGGCTGGGGGGCAGACAGGCTCCGGGGTGGACAGGCTGGGGGCGGTGGGCGAGGCTGAAAGGCAGCTTGCAGTGTGGGGTGTGAGACAGACTGGTGATTTGCCCTGGCCAGGCAGCTCGGTTGGTTGGAGCGTTGTCCCGGACATCCAAAGGTTTCAGGTTTGGTTCCCACTCAGGGCATGTACCTAGGTTGTGGGTTCGATCCTCCCTCGGGACATGTATGGGAGGCAATTGATAGATGTTTTTCTCTCCCTCTCTCTGAAAATTGATAAAAATATAGCCTCGGGCCGTAGCCGGTTGCTCAGTGGTTAGATCGTTGGCCTGTGACCCAAGGGTCTGGGGTTGGATTCTGGTCAAGGGCATGTACCTGGGTCGCAGGCTCCTCCCGGCCTGGGCCCTGGTTGGGCGCGTGCAGGAGGCAACCAATCGATGTGTTTCTCTCACACTGTTTCTCTCTGTCTCTCTTCCACTCTCTTTAAAAATCAATGAAAAAATGTTCTTGGGGGAGGATTTAAGAAAAAAAAAAAGGAAGATGGAGTGACTCACTGAATTCCCAGAGGTGGGAGCTAGAGAGGCTGGGGCAGCTGAGGCGAGGTTCTCAGTGGACAGTGTGGGCTGTGCTGGGGACACAGTGGGCAGCAGGGGACAGGACAGTGTGTCCCGAGCTGACGGGACACGGATCGCTGGATGGCAGCAGAGATCCCCCAGGAGGCAACTTGGGGTGAGTGTGGAGAGAGCTGGACTGCAGGGAGAGCGGGTCAGCCAGGCCTCGGCTGCTGTGGATCGAGAAGGCAGGGCCAGACTGGACACCTGTGCTGGTCTCGGCCTGAGCTGAAGCTGGACCTGGGACCTGGGACCTGGGAGGGGACTGATGGTGGGGCCGGAGAGCAGGCAGCACGCCCTGAGCTGGTAAATGGGGCTGGGGCGTGGGGGGGGGGGGGGGGCGGCTCCCAGGGCAGGGGACCCAGGGCACCCGAAGAGGAGGCTGGGGAAGGAGGTCAGTTATGGGGGCACAGGGGTGAAGAGCTGGTTGTGCCTGAGAAGCAGGTGAGCAAAGGCGAGGACTAGGAAGACGGCGTCAGGCGTGTCTGCACTTTCTTTGGGTTTGGCTGGGGTCAAGACTGACTTCCTTTCTCTCTCTCTCCCTCCCTCCCTCTCCCCCCCCCCCCCCACACTCTGTCTTATTTACAGCTTTGAGGTGTAATTTACATGCCATAAACGGCACCTGCACATTCAATGGTGTGTAACCAGTTCACAGGCTGCTGCAGCCACAGTCCACTCTAGACGAGTCGCACCCACAAAAGTTCGCTCGTGCCCAGCCCCGGGCCTCCAGGCCCAGCGGCCCGCTCTGCGCACGGTGCACGGTGCACGGTGCACGGGCGGGCTGACCTGCGCCCACGCGGCAGCACGAGTGCCTCCGGGACGGGCTGGCTCCCGCACAGCCGGCCGCCTGGGCTGCGGGTGCAGAGCCGCGGTGACTTCCGTGTCCGTGGGCACCGTCTCAGGCTCCGGGACGGGCTGTCGGGGGAACACGCAGCCGCCCACCCGCTTTCCCAGGTTCCTCCAAAGGCTCTTCGGTAGCGGGAGGGAGGGGGAGCTGGCGGTCGGGACACAGGGGGCTGGTGGGCTGGCCGGGCCGGGAAGCTGGCCGTGTGGATCTGCGGGGAGAGCCTCTGGCCTCCCGGCGGGGCCCCACCCCGAGCCACAGGCCCCGAGCGCGGCGGGGCTGAGCTGCCGGGGAAGGGGGCGGCGTATCCAGGGCCCGTGCCCCCACCGGGTCCCGGGGCGCGCTGCGGGCACGAGCGCCCCCTGGCGGCCAGGCCCGAGAGGGCGCCGCGGAGGTCGGTGCTGCCCATTTGCGCGACCCTCGCGGCGGCCTGGGTGCCCCGAGCGCGGCCTCAGACCCTGCGGCGGCGGCCAGGCTACCGCTCGGGGCGAGGCGCTGATGGGGGGGGTCCGGGCCGGCGGAGTCGGGTGCGGCCGCTATTGGGCCGCACAGAGCGGACCCGGGATCTGTGAACGGCGGACCCGGGATCTGTGAACGCCGATTGGTTCAGCTGGGCCGGAAGTGCGTCCGCAGCGGGCTGGACGGACGGCACTCACACGCCGCGGCCGCCGCTCATTGGGCCGGAGCCGGGGGCGTGGCCAGGCCCGCGCGGGGATTGGGCGCGGGGAGCGGCAGAGGCGGCACCGGCGCGGGGATTGGGCGCGGGCACCCGCCGCGGCGGAGCGGGTAGTTCAAGGCCCGCGCGGGCTGCATGGGGCGGCGGCGGCGCCGGGCGGACCTGGCGGACGCGGCTGGGGCTCTGCCCGAGGCCATCGCCGCGCTGAGCCGCTCGCTGCCCGCCGGGCCCAGCCCCGAGGTCTTCCGCCGCGCCAAGTTCGACCGTCCGGAAGCGGTGAGGCCCGCGGGGCAGGCGGCCAGGCCCGGTGGCGCCCCGGGCGGACGCTGGGAGGCCCCGGGCCTGCTGACCGCCCCGCTCCGTCCCCGCAGGCGCCCGCGCTCTGGCGGCTGCTCTTCCGCGTACTCTCGCTGCTGCGGGCTGACTGCGCCTCGGCCTCGCGCGCCCCGGGTAAGCCCCGCCCCTCCAGCCCCGCCCGGGTGGGCTCGGCACCACCCACGACCCACTGGCCCCGCCCACTAGGGTAAACCACGCCCCACGCCACGCCCACCCCGTGTGAGCCCCGTCTAGGCAGCACCCGCTTTCGGGGAAGCGTTCACGCCCCTTAGGCTTTGGCCCCGCCCACCCTCGCAAGCCCCGCCCACCAGTCCCACTTAGCCCCGCCTCATAGGCTCGGCCCCTCCCACCCATAAGCCCCGCCCCTCTCGCCTCTCCACCCAGGTTAAGCCCCGCCCCTCCAGGCCTGATTTGGGGAGTCGTGGGGAGGGGGGTTCCTTGGGGCCGGGGTGCAGCGGGCGCCCCCTGAGCTGGCCTCCTGCCCGCAGAGGCCCAGGCCCGCTGGGTGAAGGCGGCGCTGCGCGCCCACGGCTACCCCCCGGCCCGGGCTGGCTCGGCTCCCCGACGACGGGTCCCAGGGCAGCCGCGAGCTGCTCCTGGCCCTCGCCTGGCTCCTGGCCCGCGAGCCCCTGCCCGAGCGGCTGCTGGCCCAGACCCGCGTGCGGCTGGGCGACGAGATGCCTGTGTGTGAGGTGAGTGTGGGGTGAGGGTGAGCCTCCCACCCGTGTCCCAGGCCTTGGGTGCGGCCGCCAGACCGCGGGGACAGCCCGGTGTGGGGGGTCGGTGTTGTCATCCTGGCTGCCCAGGTGAGGAAGGAGGCAGGGCTGCCCCTGGGCCCCGCCTCTGCCCACCCTCCTCCAGGGCAGGGTGTGCCCACGGGCTCTGGCCTGGCTCTTCCCCTGGCACCGGGGACCCCACGGCGCTCAGCCTCCTCCTCTCTCGTTCCCCTTCTCCAGTGTGGGGCCCTGGCCAGCCCTGGCCGGCTTGCACCGCGGGTGGACGCCGCCGGCCCTGTGGACGTGCGCCACCTGCAGTGGCTGATGGGAAAGCTGCGATTTCGGTGGCGAAACTTGATGGCCAGTCAGCAGGAGCAGTGCGCCCTCCTGGGCAAGGTAGTGCCTCCGGAGGCCTGTCCACGCAGCGCAGTTACCCTCCGACTCCGGCTGCCGGGCTACCCTCCCTGCCTGTGGCCTGTCCCTTGAGGCCCTGCATGGGTGGGGCCTTGGCCTTTGGCTGATGAGGACCTCCTGGGCCTGGCGGGCTCACGGGTTGGGCACTGCCGGGAGCCTGAGCCTGGGGCTCCAGGTGCTCCAGGAGGGGCCTAGGGCAGGTGGGGCGGACATGGCTGGGACAGGGAGCCGGTGGGGCAGGAGCCGGTGGGACAGGGAGCCAGTGGGGCAGGGAGCCGGTGGGGCAGGGAGCCGGTGGGGCAGGAGCCGGTGGGGGAGGGAGCCGGTGGGACAGGGAGCCAGTGGGGCAGGGAGCCGGTGGGGCAGGGAGCCGGTGGGGCAGGGAGCCGGTGGGGCGGGAGCCGGTGGGGCAGGGGCTTGGCTGTCTTGTCCACCGAGGTCCCCAGAAGCCTCAGGTGGGTGTCACTGAGCAATGCCACGGGCTCAGGCCTGGGGGAGTGACTGCCTGGGCAGCTGCTCCTCTCGCTGTGTCCTGGGTGTGGGCTGGTGGGTGGTGGGCAGCTCCTGTAGGTTCTTGAAGGCCGATAGGGCTCAGCAGGTGGGCACAGGTGTCCCCCACAGGTCCAGTGCCAGTTCTGGGCTGAGAGGTGGCTGGGCAGGTGGCCTTGGGCTCCCTCCTCGGTGCGGGACCCCTCCAGCCTGCACGTCCACCCCAGCAAGGGGTCTTTTGCTTGGCTGGCCCCCCGGGACCCCTCACTCCCTCTTGCCTGGCCTCGGCTCCAGCCACTCCTGCAGCTGGGGGCACAGCCGCCTGTTAACCTGCGTGCCACCTTCAGGCCTCACTGGCTGCGCAGCCCGCTCTGCCCCCCAGGCCCTGACAGGTTGCTCCGGGCCCCGCCTTCGGCCCCACTGGACCACGAGCCCATCCACAGGCTGTTTCTCTCACCACACGGTCCTGGCACTTGGCGAGCTGAGGAGGGGAGGAAGCAGAGGTGGCCCTCTGCACCCCCTGTACCCCCGGAGCTGGGCGGGGTTAGGAGGCTGTGGGGGAGCTGCCCAGGGCCCCTCCCTCTGCAGGCTCTGGGCCAGTGCGGTCCCCGCGGCGGAGGACGGTCCTGCCCGACCTGCCCGGGGCCGACTTGGCAGGTGCGTCCCTCACCTGTGAGACGCTCTGTGCTGCTCGTTCCAGATCCACTTGTACACCCGTGGCTGCCACGGCGACCGCAGCCTCGGCCACCTGTCTGTCGCCGAAACGGAGCTGCTCAGGGACCCGGAGGGCGGCCTGCAGGTCAGGGCTGGTGCTTGCGGTGGGGGGACCTGTTCCTGTCTTGCCGGTGTGTGTGTGTGGGGGGGCAGGTCCTCGGGCCTCTCCCACCCTGGGCCATCCAGGGGCAGGAATGCAGACCCGCTGCTGTGTGCCCCACAGGGGCGGGGCCAGGGAGGTGCTGGGGTTAAGGCAGACCACCCGGTGTCCCAGCTGATGGTGTTGGCCCCTGGGGCTCATGTTGCCTGGTGATGGGGATGCCTGAGTGGCCTGCTCACTGGTTTGTGCTGCAGCTGCTGCAGAGGCTGGAGAGCGAGAACGCCCGCCTAGAGGCTGCGCTGGAGTGGCGGCGGCGGGAGCTGGTCTTCTGGCAGTGGATGGTCAGGACCCTGCGACCCGCCACCTCCCTTCCTCCCTCCCTTCCTCCCTCCCTTCCTCCCTCCTTCCCTCCCTCCCTCTTTCCTTCCCTCCCTCCCTGGCCTGGACCACAGCCACCCAGGGCGTGGGGAGTGGGAGGCCCGCGGTGCTGCGCCCAGGGAGAGGCTCCTTCCTAATGTCCAGTGGTCCCCTCACTGCCAGCTGTGGGGGAGCTGACTTCTCAGGCCTGCAGACCACCTGGGTGTTGGGAGCTGCCTGGCTGGCTGTGTGGCCTTGGCCTCTGCGCCCCACCCCCCCCCCCGGCCCCCCCCCCCCCCCGGCTGGGTGGTGGGTCTGGGCTGTGTGTGTGGTGCCCAGGCCTGTGCTGCCCTCACTCGGGTCTCCCTCTGCAGGACACGGTCCTGGGGGCCTGCCCCCCGGAGGCCTCGCAGCCCACGTTTCCGCCCGGACTCCGAGGGCGTGGGCGCAGGGCTGGTGCATGGGACCCGGTGGCGTGGGAGCTGCAGGCCCTGCAGGAGGAGCTCCAGGCGGCAGTGGGAGCCCGACGGGCGGCCTGGGCGGCCAGGGTGAGGGCGCAGGGCTGCCGGCATGCGTTCCCAGACCACGGGGAGTTCACGTGGGTTCCCCGGGGCGTGGGTGGTGTGCTCAGGGGTCAGACTCCAGCGGAGGAGGAGGTCCACGGCGGCCCCACCCAGCTCCCCGTCCCAGGGGCCTCTTCAACCTGCTGGTGGGCAGGGAGGGGCAGCACCTGAGGCATCTGGAACTGTGGGCGGGTTTTCCCCACAAGGTCTTCAGTGTGGCCCGAGGGCACGGCTCGAGGGGCCTGGTGGTCTTGCTGCTTTCAGGTCCCCCCCAGGCGGTGACAGCTGACGCCTGCAGGGGGTTTTGTACAGGAAAGGCTGGCTCAGGGCCCTTGTGCTTTCCTGCTGGGAACCCCCGGGGGTCAGGGCCAGGGCGTTCCTTGGGGCCATGGGTGAAGCCTCCCCCGCCAGCCCTGGTGGCCTCAGCCAGCTGCACCCTCAGTCCAGTGTCCCTCGGTCCAGTCCCAACCTCCCACTCCCCCCTCCTGGAATCAGGACCGGGAGGCTGGGCTGCCCAGGAGTGGCAGGTGGGGCTGAGGTGGGTGCCCCCGGGGTGCGTGCCCTGGGGGGGAGTCTGAACTCTGGGGGGTCTGGGCTCTAAATGGGCCCCAAGTCGTGCCCCAGACCCCACCCTGGAGAGCGATGTGGGCCTGCAGCTGGTGACCCTGAGGGCGTGGCTCCTGCAGGACTGGGGGGGTCAGGGAGCCCACAGCTGCTCGGGGTGCAGGGTGGGGTGAGGGTGACGCAGTGCCTGGAAGGGCCGGCCTTGGAGCTGGTGCGGGGTTGGCCTTGCTTCCCTGGGAGCCGTGGGATCGGGTCCCTGGGGGCGTGTCAGGCCCGAGTGCGAGGGCCCTGAAGCCCGTGTCCCGGGCCTGTGGCTGCTCTTGGCGTTCATGTCACCGGCTTCTCCCCTTGCAGGTCGAAGGCCAGGGGCCGGAGTGGAGCACCGCCCGGCAGGCCGCACAGGAGGCCGCACGGGAGGCCGTGGGCCGGGAGCTGGCAGCCCTGCGGCAGGCCTGGGAGCGAGGCGGGGGCCGGGCCCGGCCCCACAGGCCCCACCGGCTGGTGAGGACTGAGGCTGGGCGTCCCGGGGGCCCGGGCCTGAGGGCTGCTGAGGTGATCGGGGCGCTGAGGAGCCGGGAGGCCTGCCTGGAGGAGACGCTGCGCCAGCTCCAGGAGCAGTGCCGGCAGCAGCTGGCCAGGCTGGCGGGAGCCCTGCCCGGCCTCATCTGGATCCCGCCGCCCAGACACTGAGGCCCTGCTGTGGCCGGGCCTGGCCTTAGCGCCGCAGAGTCCGGGCTGGGTGGCCGTGGGGTCCACGGAGGAGCAGCACCCTGGGCTCCGGCCCTGGCCCATCCCTGCTTTGGACAGAGCTCAGCCCCTCGGCACCAGTAGTGGGAGCGGCATGGGCGTCCCCCCCGTCCGGGTCAGGACACGTCCAGCGCGGTGGCTGAGGGCTTGGTGGGTCGAGCGAGGACGCGGAAGTACATGCAGAGGCCTCCCTGCAGGGCCCAGCTGACGGCCATCCCTGTCTGGGCACAGGGGTGGGGAGGGACCCTGGGCAGTGGGGGCCAGAGGGTCCAGGCGTTGGAGCGGCAGGTGTGGCCTGTAGCCTGGGTGGTGCCAGGGCCCTGGGCGCCCCCTGGCTGTCTGCTGTCCCTCCTCCTGGCTGCCGGGCCACCTGGGCCGGGCCTGCGCCTGGTGTTTGCGGGGGGCGCATGGGAGCTGGGGCGGGGGCAGCACCGGGGTGAGGGGAAGGCCACCGTGGACAGAGGGGGCTTTGTGCCTGAGGCTGCTGGCCCTGACAAAGAGGCATCTGTGTGCGGGACGTGCCCCGCTGCTGGAACCCTTCCCCGGAGACGCAGGCAGCCTCAGCCCTGCCCCCCAGCAGCCCCCCACTTCCCAGGGCCGTCAAATCCCAGATCCCCACCTGCTGCTGGGCAGGTGAAGGGCTGGTGGGGGGGCCACCTCCTGCTGCTGCCGCTGGCCAGCTCAGGTCCAAGGCCACTCCTGGCCCCTGGGCCGCCGGCCCCACCCCCTCCTAGTCTCTCATCAGCTTCTCCTGCCCGTCCTGGGGTGGGGGGTGAAGGTGGGGAGGGGGTGGGGGGGTGATGCTGGACCCACACATGGGCACCAGATCTTCAGCCAGTCCCTGGCCGGCCAGGTGGTGGCCAGCAGGCCTGTCAGGAGCCACCCCTGGCCTTGTCCTTGTGGGGCGGGACCCCGGGGAGCGCCTGGGCCTGTGCCCGCCCTCCCGGCCTGGAACCCTCCCTTTGGTCCCTCAGCGCACCCCCCCCCCCCCGCCCCCGCAGCCCCTCTCAGGCTCAGCTGGGCCCTGGGTACACGGCCTGACCCTCCGTCGCACCCTGACAGTGTGAGGTCACCGGTGCCTGAGCCGTCCTGGCCCCAGCAGGACCCTTCCACCTGGAAACCCCTGCCTGGTGGGGGCTGCCATCTGCCAGGACGGCCTGGGCCCTGCGGCCTTGAGAGTCATTGTTACGGGACTGTCACTCCTCATACTGGCCTGTGGGGAATACACTCTGTCACGGCACCCGTGTCCTGTGACTTTAGTGGCCCATCGTGACCCTCGAAGGGACCGGCTGAGGGGCCTGGCCCGGGACACGGTCCCCACGGTGCCGGCTCCTCCAAGGCCTGCCGCGACCGGAGCCCAGGGGCCCTGCCGCTCTGCGGTCCTAGCAGCTCGCCACGCTGACACCAGGTGGGCAGGTGGCAGGTCGGCCCCACACAGGCCGCCGTGTCTGAATCCACTTCCGAGGGGCCACGCGAGCCATTGCCCCCAGCCCCAGGCAGCCTCTGCCCTGCTGCGTGAGATGTGACAGTTCACAGGCTGACCCAGGACCCGCCTCCTGCCCACCGCCCAGGGCTGACACCTGCCCCCCCCCCCCAGCTGACACCTGCCCCCCCGCCCCAGGGCTGACACCTGCCTCCCCCAGAGCTGACACCTGCCCCCCCCAGAGCTGACACCTGCCCCCCGCCCCAGGGCTGACACCTGCCCCCCACCCCAGGGCTGACACCTGCCCCCCGCCCCAGGGCTGACACCTGCCCCCCCGCCCCAGGGCTGACACCTGCCCCCCCAGAGCTGACACCTGCCCCCCCCAGGGCTGACATCTGCCCCCCCAGGGCTGACACCTGCCCCCCCAGAGCTGACACCTGCCCCCCCCAGGGCTGACACCTGCCCCCCCAGGGCTGACACCTGCCCCCCACCCCAGGGCTGACACCTGCCCCCCGCCCCAGGGCTGACACCTGCCCCCCCGCCCCAGGGCTGACACCTGCCCCCCCAGAGCTGACACCTGCCCCCCCCAGGGCTGACATCTGCCCCCCCAGGGCTGACACCTGCCCCCCCAGAGCTGACACCTGCCCCCCCCAGGGCTGACACCTGCCCCCCCAGGGCTGACACCTGCCCCCCCCAGGGCTGACACCTGCCCCCCGCCCCAGGGCTGACACCTGCCCCCCCCAGAGCTGACACCTGCCCCCCCAGGGCTGACACCTGCCCCCCCCAGGGCTGACACCTGCCCCCCCCCAGGGCTGACACCTGCCCCCCCAGGGCTGACACCTGCCTCCCCCCAGGGCTGACACCTGCCCCCCCAGGGCTGACACCTGCCCCCCCAGGGCTGACACCTGCCTCCCCCCAGGGCTGACACCTGCCCCCCCAGGGCTGACACCTGCCCCCCAGGGCTGACACCTGCCCACCCCAGGGCTGACACCGGCCCCCCCCAGCTGACACCTGCCCCCCCCCAGCTGACACCTGCCCCCCCCCCCCCAGCTGACACCTGCCCCCCAGCCAGCGGAGGCCAGCGGGAGTGTGAAGGCTGCACTGTGGGGCCCGTGGGACAGCCCTGCAGGAAGTAGGGCTAGTCTGTGAGGAGCGGATTCCTCAGGCCGAGAGCGATGAGGCTCTGCTATGCGAAGGCCACAGAGAAAGTGCAGACCAGCCGGAGTGGGAGAATTTATTCGTGGCTTTTGTAGCTGATAGAATGGGTGTGGAGAACACAGAACTATCACTCATTGTGAAAAACAAACTAAATGAGCAAAATCCCGGGGCGGCACCTCAGAGAGGAAACGGGAAGTCAGATAACCGAGTCAAAATGTTTACCTTCCGTAACCAGGGACAACCAGGGACAACCAGGGTCGGGCCGAGGGGTGGGTGCACTTGGGCTTGTGCGGACGCCCAGGCCCCTGATGGAGTGAACCCCGCCATCCAGAGCTTCCCTTCTCCCCAAACTGGGCCTCTGTCCCGTCACCCCCTCCCCCCGCTGAGCCCCACCGTCCACTGTCTGTCTCCAGGGTGTGACTCCCCCAGGGGCCGCGTGGGTGGGTCACAGAGCCCCTCCGTGTCTGGCTTGTTTCACTGGCTTGACGTCCTCGCAGCCCGTCTGTTGTGGCAGGTGTCTGTCCTTTTTTTGTTGTTTTGTTATTTTATTTTATTTTTTTATTATTAGTTAAGTTATTACAAATGTGTCCTCATCCTCCCACCCCCCTTTTTAAGTATATTTTTATTGATTTCAGAGGGAGAATCATGGATCGGCTGCCTCCTGCACGCCCCACACTGGGGATGGAGCCTGCAACCCGGGCCTGTGCTCTGACTGGGAATCAAACTGTGGCCTCCTGGTTCATAGGTCAGTGCACAACCACTGAGCCACGCCGGCCGGGCATCATCTCCTTTTAAAGGCTGAGCGATGCCCCAGCCAGCGTGGCTCAGTGGATAGAACATCGGCCTGCCGATGGAAGGGTCGCAGGTTCGGTTCCTCTCAAGGGCTCGTACCCCAGTTGCAGGCTCCATCCCCGGCCCTGGATGCAACCAATCGATGTTTCTCTGTCTCTCCCCCTCCACTCTCTGACAATCAATGGAAACGTATCGTTGGATGAGGAATAACAAAAACTAAAAGGCTGAGCACCATTCATTGTGTGGATGGACCAGTTTGCTTCACCCACGGCTTGTGCCCACGGGTGTGTCCACGTCTCTGCTGCTGTGACTGATGCGTGGACTTCCCTTTCCAGTTTGGGGGTCTGGCTGTCTGGATCCAGAGCCAGGCATGCGTGTGATGGGGACCACTGTGGTCCCCAGAGATGCTGGTGTGTGGTGGGGAGGGACCAGGGGGTGGGTCTGAGGTCTCGGGCCCGCACTGTCCACCTCTGAGGCTCCCACACTCTTCCACGGTGTCTTGACCGCTCAGCAATTTTCCCAACGCCCTCAGCCAAAAGAAACACCTCACAGCTGTTTATAGAGCCAACAACTTGAGTATTTAGGTCCTAATGACCTGGTAGCAGTTCAGGAAAAAACCAAAAACAAAGCAACAATAGCACATATTATTGGGAAAAAACAATGAAACCCTTAATTCTCACTTCCTTACTAACAGAGTGTCTGGCCCTGCACCCCTTCTCAACCTCAGTCAGCTAGGGTGCTGCCGCCCGAGTCACCCCAGCCTCGTCCACTTGTGCCACCACAGCTGCTGTGACAGCAGCCTTGCAGTGCAACCCAGGATTGAAACTCAGAACTCAGTCCAGCCCTAGTCGGTTTGGCTCAGTGGATGGAGCGTCGGCCTGCGGATGCAAGGGTCCCAGGTTTGATTCCAGTCAAGGGCATGTACCTTGGTTGCAGGCACATCCCCAGTGGGGCATGTACAGGAGGCAGCTGATCGATGTTTCTCTCTCATCGATGTTTCTAACTATCCCTCTCCCTTCCTCTTTGTAAAAAAATCAATAAAATAAAAAAAAAAAAAAAAAAAAAAAAAGAACTCAAGTGCAATCATTCACGAGGCTCCTAGCACGGCCAGCCCTGTGGTGTTTTCCTTGAAAATCCAAAACGCCTTGAAGTGCCTGAGAAGGCCCTATGGCACCCTGGGGTGCCGGGGTCCAGCCCCAGCGGTCCAGGGGTTCCCAAAGGCGTGGACAGCGTAGGTGAAGAATGAAGGACATGGAGGCAGCATTCAGATGATCAGCATAGGCAGGTTCTCCTTTATTGCCCTGTTACAGCTGTATTTATACTATTTGATTTTCTTTTTCTTTTATATATATATATATTTTATTGACTTTTTACAGAGAGGAAGGGAGAGAGATAGAGAGTTAGAAACATCGATCAGCCGCCTCCTGCACATCCCCCACCGGGAATGTGCCCGCAACCCAGGCACATGCACTTGACCGGAATCGAACCCGGGACCCTTCAGTCCGCAGGCCGACGCTCTATCCACTGAGCCAAACCGGTTTTGGCGACTATTTGATTTTCTATAAGCATGCCTCTATAGTCACATCATGGTATGTTCTGGGTCCTCCTTGGACCTTTAACAGTTCCTTGTTTTCTTACCTGACCTTCACTAAAAATCTCTCTATTGAGCTCTGTTGATTTTCATCTTATCTATTGTCTATGTTTCTACATTCTATTCTAAAGGTTAGTCTCTGTGTTCCATTATAAGGGCTAGTTTGTTATTTCTATTCCAAGGTCACTATTCTACTGCTCCACTGTTAAGCTACAAGGATGCCATATACGCCAGGTCCCTTGGAACATATGCCGTGCAGATATTTCTTCCCTGCAGCGACTGTCAAGCAGCAAGGATGGACCGGCTTCCGGCACTGGGGCGCCTTGGCACACACTTTGGGAACTGGGGCTCTAACTACTGAAGTGTTTGTGTTTCCCACTGAGTATTGTGATAAAGCTCCGTCCTCGGAGCTGTGTGCACAGCCGGTCCCTGCCCTGCAGGCTCTTCTCTCGAGGCCCCGTGGGCACAGGCGTGGGGTGTCCGCGCAGGGGCCGACCGAGGGCACCTGCCAGCCCACCCCGGCCAGCTCCCGCGGTCCGGGCCGCACCCCTCCCTCCGTGCTCTCCAGTCTACGGGGCGTGTCTCTGATCCCCGCACCTGAGCCTCGCTCTGTGGGCTTCCTCGCTGCCAACGGCCTCCTCACATCCTGTGGTCACGTGTCGGGGACTGCGGTCTCCTAGACGCCGCTCTGCAGGCTCTGAGGAGTCGAGATATGAATCTCGTCGGTTTGCACGTTATAAATGTCCCCCATCGTCATCCGGTTAAAAACTTGCTCGTGGTTTCCCTTGTGGAGCAGAAATGCAGGTTTTGTTTTAACCGAGCTCATCGCTATTTTGCATCTTGGTTTTCACAATTAGCTTTTTCGTCCTTTTTGTTAATCCTCAGCTGAGGATATTTTTTCCACTGATTTTTAGAGAGAGTAGAAGGGACGGAGGAGAGGAGAGAGAGAGAGAGAGAGAGAGAGAGAGAGAGAGAGAGAGGGAGGAGCATCCATGTCAGAGAGACACATGGATTGGTTGCCTCCTGCACACGCCCCACCAGGGCTGAGTACAGACCGACACCCTGCGTGCCCTCGATGGGGAATCGAACCCAAGACCCTTCGGCTCATGGGCCGATGCCCTGCCACCGGGCGCCCGGCCAGGGCAGGCCGCTTTCTTTAGGACGCGCCTCCCTCTCCAGGTCACAGGCTCCTGCGTCCCCTTACCGTCTGGCCTCCGTCCGCTGGAGGCACCCCTGTAGCTGGCGTCACGTGGAGTCGTGTTCCTCGGGACAGCGAGCCAGTTCCCGCCACCGCCTACGGCCGTTCCCTCCTGGGTGACCTGTCACTCAGACCAGCACTGCGCCCAGCATCTGCCCGCCTCCTCTTCCCAAGACCCGCATGGGGTCAGACTGAGACACTGCCCTCCAGCGAGGGCCCTTTTCTTAATAAGTCGTGAGCAGCTACTGAATTCCATTAGTGCCTTTCTGCATCTGCTAATGCGTTCCCTTCAATCTGTTAATGTAGAGAATTGTGTTTAGGGATTAAATTTTTTTTTTCACTCAAAAATAATGCAGCCCTGGCCAGTAATCTGAATGGTTAGAGCACTGGCTCGAGCACTGAAGGGTCGCGGGTTCAATTGCCGGTCAAGGGCATATACCTGGGGTGGGGGTTCGATTCCTGGCCCTGGTCAGGGTGTGTGTGGGAGGGAACCAATCGATCTCTCTCTCTCTTCTCTCTCTCCCTCCCTCCCTTCCACTCTTTTTTTTTTTTTTTTTTTAAACATTTTTATTGATTTTAGAGAGGAAGTGAGAGGGAGAGAAAGAGACATCAATGATGAGAGAGAATCATGGGTCGGCTGCCTCCTGCACGCCCCCTACTGGGGATCGAGCCCGCAACACCCTTCAGTCCCACGTTCTATCCCCTGAGCCAAACCAGCCAGGGCTCTGCTCTTTCTTAAAAAAAAAAAAATCAATGGAAAAAAAATCTCGGGTGAGGATCAACAACAAAATTAATGAAGATAATTATAATTGCAAATAAAGCGGCAGAAGTTCCCACAGCTCCCAGCGTCCCTGGTGGACATTCACGTTTCATCCCCTCCCACCACTCGTGACATGTACGTGACATGCACACCCGTGCGATGCACACCCGGCAGGCGTCTGCGCACACGGATTGGCACGGGCCGCTCGCCCTCCGAGAACAAGCTGCAGGGGACTGCGCGGCACCCTCACCCGGAGTGAACCCAGGTCATGGCTTCCTCCTGTGGCACCTCAGCTCCGCCACCGGAGCCAGGAAATGCCCACGTGGCCGTCTGACCGCAGGCTCTGCAGCCGCCGCCCAGAGGTCGGCCAGGCTCCCGGCCCAGCCCCGCCGGGTGCTCACTGGGTGCCCCTCCCCCTGGCCTCCTTCCATCTGGGAGGTTCCTCAGTCTTTTCTTCCTTTTTTTAAAAATTAAACATTTTTATTGCTTTCAGAGAGGAAGGGAGAGGGAGAGAGATAGAAACATCAGTGATGAGAGGGAATCATTGATTGGCTGCCTCCTGCACGCCCCACACTGGGGATGGAGCCCAAAACCCGGGCATGTGCCCTTGACCAGAATCGAACCCAGGACCCTTCAGTCTGCAGGCGGACGCTCTAGCCACTGAGCCACACCAGCGAGGGCTCTTCCCTTTTTTTTTTTTTTTTTTTTTGGTTAATCCTCACCCCAGGATATTTTTCCCATCGGTTTTTTGGAGAGAGTGGAAGGTAGGGAGGGAGGAGGGGGAGAGAGAGAAACATTAATCTGTGTCCCTGTGTTAAATGCCTTGGAGAAATAGACTGCATTGTCTTCCGATGGACACTCTATGGATTTGGACTCACCGGAGTCACTCTCGCATTTGGGCTTAAATCTACCAACTTGCTCTGAACCCCGTGTCCCCACAACCCCCAACAGTTACGGACTCACAGCGTCTTCATGGGTGTGGAGGTATCTCATCGGCAAAACCTGCATTTTCCTAAGTCGACCATCTCCTCACGTGCTGACCTGCATCCTCTTTGGTGAAGTGTCTGTTCACAGAGTTTAGACTTTAAGAGTTTTTAAAATACTATTGGCCCGTTGCATGAAATTTGTGCACTGGGGCGGGGGGGGGGTGTAGGGGGGGGGGCGCGGGAATCCATCAGCCCTGCCTGGGCCTCTCGCAGTCCAGGAGCCCTCGGGGATGTCCGACTGATGGCTTAGGCCAGTGGTTCTCAACCTTCTGGCCCTTTAAATACAGTTCCTCATGTAGTGACCCAACCATAACATTATTTTCGTTGCTACTTCATAACTGTCATGTTGCTACTGTTATGAATCATAATGTAAATATCTGATATGCAGGATGGTCTTAGGCGACCCCTGTGAAAGGGTCGTTCGACCGCCAAAGGGGTCGCGACCCACAGGTTGAGAACCACTGGCTTAGGCAGTCAGACATCCTCAGCACTGCTGCGGAGGCTGGAGAGGCTCCCGCCACCACCGTTGCGTACACCAGCCATGAGACCGGCTTCTGGCTGAGTGGTGCTACCCACCCACCAGGGGGCAGCTCCTGCACTGAGCATCTGCCCCCTGGTGGTCAGTGTACATCATAGCGACCGGTCGTTCTGCTGTTTGGTCAATTTGCATATTAGCTTTTTATTATATAGGATTATTATAGGGGATATTCTGTGTGTCTTGTGTCCAATGTGTGATCTGCATACACGCCTCCCGCACTGTGACTTGTCTTTCATTCTCTCACAGAGAAGTTTTCCATTATGTCTCCAGTGGATCAGTTATCTGTATTGATGGTTCCTCTGGTGTCACGTCTAAACATATTTTTTGGCCCGGCCAGCGTAGCTCAGGGGTTGAGCATTGACCTATGAACCAGGAGGTCACGTTTCGATTCCCAGTGCTGGCACATGCCTGGGTTGCGGGTTCAGTCCCCAGTGCAGGGCGTGCGGGAGGCAGCCGATCCATGATTCTCTCTCATCATTGATGTTTCTATCTCTCTCTCCCTTCCTCTCTGAAATTGATAAAAATATATTTAAAAACCCAAACATTTTTGCTTTGCCACAGGTCATGCAGTTTTTCTTTTATGTTTTCTTCTAAAAGTTTTACATTTATATTTTAAAAATATTTTTATTGATTTTAGAGAGAGGAAGGGAGAGGGAGCGAAACATTGTTGAGAGAGAAACATAGATGGCTGCCTCCTGTACGCCCCCTGCTGGCGATGGAGCCCACAAGCAGGGATGTGCCTGGCAGTGCCCAGGACCACGCCCGACCAACTGAGCCACACTGGCCAGGGCTACAGTTTTACACTTAGATCCATCATCCATGTTGCGGTAATCTTTGTAAAAGATGTAAGGTTTACGTTGGAGATAATTTTTTTGCACTTAGATGTTTAATTGGTGAAAATACTATTGTTTCTCTGTTGAATCACTTTATTTTTTTAAAAATATATTTCTATTGATTTTTTTACAGAGAGGAAGGGAGAGGGATAGAGAGTTAGAAACATCGATCAGCTGCCTCCTGCACACCCCCTACTGGGGATATGCCCGCAACCAAGGTACATGCCCTCGACCGGAATCAAACCTGGGACCCTTGAGTCCGCAGGCCAACGCTCTATCCACCGAGCCAAACCGGTTAGGGCTATTTTAAAAAAAATATATTTCTATTGATTTCAGAGAGGAAGGGAGAGGGAGAGAGAGATAGAAACATCAGTGATGAGAGAGAACCATTGATCAGCTGCCTCCTGTATACTCCACACTGGGGATCGAGCCTGCAACCTGGGCATGTGCCCTTGACTGGGAATCGGACCTGTGACTTCCTGGTTCATAGGTTGATGCACTGCCCGGGCTACTTTAGTTCAAGTTAATTGGTGGACCAGAAGGGACGCTCCTCCACCTGAAAGGAATCTGCCCCACTGCTGGGCGGAGCCGCACTCAAAGCCGCCCCCCAGGACCAGCTCAAGGCAGGGCCTCACTCTCTCCACTCCCACTGGGCCCTGCACTGGAGGGCCCAGCCAGGGCGATTAGCACCAGCCAGACATGCAAGGCACCAGGAAGAAATGAAACACCTCTATCTGCAGGCCACGGGATCCTGTGTAGAGGACACGGGAGGGATCCACGCACCACAGTATTAGGAGGAGTAAGTGAGCTCAGTAAGGCTGCAGGACACAAGAGCCACACGCAGAAATCCACTGCGCCTCTGCTCACCAGCAACCCGAAGAGGAAGAGAACCCTTCCATGTACAGCAGCATCAAGAAGAATGAAATACTCAGGAACACATGTGAGAGCAGGAGGCACCGCCCAGCCCGCCGGCTCAGCGCTGACCTGTGAACCAGGTCTCCGTTCCGTTCCCGGTCAGGGCACAGGCCTGGGTTGCGCCCGATCCCGTGTGGGGCGAGCAGGAGGCAGCTGGTCAGAGGTCCTCTCTCGTCATTGATGTTTCTCTCTCTCCCTCTCCCTTCCTCTCTGAAACCAATAAAAATACATTTAAAAAATTCTTCCTTTACGGGGAGCCTCGCTATTCAAGAGTCAACAGTCTTTCCACAGGAGGCCCCGCTCACAGGGGCGGGGTGGGGGGGAGACAGGGCGTGGGCATGTCTGTTTGGGGCCACAATGTACCCACAAAGGACCCCTCCCTTGCAACACACATCGGATGCAGCTCAGAATGGATCATGGAGCTCAGTGCACAACCCAGTCGGGGTGGGTCACCGAGCCCCCCCTGCAGAGCGGTCAGCCCGGCGCCCTCGGCCGGGTCAGCTCCGCGAGCGGAACGGGCTCCCACGGGCCTGCTGACGCGGGCGAGGGGGGGCACCGTGTGGGCGGTCGGGGCTGGGGCTGCTGCGGGATTTCAAGACGCCCCCGCCGGCTGCGGGTGAGGCGGGTTCCGGGCCTGCGCGTGGACCCGGGGTGTCCGGCTCCCCAGTGCCGCCCGCCCGCGCCGCCGCTGCGCAGTGCTGTCGCCGTGGCAACGGCGCCGGACCCCATCCCCGCGGGCGGCGGGCTCGTGGGGCGCGGGGCGGGGCCTCGGGCGGGGGTCGGGGGGCCGCAGCGGAGCGGACCGCGGAGGAGGCGGCCTGGTCCCGGCGGAGGCTCGGAGGCTCGGGGCCCGCGGGGCGCAGCATCGGACCGGGGGCGGGTAGGTGCGGGCGGGCGGGCCGCTGCGTCGGTGGAGCGGGGCGGGGGCCGGGCCCGGGCGCTCGCACTGGCGGCGGCGGGGGCGGCGGGGCGCGGGCGGCGCGGAGGCCTGGGCGCAGCAGCGAGGCGCAGCCCCGCCTCGGACCTCGGTCTGGTGGGGGCGCAGCCCTGGTTCCCCCCTCGTGGGCCCAGAGGCTGGTGCCGGGGAGCAGAGCGCGGGGCTGGCGGGCGAGAGGCCCGGGGCCGGCTGTGAGTTCGGGGCGGAGGGCGTGTGGGACCCGGCGACGCGGCAGCCGGGGCGGGAGGGCGGGGGGGCCGGGCCAGCGGCGGGGGTTCAGGCCCTTCTGGGCTGTGCGCGCAGGGACCAGGCCGGCTCCGCGCGCTCGCCTGGGGATGGGGTCCCGCTCGGGTGTGGAGGGACCAGGGAGTGGATGCGGGAAGGGGTTAGCGGTGCAGGAGCGGGGGATGGGGGGGGCGGGGTGCCGCTCTGGCTCGTTGGCCCCCCTGAGCGGGGGTGGGGGCGGGGGATGCCCAGGCCGCCGCCGCAGCCAGAGGGGGTCCTGGTGTGTGTGTGGGGCTCCCTGGGCCAAGCTTGTCCGCCCAGCGGAGGAGCAGAGGAGGCGTGTCTGGGTGGGGAGCAGGAGCGCATGACGGCGGCGGGGAGGCAGCGGCACCCTCCACTGCAGGTGTGAGCTGAGTGGTGGGGTCCCTGGGGGGTCCCCCATCAGTGAGGGCCGCGTGGTCATCGGAGCAGGCCCAGCATTGCTCCCCAGGCACGGGCGGCATCACACTTTATGTCCCTGTCTAGACACGACAGTGAACAGCGCCGTGGGCCGGGCCGGGAGCCCTGGAGGGGAGGGGGCGGGGGTCGCGGCGGGAAGTGAGTCTGCGAGTGACTCTGGGTGCATGAGGGCGTGCGGGCCTCGGGTCCCCCGGGAGTGAGCCTGCCCAGGGCTGCGACCCTCCGCCCAGTGTGGGACCCCGACCAGCGCAGCCACAGCAACTGGTGCCAGGGGTGCGGGAGGCCCGGGCTGCGGACCCCAACCTGAGTCTTGCGTGAAGGTGCAGGGGAGGGAGTGCAGGGGCCCCTCCACAGTGCGCACGCCGCGGGGTGTGCTCGCCAGGGGCAGGGGCTGCGGCCAGGGCGCCCGCCTCCAAGGCTGTGCGAGCCGTGGTGGGAGCAGCGCAGAGAACGGTCCTCATGCCGTGGAGGGTGGGCCCGGGCCGGGCAGGGAGGCTTGCGGGATGGAGCCCTCTGTACTTGGACGCCTCTCGGTCCTGGGTCAGAACCCCGGCTCTCAGGATGGGGCCTGGGCCTCCCCATCCCCAAGGGCGCAGGCCCGCCCAGCGCGGCGCGGGGAGAGAGGACGCCCGGGTCCCGCGGGAACGGCCTCAGGCGTGGGGCCTAGGCCGCCAGGGCCGGAGGGATGGCGGCGTGGGCTCGGCAGGGATGAACCACCGGGCCCGGGGGACGCGTGCGCGCGCGGCGTGGAGAAGCCACTTCCGTTCCGTTCCTTGGCCGGCGGAGGCGGGAAGGAGTGCGCGGGTCTCCGGTGGGGCTGCAGCGCCCCCTGGGGGCCGTGCGGCCGACTCCGGGGCCGGGACGCGCCTGGGCGCGCGCGCGTCACCGAGGGCGCGGGAGGAGGTGGGGGGAGACCGCTCCGCCGCCTCTGACCTTTCCTCTCTGGTCTCCCCAGGTTCCGAGCTCGAGGGCCGGGCCCCGCGGCGCCATGTCGGCGGGCTGAGCGCCGCCGCTGCCGGGCCTCGCCCCGCCTTTCGCGGGGGCCGCGCGCCCCCAGGCCGGGGGTCCCGGCGGCCCACCATGGTGCTGCCGCCCCCGGACCGGCGGCACGTGTGCCTGACCACGCTGGTCATCGTGGGCAGCATGGCGGTCATGGACGCCTACCTGGTGCAGCAGAACCAGGGCCCGCGCAAGATCGGCGTGTGCATCATCGTGCTGGTGGGCGACGTGTGCTTCCTGCTGGTGCTGCGCTACGTGGCCGTGTGGGTGGGCGCCGAGGTGCGCACGGCCAAGCGCGGCTACGCCATGATCCTGTGGTTCCTCTACATCTTCGTGCTGGAGATCAAGCTCTACTTCATCTTCCAGAACTACAAGGCGGCGCGGCGCGGCGCGGGGGACCCGGGTGGCGCGCAAGGCCCTGACGCTGCTGCTGTCGGTGTGCGTGCCCGGCCTCTTCCTGCTGCTCGTGGCGCTCGACCGCATGGAGTACGTGCGCACCTTCCGCAAGCGCGAGGACCTGCGCGGCCGCCTCTTCTGGGTGGCGCTGGACCTGCTGGACCTGCTGGACATGCAGGCCGGCCTGTGGGAGCCGCCGCGCACCGGGCTGCCGCTGTGGGCCGAGGGCCTGACCTTCTTCTACTGCTACATGCTGCTGCTGGTGCTGCCGTGCGTGGCGCTCAGCGAGGTCAGCATGCAGGGCGAGCACATCGCGCCGCAGAAGATGATGCTCTACCCCGTGCTCAGCCTCGTCACCGTCAACGTGGTGGCCGTGCTGGCGCGCGCCGCCAGCCTGGCGCTGTCCCGGGACAGCCGCGTCTCGGCCATCTTCGTCGGCAAGAACGTGGTGGCGCTCGCCACCAAGGCCTGCACCTTCCTCGAGTACCGCCGCCAGGTGCGCGACTTCCCGCCGCCCGCGCTCGCCCTGGAGCTGCAGCCGCCGCCGCCCTCGCAGCGCCGCACCTCGCTCCCCCCGCCGCTGCATGGCCCGCTGGGCCGCCCCCGCGCGCCCTCGCCCACGCGCGACGCTCTGGACACGTGACAGGGCCTGCCCGCCCGCACCCCCCCCCCCCCCACACCCGCTGGGGAGGCGCGGAGACCTTGGCAGATGGGGTGTGCGGTGTGCATGGAAGGGGTGGGGCGGGCTCCCCACGGGGCCGGTGCTGCGAGTGCCCGGCCTGCAGCTGCTTTTTCATCTCAGGGACCCCTCGGACCCCGGACCTCAGACCCGTCCCGCTCAGGAGCCGGCCCCAGAGCAGCGGGTGTGCGGAGGGGAAGGCTGTCCCCTGCCTGCGGGGGCCTGGGAGGGAAGGGAAGACAGAGGGGAGGGAGGTCTGGTCCCTGGGGTCCCTCCTGGGGGCCTCTGGCTCAGAGTTGGGGCCAAGAGGCCTCTGTCATTTTAAAGACTCATGTTTACAGTTTTGTACCCAAAGCCTCACTGCTGCCTGTTTGGGACCCGGGGAGGGGGGTGGGGGTGTGTGTGAGAGAGTGATGCTGGGGGGGGCTCCTGGGGGGTGGGGGTGTGTGTGAGAGAGTGATGCTGGGGGTGGGGACTCCTAGGGGGGGTAGGGAGGCCATTGCCACTGTCCCAGAGAGCCCTCTCCAATCTCAACTGTCCCCATCCCCAGGTGTACCCTAACGCCGACCCAGACCCACCCCCAGGGTCCCGGGCCCATGTCCCTGCCCCGCCTCTCAGGCCCAGAGGGTCTCCAAGCCCCTGATTCTGCTGCGGTGCCCGAGGACCCCCCAGATGGACCCTTGCAGCCTGAGGCCAGGAGCCTGGAGCCCGGCCTCACCTCACCCCGCCTGGCCCTGGCCCAGGCAGCCTGGCGCCCGGAGGGGCAGGGAGGGCAGGGCACTGATGTTCACTTGCAGAGCTTACCTGGCCTCCGCCGGGGCCCCTGCGCGGTGGTGGGACCTGGGCGCCTGTCAGACCCAGGGGGTCCGGTGGCCTCTGGGGGCTGTCGCCCTGGCTGGGTGCCTGCAGGGTGACCGAGGGGTTACACATGTCAGGGGCCTGGAGCAGGGTGGAGCCGGGGCAGGTCCCCATGGCAAGGCCCAGGCCCCTGACCCCTGACCCCTGAGGGTCTGTACCAACCACTCTCAGAGGCTGGGGTGGGGCACGGAGGGGTCCCTGGAGCAGCCGTTCCCCCAGCAGCGGTTCAGGTGTGGCTGGAAGGTCACAGGGAGCCCATGGGCAGGTGGCAGCGTCACCCCCTGCATCCCCCCTCCATCCCCCCTCCATCCCCACTGCCACCGGGGTTTGGCCTCTGGGAGTCACCTGCTCTCTTTTTTTATTGATATGTTTTATTGATTTCAAAGAGGAAGGGAGAGGGAGAGAGAGAGCGAATCATTGATCGGCTGCCTCCTGCACTCCCCACACTGCGGATGGAGCCTGCAACCTGGGCATGTGTCCTGACAGGGACTTGACCTCCTGGTTCATAGGTTGCTGCTCAACCGCTGAGCCACGCCGGCCTGGCGTGGGAATCACCTGCTCTTCAGCCAGCTGGCCTCTGGGATCACTTCCTCTGTGCAGGGAGAGGCCATGGCTGCACCCGTCCCGGGCCTGGCCCTTCGACACCTCCAGGCAGCAGCTCGGGCAGCGGAGCCCAAGCGGGGAGCAGGCCGACCGCCTCCCTGGTGTGCAGAGCCTGGAGCAAGTGGCCTGGGGGAGTGCAGGGAGCGGGGGAGGGCCATGGGGTCAGTGGGAGCCGCTGGGGAAGACTGGCCGGCTCGGAGAGCGTGAGGGGCTGCCCCGTGAGTGGGACAGTGTGTGGTGAGGTCTCAGGAGGTGAGGCCTGGGGAGGACCAGGGCGAGGCCTGCAGGGCCAGCTCCTGTTGCTCTGTGTCCTGGCCAAGCCAGCCCCCCCACCCCCCGCGAGGCCGGAGCTGGTCTGCCCTGTCCCTGTCTGGTCTGCCCTGGGGAGCCCCACAGGGACACGGAGGGGCCGTGACCTCAGGCTCGGAGCCTGGGGTCAGGAGGGTCGGCCCCGATCTTCCAGCTGCCTCTTTCGGGGTCCCACCTGGTGCGATGTTTCCCTGGGAGCAGCCTCGCTGCCCGGGGTCGGGGGGCAGCTATGGGGACACTGGGGGGTCGGCCCTTCCTGAGGCTCCCTGTTGCCCTGTCAGGTGGGAGCTGGTGTCCCCCAGCTCGACTTCCTCCCAGGATAGAGACGGCGGGGCTCACCGACCCCGGGGCACCCCAGTCCACCTGGCTGGCCCTCCGTGCTGGTCGCTCCCTCCCTGGCCGCCCTGACTGGTTTAATGGCCCAAGTGCCCTCCGACTGTGTCTCTGAGGCCCAGGTGAGGCCCAGGTGAGGCCGCAGGTGAGGCCCAGGTGAGGCCCAGGTGAGGCCCAGGTGAGGCCCAGGTGAGGCCCAGGTGAGGCCCCAGGTGAGGCCCAGGCGAGGCTGCAGGTGAGGCCCCAGGTGAGGCCCCAGGTGAGGCCCAGGTGAGGCCCAGGTGAGGCCCCAGGTGAGGTCCCAGGCGAGGCCCAGGTGAGGCCGCAGGTGAGGCCGCAGGTGAGGCCCAGGTGAGGCCCAGGTGAGGCCCCAGGTGAGGCCCCAGGTGAGGCCCAGGTGAGGCCCCAGGTGAGGCCCCAGGCGAGGCCCAGGTGAGGTCCCAGGTGAGGCCGCAGGTGAGGCCGCAGGTGAGGCCCAGGTGAGGCCCAGGTGAGGCCCAGGCGAGGCCCCACGGTTCCCATGAGCTGGAGCTGTGGCCCTGCAGGGCTGGGACCGGGGGCCTTTGTTGGTTGTGGCCAGAAGTGCTTGCCCTTTGCATCTGCCTTGGGAAGAGGCCTGCCCCTCTGGCTTCCGTGGTGGCCGGCGGGGGTCAGACACCAGAGGGCTGGCCGCTGGTCCCTGTGGCCTTCGTCCCCTTTCTCCTCAGCTCCCTGGTCAGTGGAGGTCAGCTGCCCGCCCTCCTCCCTGGCCCTGATGCTGCGCCCAGAGACCTGTCATCCCGCTGCTCCCTCAGGGCCCTTCTACCCCTGGTCCCTTCTAAGATGGGCACCCACACCCAACGCCCAGGGCCTGACACCAAGTTCTGATTCCTCCGACCCCTGTGACCTCCCGCCCGCCTGCCCTGCAAGCGGTCCTCCCTGTTAGTCACTCCCCCCCACCACCAGCTCAGGTCAGGGGGGGAGCGAGGTCAGGGGGAGGGGAGGGAGCAGCGGGATGACAGGCAGAGACCGCCCGGCCCTGGCCCCGTGGGAGGGCCTCTCTGGGAGCCAGGCTGAGCGGAGGACCCGGAGGGAGGACCAGAGCCTCCAGGTGCTGGGAGGGACACCCCGCTGGGAGGGACACCCTGGGGTGTCGGGGCTGAACCAGGCATGGTGGGCGCTGGGCCGCGGGTGGTGTGGGCAGGGGTGGGGTTTGGGCTCTGAGAGCAGGGTCCCCCGCCCGTCCTGTTCTAACTGGGCGGTGGTGTGACGGGGTCGGAGCTGAGGGAGGTCACTGTGGGGACACTGGGCAGCCCGGCGAGAGCATGAGAGCACGGAAGGAAGTCGGGGTGTCAAGCAGCAGGGAGGTGGGCTGTGCGACCTGAGGACTCCTGGGTGTGGAGGGAGGGCAGGGGGAGGGAAGTCAGGGGGGAGGGAGGTCCGGGGGGAAGGAGGTCAGGGGGAGGGAGGTCTGGGGGGAGGGAGGTCCGGGGGGAAGGAGGTCAGGGGGAGGGAAGTCAGGGGGGAGGGAGGTCCGGGGGGAAGGAGGTCCGGGGGGAGGGAGGTTAGGGGGGAGGGAGGTCCGGGGGGAAGGAGGTCCGGGGGGAGGGAGGTTAGGGGGGAGGCGAGGTCAGGGGGAGGGAGGTCAGGGGGGAGGCGAGGTCAGGGGGAGGGAGGTCACGGGGGAGGAAGGTCAGGGGGGAGGGAGGTCCCAGGGGAGGGAGGTCAGGGGGAGGGAGGTCCTGGGGGAGGGAGGTCTGGGGGGAGGGAGGTCAGGGAGGAGGTCAGGGGGGAGCGAGGTCAGGGGGGAGGCGAGGGGCACTCAGACCTGAGCTGGTGGTGGGGGGGAGTGACTAACAGGGAGGACCGCTTGCAGGGCAGGCGGGCGGGAGGTCACAGGGGTCGGAGGAATCAGAACTTGGTGTCAGGCCCTGGGCGTTGGGTGTGGGTGCCCATCTTAGAACGGACCAGGGGTAGGAGGGCCCTGAGGGAGCAGCGGGATGACAGGCCGAGGCCCAGGACCCAGAGGCCCCTGCAGACTTAGCCAGACGGGAAGGGACCCGCAAGGAGCTGGGTGGGTGGAGACGCCCCTCAGTCTGTGAGGAAGCCACAGATGGTGGCAGGACTCCCACCTGAGCGAGCTCCTGGGGGTGGGCAGGCAGCGGAGACCTGAGGCCGCTCCTGGGAGGTGTGGCCGGGAGGTGGCGTGTGGCCGGCAGGTGCGGTGTGTCTGGGAGGTGGCGTGTGTCTGGGAGGTGCGGTGTGTCCGGGAGGTGGTGTGTGTCTGGGAGGTGGCGTGTGTCTGGGAGGTGGCCTGTGTCTGGCAGGTGGCGTGTGTCTGGGAGGTGGCGTGTGTCTGGGAGGTGGCGTGTGTCCGGGAGGCGGCGTGTGTTTGGGAGGTGGTGTGTGTCTGGGAGGTGGCGTGTGTCCGGGAGGTGGTGTGTGTCCGGGAGGTGGCGTGTGTCTGGGAGGTGGCCTGTGTCTGGCAGGTGGCGTGTGTCTGGGAGGTGGCGTGTGTCTGGGAGGTGGCGTGTGTTTGGGAGGTGGTGTGTGTCTGGGAGGTGGCCTGTGTCTGGGAGGTGGCCTGTGTTTGGGAGGTGGTGTGTGTCTGGGAGGTGGTGTGTGTCTGGGAGGTGGCGTGTGTCTGGGAGGTGGCGTGTGCCCTGCAGTGCCCCCAGGTGAGGGCAGATCCACCTCCTCACAGGCCTCACAGACAAGAGGCGCCGGAGGACAGAACCCAGACGTGGTAACAGCCGTCTGGGCAGCCATCCCTGCCAACACCCCAGAGGGGGCTGGTCCTACCAGAGAGGCAGCCCCATTTCCGGGCGCGTGGGAGCTGGCCCCGCCCAGGCCTCAGGTGCCTCACCCGTCACTGTCACCTGGGAGTAGGGCATCGCCAGCCCGGTGCTCAGGGTTCTGCCAGCCGCAGAGCTCAGAGTTCGCCTGCTCCGTGTTGGGGTCCAACTGGGCCTTGAGGACAGACGCTGGGGCTGCCTCAGTTTCCCCTCTAAGCTGGGGAGTGTGGGGATTACGTGAGCTGCCCAGGGGACAGGCCGAGGACAGAGCCCACTGTGGGAAGGGCAGGTCCGCATTGGCTGCTGTGGTCGGAGTTCTCGTTAACGATGTTCGGGAGAGAGCGCCAACAACCACCGACGGCCATGCTTTGGGCTCCCCTGCAGGCCACACCTCCCCACCATCAGGAGATTGAAGCGACCGCCGTGTGAGCTGCACACGGAGCAGGTGTGCTGGCCGGGCCCCTTCACTGAACAGCCCGCACGGTTTCACCGGGAGAGTCGCTCCGCCTCAGCCTTCTTGGCCACGCGGGGGAGCTCAGGGACTCTCTACTCATTCTTTTTTTATTTTTTAAAATATATTCTTATTGATGTCAGAGAGGAAGGGAGAGGGAGAGAGAGAGAGAAACATCAATGATGAGAGAATCATGGAAGGAAGTTGTGATTCTGCCTCCTGCACGCCCCGCACTGGGCATTGAGCCTGCAACCCAGGCATGTGCCCTGATCGGGAATCGAACCCTGACCTCCTGGTTCATAGGTCAGCCCTCAGCACGGAGCCCCGGGCTCTATTCATGCTTCATAGCCTAAGGGAACAGGGAGGGGCCACGGGGGTTGGTGTGGGAGCGCACAGTGCGGGGAACTCACCAGTGTCTCTAAACTCTGGTGCCTCAGCCGGGCCGCCGGGGGGTGGGCTTTGCTGGCGCTGGAGACCGTGCGGGGCTGGCAGACCTCAGCGAGGCTGCAGGGCCGCGTGGCTGGCCAGTGTCCTGGGGGACACGCCTGTGGCTCTGCACGTGGGAGACGGGGTCACGGGCGGGCTTCGCGGGCACAGGCAGAGCGGGTGGGAGGGCGGTCAGAGGGGGGACAGGTTCTGGCCGATGGGACCCCCCCACGACGCTCACCTGCCCGGAGCCCCGCCGGCCCGGGTGCGGCTGGCAGAACGTGCAACGCCGCAGGACGGCCACAAGGGGGCTCCCGAACCCCATGCTTGCCGGGCTGCTGTCCCGGGGGACCCCGCCTACCTGGAAGCCGCCCCGCCCCGCCCCGCCCCGCCCCGCAGCGCCCCGACAGACCCAAAGGTGAAAGACTCCATGGAATTCCGGAAGGAGACGCAGCGAGGAAACCACACCCGCTCACAATTATGCAAAATGTAATAATATTAAAAAAAGGAGGGGAGACCGGAAAAGCGTCAGGTCCCCCTGGAACGGAGTAGGCGTTACCCTGACACCAGACCCCCAGCTCCCCACGGGACGCGCGGGGGACAGTCCGGGAGCTGGTGTGGGAGGGAGAAGCAGGGAGTAAAGCTACTGCCGAGAAAAGGGCAAGACGATCAAAAGGCAGCAGAGACGATGCCTGCAGTTGCCCGGGACTAACGTTTCCGGAAAGGCCGGCCCGCGAGGGGCGCGGGTGGGATTGATGACCGAGGACCACGGGTTGTGCCAGCGCGTCCGCCTTGGTGGGAGGAGGTGGACGTTAGCAGATGCTGTGAGTGGCCGCACAGGCCGCACCTTCCCGCCCTGGGGACACGCCTGTGGCTCTGCACGTGGGAGACGGGGTCAAGGGTGGGCTTCGCGGGCGCAGGCAGAGCGGGTGGGAGGGCGGTCAGAGCGGGGACAGGTTCTGGCAGATGGGACCCCCCACGACCCTCACCTGCCCCGGAGCCCCGCTGGCCCGGGTGCGGCTGGCAGAACATGCAACGCCCAGGACGGCCACAAGGGGGCCCCCGAACCCCATGCTCGCGGCTGCCGTCACGGGGGACCCCGCCTACCTGGAAGCCTGGAAGCCGCACCCGGTCTTGCGGGCCGAGTGGGGAGACAGGGGCGAGCCTCACGCCCAGTGTCCCCGATGTGACCTCCTGCAGCGGCACTGGGGCACCGTGTCCATCCGCGGGCCGGGAGGGATGTGTCGCCGCCTGGACGCTGCCGTTCAGCCCGTGTCCTGTCCGTCCCGTCCCGTCCCAGGGCCTCCCGGGCCGCGGGCGCCGGCCGGTCCGCACCCAGGCGCCTGCTGTGGGAGGACCTGGCCGCTCCCGGGGCCCCGCAGGTGTTCCCACGGGGCTTGTTGACGTTTTTCTCGCGGTGACACGGGTGTGCACACGGCTGGTGTGGCCACGTGGTCCGTGTGGACGGTCACCGTGACTCTGGCCGTGGACCCTGGCTGGGTGTGCGGCCGGTCCTGCCCTGGGACGGGACTCTCCCCTTCCCCGCACACTGTCGCCTGGCGGGGGCTCACCCGGCAGCCCACCCCTGGGGCGGGCCCTGCTCCTCCGAGCGGGCGGGCCTCTGCCCCAAGGACGTGGCTGCTCTCAGGGAGACTGGGCTCCTCCCCATGTACATGCACACACACGCGTGTACACATCCATCCTCGTGGAGAGAGTGGAGGCAGGGGTGGGGAGGAGAGCGAGAGGGAGAGAAACATCCACGAGAGACGCATCCATCGGCTGCCTCCTGCGCCCCCACTGGCGCCTGGGATGGACCCGCAGCTCAGAACCCGGCCCCCTTTGGTTCGAGGCGGAGGCTCCGACCATCAGACACCGGCCAGGCCCGGGTGGAGTTTATTAGTGACTGACGCGCGGACATCTGCTTTGACTTAGTTTTGCGGCTCCGGCCCGGAGAGCTCATGAGTTCGGTCGGGTCCGGGGAGGACCTGTGACCAGGTAAGTCTGCCCCTCCCTCTGCCCCCTCCTGCCCCACCTGCCCCAGTCAGAGGTCTGGGAAGAGCCTCCTGCTGACCACGGGCTGCGATGCTGCTGACGGCCACACGGGGGCAGCAGAGCCCTGCGTGTGCTGGTGCTGGTGTCCAGCTCAGAGCTGCTGTGCTGGGCCTGGGGGCCAGGAGTGGGCCAGAGGGGACATCAGCTGGGAGGCCAACCCCAGGTCACCTGACCCCGTCCCCGCCA
Source organism: Myotis yumanensis (assembly GCF_028538775.1). NCBI lineage: Eukaryota > Metazoa > Chordata > Mammalia > Chiroptera > Vespertilionidae > Myotis > Myotis yumanensis. The sequence goes on along the minus strand of NW_027223752.1, from coordinate 2,285,825 downwards.
GGCTGAGCTCACCACAATAGCACGGCCATGGGGCTGAGCTGGCTGTGCCCCGGGTGAGCGTCCACCCTCAGGGCAGTGTTTGGAGACCTGGGGGATTGGGGGCCACTGGGCCCTGGACACTGAGATTGGTTCTTGGGACACAGCTTGGAGACCACACTCCTGGGCCCCTGTCCTGTCCTGGGCACCTCCACGGTGGGGACCCAGTGGGGCAGGAGGCGGGTGTCCCCCAAATCCATAGACTGAAATCCTAACCCAGGACACCGCCCGCGGCTGTATAGGGAGACGGGCCCGTAAAGAGGTGATGGAGGTGGAACGGGGGCACCTCATGGGCCCCAAACCCCAGCGAGTCGTGACCTTAAGGAAGAGGAGGTGAGGACACAGACGCGCAGAGGGACAGTCACGCGGGGACGCGGGAGGGGATGGTCGCCTGCCTCCCAGGGCGGCCGCGGAGGAACCAGCCCGGGGCTGTGAGCTGGGCCTCAGCCTCCGGCCCGACTGCGGGCTCTGGTTCCAGCCGCGTGGGGGGCCCCTGGGCCGGTCTCATCGCTCGTCTCCACCGGGAAACTCTCTTTCCCGAAGGTCTTCTCCCGCCTGCGGGGCCGTGTGCGCCCATCAGTCACAGAACTGACCCCACCTGGAGGCCCACATCCCAGGTTCTAACAACGGCCCTAACCGCCTGAGCGCCTCCTGGCACTGGCTCTTTTTTTTAAAAAAAAAGTATTTTTATTGGTTTCAGAGAGGAAGGGAGAGGGAGAGGGAGAGAAATATAGAAACATCCACGATGAGAGAGAGAGTCAGGGATCGGCTGCCTCCTGCGCCCCCACTGGCGCCTGGGATGAACCTGCAACTCAGAACCCAACCCGCTTTGGTTCGAGGCGGAGGCTCCGACCATCAGACACCGGCCAGGCCCGGGTGCAGTTTATTAGTGACGGACGCGCGGACATCTGCTTTGACTTAGTTTTGTGGCTCCGGCCCGGTCAGTTCATGAGTTGGGTCGGGCCCGGAGAGGACCTGTGACCAGGTAAGTCTGCCCCTCCCTCGGCCCCCACCTGCCCCACCTGCCCCAGCCAGAGGTCTGGGAAGAGCCTCCTGCTGACCACGGGCTGCGATGCTGCTGACGGCCACACGGGGGCAGCAGAGCCCTGCGTGTGCTGGTGCTGGTGTCCAGCTCAGAGCTGCTGTGCTGGGCCTGGGGGCCAGGAGTGGGCCAGAGGGGACACCTGCTGGGAGGCCAACCCCAGCTCACCTGACTCCTGTCCCAGGTCACCCGAGCCCTATCCCAGGTCACCTGACCCCGTAACCGCCGGGCTGAGCTCACCACAATAGCACGGCCATGGGGCTGAGCTGGCTGTGCTCCGGGTGAGCGTCCACCCCCAGGGCAGTGTTTGGAGACCTGGGGGAGTGGGGGGCACTGGGCCCTGGACAGTGAGATGGGTGCTTGGGACACAGCTCGGGGACCACACTCCTGGTCCCCTGTCCTGTCCTGGGCACCTCCATGGTGGGGACGCAGTGGGGCAGGAGGCGGGTGCCTGGTGCCTGCCAGGGTGACAGCCTGGGCCCGGGGCCACTCGGGCCTCCAGGGGCAGGTCAGCTGGAGGCGGCCAGGAGGGTCCCGGTCCCAGGTGACAGGGTCCTCACATTCCCGGTTGCAGGGTCTATGGGACCCCCAGGGGGCGCTCCTAGGCGCTTGCCCCTGCCCGTGGGTGTGGGTTAGGTGCTCCCAGGGGCCCCGTTGGAGGTGAGCACGTTGCCATCAGCTTTGGAGCTAATGTGGTGCGTCTTCGCCTTCAGAACTGGAAAGGCGGCTGCTGCCCCTCCTGCAGGTTCTGCCTGAGAGAAGGAGGGTCCCTCAGAGCTTCCGGGACCTGCCACTGAGGTCCGGGGACGCACGCTGGCTCCAGCCATCCCTGGCCCTCGGGGCACGGACGGGTCACTTTGGGGTGGACGGACGCCAAGGCCCCCACCCGCAGTCTCTCCAGCTGGGAGTCCAGCCTGTCACAGGCGGCCCTCAGGGCGAGCCTGGAGCCTGTGCAGTAGCGGAGGACGGCCGCCAGGGGGAGCACGAGCCTGCTCTCTGGTCGCTGGGGCTGTGACTCAGGGAGGACCTGCCAGTGAGACCTGAGCCCACGGAGCCCCGGACTGGCCCGCCCCTGCCCTGCCTGTGCCCGGCCACCTGCCCTTCGGTCCGGATCCTTCTCAACTCTGTTCTCATCCAAAATGCCGGGAACTGCAGTATGTGTGTGTGTGTGTGTATGTGCGTGTGTGCGTCTGTGCATGTGTGTGTGCATCATGTGTGTGTGCATGTGTGCGTGTCGTGTATGTGCATGCGTGTGTGTGTGTGTGTGTTTGTGTAGAGCTGAAGGGTGTCCCCCAAATCCATAGACTGAAATCCTAACCCAGGACACCGCCCGCGGCTGTATATGGAGACGGGCCGTAAAGAGGTGATGGAGGTGGAACGGGGGCACCTCATGGGCCCCAATCCCCAGCGAGTGGTGACCTGAGGAAGAGGAGGTGAGGACACAGACGCGCAGAGGGACAGTCACGTGGGGACGCGGGAGTGGATGGTCTCCTGCCGCCCAGGGCGGCCGCGGAGGAACCAGCCCGGGCCGTGAGCTGGGCCTCAGCCTCCGGCCCGACTGTGGGCTCCGGTTCCAGCCGCGTGGGGGCCCCTGGGCCGCCGTGTCATCGCTCGTCTCCACCGTGAAACTCTCTTTCCCGAAGGTCTTCTCCCGCCTGCGGGGCCGTGTGCGCCCTTCAGTCACAGCACTGACCCCACCTGGAGGCCCACATCCCAGGTTCCAACAACGGCCCTAACCCCCTGAGCGCCTCCTGGCACTGGCTCTTTTTTTTTTTTTTAAGTATTTTTATTGGTTTCAGAGAGGAAGGGAGAGGGAGAGAAATATAGAAACATCCACGATGAGAGAGTCACGGATCGGCTGCCTCCTGCGCCCCCACTGGCGCCTGGGATGGACCCGCAGCTCAGAACCCGGCCCCCTTTGGTTCGAGGCGGAGGCTCCGACCATCAGACACCGGCCAGGCCCGGGTGGAGTTTGTTAGTGACTGACGCGCGGACATCTGCTTTGACTTAGTTTTGCGGCTCCGGCCCGGTCAGGCCATGAGTTGGGTCGGGCCCGGGGAGGACCTGTGACCAGGTAAGTGCACGTGGGCCTGGCTTTCCCGCCAGGTGAGCGCCCCAGGCGTTTGCGGGGCCTGGTCTGTCTCCGTGAAGCCCCGGACGGTTCTGTTGAGCTCTCCCTCCCCCCGCCCCCCGCGGTGCCTGCTCCTCTAGGTGTCCGGGCTCCGTAGCGGCGGCGGGCGGGGTGCGCGGTGGCTGAGGCAGGTCCCCTTGAGCTCAGAGGCCGCCTGGTCGGGAGCAGGTGGGGCGCGCAGGGCGGCCACCAGGGGGCTCCCGAGCTGCGGGGTCGCTGGTCACGGAGCGATGGGTGCAGACTCCAGGGACTGTGGCCCCACACCCGGTGCTGACACACGTGCTCCGAGGGGCCCCCCAGGAATGGCCGCCCGCCAGGACCTGCCGAAAGGGAGCCTGGGAGAGGATGCGGGGTGGATCCCGATGTCACTCTGGGCCAGGGGGACGGGCCTTGGGGAGTGTCCCCCAAACTGCAGTGATGAGCACAGCACCCCACCTGACCGGGGAGCGAGTGGCCCCCTCAGGCCTCCAACCTCAGGCCGGGCTGGGCCTGGAGTGTCAGGACAGCAGACACGCCTTGTGCCCGCAGCGGCGTGACCCTCTGTAAGGACCCAGAGGCCACTGCCCTGAGAAGGTGGGGGGGACGCCCGAACCCAGAACTGCCCACTGACGGGGCCCATTCCTGGGCCACAGACTGAACCAGACCCCCCTCCCCCAGGTGGTGCTGTCCATGTCGTCTGCCCCTCCCTCTGCCCCTCCTTCTGCCCCCACCTGCCCCACCTGCCCAGCCAGAGGTCTGGGAAGAGCCTCCTACTGACCACGAGCTGCAATGCTGCTGACGGCCACACGGGGGCAGCAGAGCTCTGCGTGTGCTGGTGCTGGTGTCCAGCTCAGAGCTGCTGTGCTGGGCCTGGGGACCAGGAGTGGGCCAGAGGGACGCCTATGGGGAGGTCAGCCCTAGGTCACCTGACCCCTGTTCCAGGTCACCTGAGCCCTGTCCCATCTCACCGGACCCCAGAACTGCCACTGACAGCCCAGCCCCAGTCTAAGACCGCCCTCCCCCCTCAGGAGGTGGTGTCCATGTCATCTGCCCCTCCCCCTGCTCTCTGCTCCCACCTTCCCCACCTGAGAAGAGCCACCTGCTGACCATGGGCTGTGATGCTGATGACGGCCACACGGGGGCAGCAGAGCCCTTTGTGTGCTGGTGCTGGTGTCCAGCTCAGAGCTGCTGGGCTGGGCCTGGGGGCCAGGAGTGGACCAGAGGGGACATCAGCTGGGAGGCCAACTTCAGGTCACCTGACCCCGTCCCCGCCAGGCTGCAGGCTGAGCTCACCACAATAGCACGGCCATGGGGCTGAGCTGGCTGTGCCCTGGGTGAGCGTCCACCCTCAGGGCAGTGTTTGGAGACCTGGGGGGCACTGGGCCCTGGACACTGAGATGGGTGCTTGGGACACAGCTCGGGGACCACACTCCTGTCCCCTGTCCTGTCCTGGGCACCTCCACGGTGGGCACCCAGTGGGGCAGGAGGCGGGTGCCTGGTGCCTGCCAGGGAGACAGCCTGGGCCCGGGGCCACTCCGGCCTCCAGGGGCAGGTCAGCTGGAGGCGGCCAGGAGGGTCCCGGTCCCAGGTGACAGGGGGACTCACACTCCAGGTTGCAGGGCCTATGGGACCCCAAGGGGGCGCTCCCAGGCGCTCACCCCTGCCCGCGGGTGTGTGTTAGGTGCTCCCAGGGGCCCCGTTGGAGGTGAGCACGTTGCCATCAGCTTTGGAGCTAATGTGGTGCGTCTTCGCCTTCAGAACTGGAAAGGCGGCTGCTGCCCCTCCTGCAGGTTCTGCCCCAAGAGAAGGAGGGTCCCTCAGAGCTTCCGGGACCTGCCACTGAGGTCCGGGGACGCACGCTGGCTCCAGCCATCCCTGGCCCTCGGGGCACGGACGGGTTACTTGGAGGTGGACGGACGCCAAGGCCCCCACCCGCGGTCTCTCCAGCAGGGAGTCCAGCCTGTCACAGGCGGCCCTGGGGGCGAGCCTGGAGCCTGTGCCGTAGCGGAGGACGGCCGCCAGGGGGAGCACGAGCCTGCTCTCTGGTCGCTGGGGCTGTGACTCAGGGAGGACCTGCCAGTGAGACCTGAGCCCACGGAGCCCCGGACTGGCCCCCCCCTGCCCTGCCTGTGCCCGGCCACCTGCCCTTCCGTCCGGATCCTTCTCAACCCTGTTCTCATCCAAAATGCCGGAAACTGCAGTGTGTGTGTGTGTGTGTGTGTGCGCGCGCGCGCATCATGTGTGTGCGCATCATGTGTGTGTGCATGTGTGTGCATTCGTGTGTTTGTGTGTGTGTGTATAGAGCTGAAGGGTGTCCCCCAAATCCATAGACTGAAATCCTAACCCAGGACGCCGCCCGCGGCTGTATATGGAGACGGGCCCGTAAAGAGGTGATGGAGGTGGAACGGGGGCACCTCATGGGCCCCAATCCCCAGCGAGTGGTGACCTGAGGAAGAGGAGGTGAGGACACAGACGCGCAGAGGGACAGTCACGCGGGGACGCGGGAGGAGATGGTCGCCTGCCGCCCAGGGTGGCCGCGGAGGAAGCAGCCCGGGCCGTGAGCTGGGCCTCAGCCTCCGGCCCGACTGCGGGCTCCGGTTCCAGCCGCCTGGGGGGCCCCTGGGCCGCCGTGTCATCGCTCGTCTCCACCGTGAAACTCTCTTTCCCGAAGGTCTTCTCCCGCCTGCGGGGCCGTGTGCGCCCTTCAGTCACAGCACTGACCCCACGTGGAGGCCCACATCCCAGGTTCCAACAACGGCCCTAACCCCCCTGAGAGCCTCCTGGCACTGGCTCTTTTTTTTAAAAAAAGTATTTTTATTGGTTTCAGAGAGGAAGGGAGAGGGAGAGAAATATAGAAACATCCACGATGAGAGAGTCACGGATCGGCTGCCTCCTGCGCCCCCACTGGCGCCTGGGATGGACCCGCAGCTCAGAACCCGGCCCCCTTTGGTTCGAGGCGGAGGCTCCGACCATCAGACACCGGCCAGGCCCGGGTGGAGTTTGTTAGTGACTGACGCGCGGACATCTGCTTTGACTTAGTTTTGTGGCTCCGGCCCGGTCAGGCCATGAGTTGGGTCGGGCCCGGGGAGGACCTGTGACCAGGTAAGTGCACGTGGGCCTGGCTTTCCCGCCAGGTGAGCGCCCCAGGCGTTTGCGGGGCCTGGTCTGTGTCCGTGAAGCCCCGGACGGTTCTGCTGTGCTCCCCCTCCCCCCGCCCCCCGCGGTGCCTGCTCCTCTAGGTGTCCAGGCTCCGTAGCGGCGGCGGGCGGGGTGCGCGGTGACTGAGGCAGGTCCCCTTGAGCTCAGAGGCCGCCTGGTCGGGAGCAGGTGGGGCGCGCAGGGCGGCCACCAGGGGGCTCCCGAGCTGCGGAGTTGCTGGTCACGGAGCGATGGGTGCAGACTCCAGGGACTGTGGCCCCACACCCGGTGCTGACACACGTGCTCCGAGGGGCCCCCCAGGAATGGCCGCCCGCCAGTACCTGCCGAAAGGGAGCCTGGGAGAGGATGCGGGGTGGATCCCGATGTCACTCTGGGCCAGGGGGACGGGCCTTGGGGAGTGTCCCCCAAACTGCAGTGATGAGCACAGCACCCCACCTGACCGGGGAGCGGAGTGGCCCCCTCAGGCCTCCAACCTCAGGCCGGGCGGGGCCTGGAGCGTCAGGACAGCAGACACGTCTTGTGCCCGCAGCCGCTGACCCTCTGTAAGGACCCAGAGGCCACTGCCCTGAGAAGGTGGGGGGGACGCCCGAACCCAGAACTGCCCACTGACGGGGCCCATTCCTGGGCCACAGACTGAACCAGACCCCCCTCCCCCAGGTGGTGCTGTCCCTGTCGTCTGCCCCTCCCTCTGCCCTTCGCCCTCTGCCCCCACCTGCCCCACCTGCCCCAGCCAGAGGTCTGGGAAGAGCCTCCTGCTGACCACGGGCTGCGATGCTGCTGACGGCCACACGGGGGCAGCAGAGCTCTGCGTGTGCTGGTGCTGGTGTCCAGCTCAGAGCTGCTGTGCTGGGCCTGGGGCCAGGAGTGGGCCAGAGGGACGCCTATGGGGAGGTCAGCCCCAGGTCACCTGACCCCTGCCCCAGGTCACCTGACCCCTGTCCCTGGTCACCTGACCCCTGTTCCAGGTCACCTGAGCCCTGTCCCATCTCACCGGACCCCAGAACTGCCACTGACAGCCCAGCCCTAGTCTAAGACCCCCCATGTGGTGCTGTCCATGTCATCTGCCCCTCCCCCTGCCCTCTGCCCCCACCTTCCCCACCTGAGAAGAACCACCTGCTGACCACGGGCTGTGATGCTGCTGACGGCCACACGGGGGCAGCAGAGCCCTGCGTGTGCTGGTGCTGGGGTCCAGCTCAGAGTTGCTGGGCTGGTCCTGGGGCCAGGAGTGGGCCAGAGGGGACACCTGCTGGGAGGCCAGCCCCAGGTCACCTGACCCCGTCCCGGCCGGGCTGAGCTCACCACAATAGCACGGCCATGGGACTGAGCTGGCTGTGCTCCGGGTGAGCGTCCACCTCCAGGGCAGTGTTTGGAGACGTGGTGGGCACTGGGCCCTGGACACTGAGATGGGTGCTTGGGACACAGCTCGGGGACCACACTCCTGTCCCCTGTCCTGTCCTGGGCACCTCCATGGTGGGGACGCAGTGGGGCAGGAGGTGGGTGCCTGGTGCCTGCCAGGGAGACAGCCTGGGCCGGGGCCACTCGGGCCTCCAGGGGCAGGTCAGCTGGAGGCGGCCAGGAGGGTCCCGGTCCCAGGTGACAGGGTCCTCACATTCCCGGTTGCAGGGTCTATGGGACCCCCCAGGGGGCGCTCCTAGGCGCTTGCCCCTGCCCGCGGGTGTGGGTTTGCTGCTCCCAGGGGCCCCGTTGGAGGTGAGCACGTTGCCATCAGCTTTGGAGCTAATGTGGTGCGTCTTCGCCTTCAGAACTGGAAAGGCGGCTGCTGCCCCTCCTGCTGGTTCTGCCCCAAGAGAAGGAGGGCTCCTCAGAGCTTCCGGGACCTGCCACTGAGGTCCGGGGACGCACGCCACCTCCAGCCATCCCTGGCCCTCGGGGCATGGACGGGTCACTTGGAGGTGGACGGACGCCAAGGCCCCCACCCGCGGTCTCTCCAGCAGGGAGTCCAGCCTGTCACAGGCGGCCCTGGGGGCGAGCCTGGAGCCTGTGCCGTAGCGGAGGACGGCCGCCAGGGGGAGCACGAGCCTGCTCTCTGGTCGCTGGGGCTGTGACTCAGGGAGGACCTGCCAGTGAGACCTGAGCCCACGGAGCCCCGGACTGGCCGGAGCGCCTGTGGGAGGGTCGGGGCGGAAACGGCAGAACCGCGATGGCGCAGCGGGGCCACCAGGGGGCGCCCGAGCCGGCTCTGCGGGCGATGGGGGGCGTGGCCTCAGCCCTGCGGCTGCCAGAGGCCTCCTCCCAGGACCCCCAGACCTACCCCCCCGCCCCCCGGGGCCCTGCGCAAGGGGACCTGGGAAGGATGGGAGTGGATCCCCGGTGTCACTCTGTGGGCCATGGGGATGCGCCTGGGGGAGTGTCCCCCAAACTGCAGTGATGAGCACAGCACCCACCTGACCAGGGGCGAGTGACCCCCTCAGGCCTCCAGCTCAGGCCAGGCTGGGCCCAGAGCCGTCAGGACAGCAGACACGCCCTGTGCCCGCACCCGCGTGACCCTCCCTGGGAGGTCGTTCTCAGCACCCAGAGGCCACGCCCCTGAGAGGGTGCGGGGCGAGGGCGGGACCCAGAACTGCCCTGACAGGGCCCAGACCCCCCACCCGTGCCCCCAGGCGGTGCTGTTCATGTTGTCTGCCCCTCCCCTGCCCTCTGCCCTTTGCCCTCTGCCCCCACCTGCCCTCTCCCGCTGCCCTCTGCCCCCATCTGCCGCACCTGCCTTACCTGCCCCACCTGTCCCAGCCAGAGGATGGGGAGAGCCTCCTGCTGACCACGGGCTGTGATGCTGATGACGGCCACACGGGGGCAGCAGAGCCCTGCGTGTGCTGGGCCTGGGGCCAGGAGTGGGCCAGAGGGGACGTCTGCTGGGAGGCCAGCCCCAGGTCACCGGACCCTGTCCCAGGTCACCTGACCCCTGGCCCAGGTCACCTGACCCCGTCCCCGCCAGGCTGCAGGCTGAGCTCACCACAATAGCACGGCCATGGGGCTGAGTTGGCTGTGCCTGGGGTGAGCGTCCACCCTCAGGGCAGTGTTTGGAGACCTGGGGGGCCCTGGGCCCTGGACACTGAGATGGGTGCTTGGGACACAGCTCGGGGACCGCACTCCTGGGCCCCTGTCCTGTCCTGGGCACCTCCACGGTGGGGACCCAGTGGGGCAGGAGGCGGGTGCCTGGTGCCTGCCAGGGAGACAGCCTGGGCCCGGGCCACTCGGGCCTCCAGGGGCAGGTCAGCCGGTGACAGGGGCCTCACATTGCAGGTTGCAGGGTCTGTGGGACCTCCTCCTCCCCTCAGGGGTTCTTTTCAGGCTGTCACACCTGCACACATGTGTGGGCCTGTGTCCATGGTCTACCTGTGTGTGCCCACCTGCTGGGTACATGTTCTAAATCCCTGGGACTTGTTCAGGTGACCTAGGTCCTATGTTCCCCTGCGAGTGCCCTCTCCTGTCCAGCCCCCTGGACGGTGACAGAGCTGTCAGCCCGGCATTGGCTGGCTGTGTGTGTTGTGTGTGCTGTGTGTGTGCTGTGTGTGTGCTGTGTGTGTGCTGTGTGTGTTGTGTGTGCTGTGTGTGTGCTGTGTGTGTGCTGTGTGTGTGCTGTGTGTTGGCTGTGTGAGTGCTGGCTGTGTGTGTGCTGTGTGTGTGCTGTGTGTGCTGTGTGTGTGCTGTGTGTGTGCTGTGTGTGTGCTGTGTGTGCTGTGTGTTTGCTGTGTGCTTGCTGTGTGTTGGCTGTGTTTGCTGTGTGTGTGCTGTGTGTGTGCTGTGTGTTGGCTGTGTGTGTGCTGTGTTTGCTGTGTGTTTGCTGTGTGTTTGCTGTGTGTGCTGTGTGTTTGCTGTGTGTGTGCTGTGTGTGTGCTGTGTGTGTTGTGTGTGCTGTGTGTGTGCTGTGTGTTTGCTGTGTGTTGGCTGTGTGAGTGCTGGCTGTGTGTGTGCTGTGTGTGTGCTGTGTGTGCTGTGTGTGTGCTGTGTGTGTGCTGTGTGTGTGCTGTGTGTGCTGTGTGTTTGCTGTGTGCTTGCTGTGTGTTGGCTGTGTTTGCTGTGTGTGTGCTGTGTGTGTGCTGTGTGTGTGCTGTGTGTGCTGTGTGTTTGCTGTGTGCTTGCTGTGTGTTGGCTGTGTTTGCTGTGTGTGTGCTGTGTGTGTGCTGTGTGTTGGCTGTGTGTGTGCTGTGTGTTGGCTGTGTGTTTGCTGTGTGTTTGCTGTGTGCTGTGTGCTTGCTGTGTGTTGGCTGTGTTTGCTGTGTGTTGACTGTGTGTTTGCATGTGTTTGCTGTGTGTTTGCTCTGTGTGTGCTGTGTGTTTGCTGTGTGCTGTGTGTTTGCTGTGTGCTGTGTGTTTGCTGTGTGTTTGCTCTGTGTGTGCTGTGTGTGTGTTGTGTGTTTGCGTGTGTTTGCTGTGTGTTTGCTGTGTGTGTGCTGTGTGTGTGCTGTGTGTGTGCTGTGTGTTTGCTCTGTGTGTGCTGGCTGTTTGCTTAGCTGCACAGTGTCAGCCACGCCCTGGCCCGCTGTGGAAGTGGCTCTGGCCTCAGCAGGGGAAGCAGGAGAAGCAGCTGGGGTTGGGTTGTTTGCACCGCTGAGCAGAGCCGGCTCCCTGGCCATTGTCCTTGTGAATCCCCAGAAACACTGGACTTAAAGAGACGTAACACTGTCCCTCTGCTTAGACCGGTGACCTGTGAAAAAGAGGGGCCCCGGGGGTCCAGTCGCTGCACAGGGTGGGGCCCAGGGGACGGCAGGACCGCAGGCTCGGGGGTGAGGGCGACTGTGCCCCCGGTGCAGCCCTCAGACCCAGGCCCTGCACGTGGGGACGTCGGCGTGGCCTCGAGTTTGCACCTCACTGCGGGACCAGGGCTCCAGTGAGTCCTAAACACAGGTGACCAACCCGGCCAGCATAGGTCAGGGGGTGTGTGAACCAGGAGGTCACAGTTCGAGAGGTCCCGTGGGCGTGTGCAGAATGACGGCGGCTGCTCTCTGCCCAGCGAGGACCCTCCTGGGCCCGCCCGCCCCCCGCCTCAGGGGCTGGTTCCCTCCACTTCAGCTGCAGCCGTCCCGTGTGGGCGTTGGCGCACGAGCCTGGGGTCTTCTGAGGGGCAGCCCTGGGACTGACCACAGCAGCCCCTCCCTAAGCGCTGAGCCCCGGGCCAGTGGCAGGACGTGGCCTCTCCTCCAGCCAGTCCCTTGACCTCGGCCCTCCTGACCACACCCAGCCCGACTGTCTGGGGGCAGGGGCTGGGCCTGGGGCTGGCGAGAAAGTCCCAGGAGGGACCAGACCCTCCTCCCTAGCCACGTCCACCCCCAGGTCTGGAAGGATGGGAAGGGGTGGGAGGGGGCTCCAGCTGGTGAGTGGGGCCCCTTCCTGGGGGCGCAGGGAGGTCAGGAGGGCGAGACTGTCCCCATCAGCCCCCAGGCCCCCACTTGCCAGCCTCTCTCCCCGTCATGGCCCTCCCAGTCCCAGGGCCCCCGCCCCTGCCTCTTCTGAGGGGTCCCACGGGGCTGCCCTGCACTCCTGTCCACCCAGGATCTTCTCTTAAAGAAAAGACCCTTTTTATTGTGAAATGTCAGATTCTGACAGAAAAGGGCCCTGAACCCAGAGACATAATCCAAGAGCCACCAAGAGCACCTGTGCCCTCCCCGGGCTGAGCCGCCCTCCCGGCCCCTCCACCCAGAGGCACCCCGAGGGCCCTGGAGCGTGGGGGGCATGGGCCCAGGGGGCTCAGCCTCTGAGTGGGAGGCCCTGGAGAGTCAGGATGCCCTCGCCACGGCAGCAAGACCAGGTGCAGGGGCTCAGCCAGGGCATCCGCTGTGACCAGGGGTTTCCTGGGCTCAGCAGGAGGGACCAGGGCAGCAGTGGTGGCTCAGCACCTGCTGCCCTCGGCTGGGCGACTGGGCCCTCCCAGCCCCACGCATGGAGCCTGCCCATAGACCAGCCGTGGGCAAACTATGGCCCGAGGGCCGGATCCGGCCCGTTTGAAATGAATAAAACTAAAAAAAAAAAGACTGTACCCTTTTATGTAATGATGTTTACTTTGAATTTATATTAGTTCACACAAACACTCCATCCATGCTTTTGTTCCGGCCTCCGGTCCAGTTTAAGAACCCACTGTGGCCCTCGAGTCAAAAAGTTTGCCCACCCCTGCCATAGACCCTCCCAGCCCCACGCGTGGAGCCTGCCCATAGACCCTCCCAGCCCCACGCGTGGAGCCTGCCCATAGACCCTCCCAGCCCCACGCGTGGAGCCTGCCCATAGACCCTCCACAGCTGGGTGGGAGCTGGGGCCCAGGTGCTTGAGGGGCTGTGGAGGGAGGAGGCAGGGCCGGGCCCGGCGTCACCGCAGGGCATTGAGGCCCGGTCGCCTGGGTTCTGGAACCATCCTCAGGAGGCAGAGGAGAGTCAAGGGCCTGGAGGCCAGCAGGGAGGGGTCAGAGTGGGGTCCAGGGAAGGGGACAGGCCCAGGCAGCTGGACTGTGGGCCCCGGGTTCCTGGCCCGCGGGCTCACACGGGTTTACATGGGCTCACATGATCTCACATGGGCTCACATGGGCTCACATGGGCCCACATGATTCACATGGGCTCACATGGGCTCACATGGGCTCACATGATTCACATGGGCTCACATGGGCTCACATGGGCTCACATGGGCTCACATGATTCACATGGGCTCACATGGGCTCACATGGGCTCACATGGGCTCACATGATTCACATGGGCTCACATGGGCTCACATGGGCTCACACGGGCTCACACGGGTTTACATGGGCTCACATGATCTCACATGGGCTCACGTGGGCTCACATGGGCTCACATGGGCTCACGTGGGCTCACATGATTCACATGGGCTCACATGGGCTCACGTGGGCTCACATGATTCACATGGGCTCACATGGGCTCACATGGGCTCACACGGGCTCACATGGGCTCACATGATTCACATGGGCTCACACGGGTTCTCACAAGCTCATGTGGGCTCACACGGGCTCACACGGCTCACACAGCACACACGGGCTCACATGGTCTCCAAGACGCAGTCACTCCCAGAGGATCTCGGGCGGGGAGGCTGCGTGGGCCCCGTGGGGATCTCGGAGGAGCGGGGGGCCCAGGCCTCCTCAGCTCTTCATTCTGGGGACTCGGGACCCGCACAGCACAGACTCCCAGGAAGGACCCGCTGTGTCAGGCTGAGCCGGGGCCGGTCCCACACACACAGCTGCACAGCCAGCCCAGGGACCCGCAGTCAGCTGTGCACTTGCCCCACAGGGGACACGGCGGGGCAGGAGGGCAGCACGTGGCCCAGGCCGTGAGCACCCCCCACTCACACTCACTCACCCCACACACTCACACACACACACACACACACACACATTCACTCACACACACACCCCACTCACACTCACTCACCCCACACACTCACTCACCCCACACACTCACACACACACACATTCACTCACACACACACCCCACTCACACTCACTCACCCCACACACTCACACACACACACACACACATTCACTCACACACACACCCCACTCACAATCACTCACCCCACACACTCACACACACACACACACACATTCACTCACACAAACACCCCACTCACACTCACTCACCCCACACACTCACACACACACACACACACACATTCACTCACACACACACCCCACTCACAATCACTCACCCCACACACTCACACACACACACACATTCACTCACACACACACCCCACTCACAATCACTCACCCCACACACTCACACACACACACACATTCACTCACACACACACCCCACTCACAATCACTCACCCCACACACTCACACACACACACACACACACACATTCACTCACACACACACCCCACTCACAATCACTCACCCCACACACTCACACACACACACACACATTCACTCACACACACACCCCACTCACACTCACTCACCCCACACACTCACACACACACACACACATTCACTCACACACACACCCCACTCACAATCACTCACCCCACACACTCACACACACACACATTCACTCACACACACACCCCACTCACAATCACTCACCCCCCCCCCACACACACACACACATTCACTCACACACACACCCCACTCACAATCACTCACCCCACACACTCACACACACACACATTCACTCACACACACACCCCACTCACACTCACTCACCCCACACACTCACACACACACACACACATTCACTCACACACACACCCCACTCACAATCACTCACCCCACACACTCACACACACACACACATTCACTCACACACACACCCCACTCACAATCACTCACCCCACACACTCACACACACACACACACATTCACTCACACACACACGCCACTCACACTCACTCACCCCACACACTCACACACACACACACATTCACTCACACACACACGCCACTCACACTCACCCCCACACTCACACACACACATTCACATGCACTCACAACACCACACCCACACTCACCCCCACATTCACACACACTCACACTCACAACACCACACACTCACAACACAACCCCATACATTCATTCACACACACATTCACATGCACTCACAAACCCACACACTCACTCACACCCACCCTCACTCACACCACACCCACACACTCTCACACACACACACACTCACCCCACACCCAGTCACAACACCACACACACACTCACAACCCTACACACTCACTCATTCACACCCACCCTCACTCTCACACACACACACTCACCCCACACCCACAGTCACATCACACATACCCACACTCACAACCCCATACTCACACACACACACACACACACACACACACACACACTCACATCCCCACACACTTATACACACACACACTCACATCCTTACACACTCACTCACTCAGTGTGTGGGGGAACTTATGCTTCCAACTCCATGTGAGTCTCTGAGGGTCCCATGGGGCTGCCCTGCACTCCTGTCCACCCAGGATCTTCTCTTAAAGAAAAAACCCCTTTTATTGTGAAATGTCAGATTCTGACAGAAAAGGGCCCCAAACCAAGACACACAATCCAAGAGCCACCAAGAGCACCTGTGCCCTCCCGGCCCCTCCACCCAGAGGCACCCCGTGTGTGAGTGCCCATGTCCACAGGCTGAGTGTGAGCCTCTAAGCGTGCGTGTGGCTGGAGGTTGCCTGGGTGCCCGTCTGGGTGGGTCTGTGTATCTGTCTGTCAGTGTAAACACTGTTTACCCGAGAGGCCACATGTGTCCACATGTGTGCTCGAGCCCATGGGTCTGTGGGTACATCTGTATGGCAATGCCTGCGTGTCCCCGTGTGTCCCCGTGTGTCTGTCTCCCTGTGTCCCCGTGTGTCCCCGTGTGTCTGTCTCCCTGTGTCTCTGTGTGTGTCTGCATGTATCCGTGTGACTGTCATTCTCTGTGTCTCTGTGTCTCTGTGTGTCTCTGTGTGTGTCTGTCTCCCTGTGTGTCTCTGTATGTGTCCACGTGTACCTGTGTGTGTCTCTGTGTGTGTCCACGTGTATCTGTGTGCTGTCATTCTCGGTGTCTCTGTGTGTATTTCTGTGTGTCTGTGTGTATTTGTGTGTATCTGTGTGTCTATCTCCCTGTGTCTGTGTGTGTCCACGTGTATCTGTGTGTGTCTGTGTGTCTATCTCCCTGTGTCTCTGTGTGTGTCCATGTGTATCTGTGTGTGTCTGTGTGTCTATCTCCCTGTGTCTCTGTGTGTGTCCATGTGTATCTGTGTGTGTCTGTGTGTCTGTCTCCCTGTGTGTCTCTGTATGTGTCCACGTGTATCTCTGTGTGTCTCTGTGTGTCTCTGTGTGTGTCTGTCTCCCTGTGTCTCTGTGTGTGTCCACGTGTATCTGTGTGTGTCTGTCTCCCTGTGTCTCTGTGTGTGTCCACGTGTATCTGTGTGTGTCATTCTCTGTGTCTCTGTGTGTATTTCTGTGTGTCTGTGTGTATTTGTGTGTCTCTGTGTGTATTTCTGTGTGTCTGTGTGTATTTGTGTGTATCTGTGTGTCTATCTCCCTGTGTCTCTGTGTGTGTCCGTGTGTATCTGTGTGTGTCTGTGTGTCTATCTCCCTGTATCTGTGTGTGTCCACGTGTATCTGTGTGTATCTGTGTGTCTATCTCCCTGTGTGTCTGTGTGTATCTGTATGCTGTCATTCTCTGTGTCTCCCTGTGTATCTGTGTGTATCTGTGTGTGTCTGTGTGTCTCTGTGTGTCTATCTCCCTGTGTGTCTGTGTGTGTGCCTGTGTGTATCTGTGTGACTGCCATTCTCTGTGTCTCCCTGTGTATCTGTGTGTATCTGTGTGTGTCTGTGTGTCTCTGTGTGTCTATCTCCCTGTGTGTCTGTGTGTGTGCCTGTGTGTATCTGTGTGACTGCCGTTCTCTGTGTCTCCCTGTATATCTGTGTGTGTCTGTATGTGTCTGTGTGTCTATCTCCCTGTGTCTGTGTGTGTGTGTCTGTGTGTCTATCTCCCTGTGTCTCTGTGTGTGTGTCTGTGTGTCTATCTCCCTGTGTCTGTGTGTGTCCACGTGTATCTGTGTGTATCTGTGTGTCTATCTCCCTGTGTGTCTGTGTGTATCTGTATGCTGTCATTCTCTGTGTCTCCCTGTGTATCTGTGTGTATCTGTGTGTGTCTGTGTGTCTCTGTGTGTCTATCTCCCTGTGTGTCTGTGTGTGTGCCTGTGTGTATCTGTGTGACTGCCATTCTCTGTGTCTCCCTGTGTCTCTGTGTGTGTCCACCTGTATCCGTGTGCTGTCATTCTCTGTGTGACGGTGAGACTGCATGACCGTGTATGGGACACTGTGTGTAAGGAGGGGCAGCCCTACTGGCCCCTGTCACCCAGGCTACACCTGGGGTCCTCGAGAAACCCCTCCTTAAGCTCCAGAGCCTTCCCTGGAGGCTGGGCCGACTGCAGGGGTGGGGTGGCAAGGACTTGCCTGGTGGGGACCCCCTGCCCCCGTCCCCAGCCGAGGGCCCCCTCAGGGCTGCCTGTGCCATTGGCCCCAAAGCCTTGCTGGCCCTCCAGGGTTTCAATGTGCAGGGTGGGGTCTCAGGGGCCTGCACAGCCCACACGGCACAAGGGTCAGGTCTGCCCTGGGCTGGCCCTGTGGGGCCTCGGGGGGGATGGACTGGCCGTGGAGCAGGCCTCTACACACTTTCCTGGGCCAGCAGGATGGAGGGCTGGCGGCTGTGCCCAGGCAGGACGGGCTGTGAGGCAGTGCAGGCCAGTGAGGGGGTGAGATTGGGCTGAGGGTCGGGGTGTTGTCCCTGCAGCCTGCAAAGTCCACTTCCCAGGGAGCAGGAGACCTGCTCATGGGAGCTGCGCTTCATCTCCCTGCGGGAGGCCCCCTCCTCCAGGCAGGCCTCTGGGCCTGGTCACTCGGCCTGGCCACTGCACAGGCCTGGGCAGCTGGGGGGCACAGCACGGGGAGGATAGTCAGGAATCCTCCCAAACAGCTGCCCGCACCCATCCCCCCCACCCCCCTCCGCCCAATGCAAATGCCGGGTCTGCTCAGCTGCTGTGGTCCCAGGGGCAAATGCACGGGGCTTTCCACCCCGGCCACCTGCGCTGCGGTTCCCGCCTCGGCGTTTTTAGAAATATTTGCGTGTGTGTGTTTGTGCCTGTGTGTGTGGGGGAAGGAGCTGGCCCACAGCTTGTTTTTCAGATGGGGGGTGGGGGAGGGGAGCGCGGGCCAGCCTCCCCCGTGGGGGCAGGGATCCCGGGGCCTAGGTGCGCGACGCGACCCCATCCCAGGCAGCGTGAGGACTCCCAGCCCGGCCCTGTCCTTGCGGGCGGCCCTGAGTGTGGCCCCCTGCCCTGCTCCACAGAAGCTTCCAGAACCACAGTTGCTGGCCATGGGGCAGATGGAAAGTGGACCCACTCCACAGTCACACACTCATGTGCACACACAACCACACACACACACGATGTGCTGTGGCCCAGCACTGGCTGCTCAGGGGCAGGAGCTGACCCTCCCCCACTCCATGTGGCCACAGCCCTGGCACCACGGCCTCACGGCTCTGTCCTCGGCTCTGGGCACAGACATGCCCCTGGGAGCCTTCCCTGGGCCAGGTCGGGAGCTCGAACCCCACACGGCCCGCCATGCATGTGGGTGTGAGCATGCGTGTGGGCACGCGAGAGTACAGGGGCCAGAGGGGGGAGCATGGTCCATGGTGTGTAGCTGTGTATACAAATGTGTGTACACGTGTGTGTGCGTGTGTAGTGTTAGTGAGTGTAGGTGTGTGGAGTGTAGGTGTGTGTTCAGATGTGTGTAGGTGTGTGGTGTGTAAATGCGTGTACAGATATGTATACAAGTAGGTATGCAGTGAGTATAGGTATGTGTAGTGTGTAGTGTGTAGTGAGTGTAGAGGAGTGTGTGTAGGTGTGTGTTAAGATGTGCGTAGGTGTGTACAGATGTGGGTGTGCCGTGTGTATGGATGTGTGCTGGCGTGTGCACAGGTGTGTGCACAGGCAGTGTGGTGTGTAGGTATGTGTGTGCTGTGTAGTGTGTGCTGTGTAGGTGTGTGTACAGGTGTGTGCACAGGCACTGTGGTGTGTGGTGTGGTATGTAGGTGTGTGTGTGGTGTGTAGTGTGTGGTGTGTAGTGTGTGGTGTGTAGGTGTGCATGTGGTGTGTAGGTGTGTGTGTAGTGTGTGGTGTACGTGTGATGTGTAGTGTGTGGTGTGTAGGTATGTGTGTGGTGTGTAGTGTGTAGGTGTGTGTACAGGTGTGTGCACAGGCAGTGTGGTGTGTGGTGTGTGGTATGTAGGTGTGTGTGTGGTATGTGGTGTATAGGTGCGTGTGTAGTGTGTGGTGTGTGTGTGGTGTGTAGTGTGTAGTGTGTAGGTGTGTGTGTAGTGTATGGTGTATAGGAGTGTGTACAGGTGTGTGCACAGGCAGTGTGGTGTGTGGTGTGTGTGTGGTGTGTGGTGTGTAGGTGTGTGTGGTGTGTAGTGTGTAGGTGTGTGTGTGGTGTATGGTGTATAGGAGTGTGTACAGGTGTGTGCACAGGCAGTGTGGTGTGTGGTGTGTGGGTGGTGGGTGGTGTGTAGGTGTGTGTGGTGTGTGATGTGTGGTGTGTGATGTGTGGTGTGTGGTGTGTGTGTGTAGGTGTGTGTGTGGTGTATGGTGTATAGGAGTGTGTACAGGTGTGCGCACAGGCAGTGTGGTGTGTGGTGTGTATGTGGTGTGTGGTGTGTAGGTGTGTGTGTGGTGTGTAGTGTGTGGTGTGTGGTGTGTAGGTGTGTGTGTAGTGTGTGGTGTGTGTGGTGTGTAGTGTGTGGTGTGTAGTGTGTAGGTGTGTGTGGTGTGTGGTGTGTGGTGTGTAGTGTGTAGTGTGTAGGTGTGTGTGGTGTATGGTGTATAGGAGTGTGTACAGGTGTGTGCACAGGCAGTGTGGTGTGTGGTGTGGTGTGTGTGGTGTGTGGTGTGTAGGGTGTGCAAGGTGGACAGTGGGGCTCCCAGGAGACTCAGCCCCTCCCACCCAGGCTGCCTGTCATCACCCAGGCCCAGGTCCATCCAGGTCCCAGGCCTCCCGCTCTGCAGCAGTGACTCCCAGCCCCTGGGCAGTGACGGGGCTGGCGGGGGCGGCCCTGCCCCCAGCACAGGACACCAACACACACTCATGACGTGGCAGCACGGTGCACGGGGGCTGGGAGGGCGTCCCCAGCACTGGGGAGGTGTGTGCGGCCCATTCTCAGGCCTATGTGTGCATGCGTGTGCGTGTATGTCTGCACGTGCATGTTGGTGTATGCACTTGTCGGAGTGTGCGTGCACACGTGCCTGAGTGTGCTCGCATGTCTCTGTGTGCAGGCACGTGCACATGCCTGGGTGTGAATCCACGTGTGTCTCCACACAGTCATGTCTGACGTACATGCACTTAGTGGGGTGAGGCTGCCCAGCACCCCATGTCTGGGCAGAGCCCCTGGACTCCCAGCTCCAAGCAGAGGCCTCACCCAGGATGGGGCACGTGGGGGCTCAGGGCCTGGGTGGGGCTCGTGTGTGGGGAGCGGCTGGGACGGCCCGGGACTCACCTCAGGGGCAGCTGGGGCCTCAGCGCAGGTGCCTCAGACACAGACCCACTCCCACTCCCAGCACAGCCACACGCACAACATGAGAGGAACATACCACCACACCCGCCTACACACACAGCACCAGCAGCCACACGCACAGACATGAGAAACACACACCACACCCTCCTACACACACAGCACCAGCAGCCACACGCACAACATGAGAGGAAGACACCACCACACCCGCCTACACACACACACCAGCAGCCACACGCACAACATGAGAGGAACACACACCACACCCTCCTACACACACAGCACCAGCAGCCACACGCACAACATGAGAGAAACACACCACCACACCCGCCTACACACACACACCAGCAGCCACACGCACAACATGAGAGGAAGACACCACCACACCCGCCTACACACACACACCAGCAGCCACATGCACAACATGAGACATACCACCACACCCTCCTACACACACACACCAGCAGCCACACGCACAACATGAGAGGAACATACCACCACACCCGCCTACAGACACAGCACCAGCAGCCACATGCACAACATGAGAGGAAGACACCACCACACCCGCCTACACACACACACCAGCAGCCACATGCACAACATGAGACATACCACCACACCCTCCTACACACACAGCACCAGCAGCCACATGCACAACATGAGACATACCACCACACCCGCCTACACACACACACCAGCAGCCACATGCACAACATGAGAGGAACATACCACCACACCCTCCTACACACACAGCACCAGCAGCTACATGCACAGACATGAGAGGAACACACCACCACACCCGCCTACACACACAGCACCAGCAGCCACACGCACAGACATGAGAAACACAACACCACACCCGCCTACACACACAGCACCAGCAGCTACATGCACAGACATGAGAGGAACGCACCACCACACCCGCCTACACACACAGCACCAGCAGCCACATGCACAGACATGAGAAACACAACACCACACCCGCCTACACACACAGCACCAGCAGCTACATGCACAGACATGAGAGGAACGCACCACCACACCCGCCTACACACACAGCACCAGCAGCCACATGCACAGACATGAGAAACACAACACCACACCCGCCTACACACACAGCACCAGCAGCCACACGCACAGACATGAGAAACACAACACCACACCCGCCTACACACACAGCACCAGCAGCCACACGCACAGACATGAGAAACACACCACCACACTCGCCTACACACACAGCACCAGCAGCCACACGCACAACATGAGACACACCACACCCTCCTACACACACAGCACCAGCAGCCACACGCACAACATGAGAGAAACACACCACCACACCCTCCTACACACACAGCACCAGCAGCCACACCGTCACCCGGACTCACCTCACCCTCCACACGCTCATAACACAGACACACAGATGAGCATAGAGACCCACACACATTCATTCCCATGTTTCACACTCACACACTCACACTCTCAGTCACTTACACACTCATAACCACACACACCCTCACATAACCACACTCACACCCTCACACTCTCAGAGCAACACTGTCTCACACTCTCTCACACTCACTCTCACACCTACACTAACACACGCGCTCACTCTCAGTCACATACTCCCTCTCACACTCACTCAGAAACTCACCCTCACAGCCAGACTCTCTCACACAACATGGTCACTCACAAACTCTCACACACACTCTCACTCCCACAGTCACATTCTTTCACACGCTCTGACTCTCACAATCACACACTCTCACAGTCACACACTCTGACTCTCACACTCACACACTCTTGCACACCCACATGCTCACTCACACTCCCTATAAAGCACAGTCCCCCTTTGGCTAAGGGAGACCCAGGGAGGCTCACTCCGGCCTGGCTGCTCCCTGTGGGGGTGAACATGCCAAGTGTGGAGTCCACCAGCCCCTCGGCTCACTCCCCAAGTGCCCGGGCCTGCCTGGGGTCTCCTCTGGGAGGGGCGCGTGCTCTGTGCTGGAGGAGGACCCCACGCACGAGTGGAGTGGGAGCCGTGGGGGAGTCAGCAGAGCTGGGAGCGGCCGAGCCAGGCAGAGCCGGGCCTGTGTGGGGTGGGGGCAGAGCAGGCCGGGCCCACCTGCAGCTCCGGGTCTGGCCCCCGAGGTTGCTGGGGCGCCCACCAGCCCTCTGGCCTGTGCAGGTTGTTGTGCTGGCGAGGCAGCCTCTGGGCCTCGGGGGAAAACCCGGGCCTGCCTGGACCCGGACAGGGGCTGGAGGGGGCCTTGGGGCCAGGGCACCAGGGGAGGCGGGAGACCTGGGACAAGGGCTCCCGGACCCCAGCCTGAGGGCCCGGGGCTGGGGCAGGACCCCCACGACGTGCTGGCAGCTGCGGGCCTGGGGGCCTGGGGCTGGGGCAGGACCCCCACGAGGTGCTGGCAGCTGCGGGCCTGGGGGCCTGGGGCTGGGGCAGGACCCCCATGAGGTGCTGGCAGCCGGGGGCCGGGCCGGCTGCCTTGGGGATGGTGCCAGAACAGTCACAGAGCAGAACTCCCAGCACCGCCTGGCAGTGATGGGTGCTGCCAGGATTCCCAGGGTGGAGGGAGGGCCTGGTGGGGCCACGTGTGGACTGGAGGGTTGGGGGAGGGGGCAGGCTTATCCTGGGGGCTCGGTGCAGCTGGAGCGGGCAGGCTGGGTAGGGGCAGAGGCCCTGAGGAGGGGCCAAGGGCCAGTGGGCACCTCAGGGGGGGACGTTGGCTTTGCCCTGACTGAGCCCAGGTGCCTGGGGTCCAGGTGGAGGTGGGGAGGTTGGGCCCCGTCTGTCCGCCTCCCACAGCTGGTGTGTCAATGTCACGCGTGTCCGTGTCCCGCCAGGCCCTCCTCTGTGTTGGTCGGCACGTTGAAGGCCCATCTGGAAACACTGGGTGGGGTGCCCAGCGTGCCCGCCTGCCCCAGCAGCTCAGACGCCCTGGCCTCGCCTGCAGCCCGCGGCTGGTGTCTGAGGCCAGGAGCCTGGGCACAGCACGTCCTGGTCACTCTGAGGAGTCACAGCACCTCGTGTCACACAGACCCGCCCGCGCTCCCTGCCACCTCGCCCTGGGGTGCGGGCCCTGCTCCCCGCCTGCCGTCCTGGACGGGGTGGTGGGCACTGGGGCAGCCCGCTCCTCAGAGCTGCAGGTGTGGGTGTGGGCAGCCGCTGGCCATGGCTGTCTGGTCGTGGCCCCCAGACTCGCCCACAGTGGGCGCGCCAGCCGGCCCGGGAGATGCCAGGGGTCCAGGCCAGGCCCGTTGGCCTCGGCCACCCTGTCATGGAGGGTCGGGCTGGACCCTTGCTCTCACTCCTTCCTCACACGTCAGCTGGGAGCCGTCTGGTGATTGTGGAGCAGGGATCACCCTGGAAAGAGCGGAGGAGCCTGACCCTCCCTGATTCTCCAGGTTAAGACGAGGAGGGACACAGTGGAGAGGGAGAGACGGACAGAGAGGGAGACAGACAGACACACGGAGCGACAGAGAGGCAGAGAGACAAATAAATGGAGAGAGACAGAGACAAAGAGAGACACAGAGATAGAGAGATCCAGGGAGACAGAGGGAAGCAAAGAGACAGGGAGAGATGAGAAGGCGAGGAGCAGGGACGAGGAGAGGGTCCGGGGAGATGGAACCAGAAGCTCAGGTGGGAACAAGTGTGCCCAGGGCCAGGCCAGGCTGGGGCCGGGGCAGGGGGAGGACAGGCCAGGGCAGGCCGGGCCTGGGAGGCGACAGGTGAAGGGAGCTCAGGCCCTGACCACCGCCTGGGCCCACCGTGCCCATCGCGGGAGGCCCGGGGACAGCCCCCTGCCGAGCCCGGCGGCCTGTGGATGGGCCAGGCCGGGTCCCTGGTGTTCCCAGCAGCCCTGTCCTCTGCCCCCTGGACGCCCGCCTGCAGCGCGGGCCTGGGTCACAGGGGTGGAGACCAGCTAGGAGCCGTTCAGTTCACTGAGGTCACCATGTCAGGGGGTCGCCTGGTCACTGACGGGGCCTGGGGGGCTGGGGGCTCTGCCCTGGGGGGAGGTCGCTGAGCCCTGAGACTGGCGGCCTGGCCATGGGGGGTGGGGGCACAGGGAGGAGGCTTACACGGGGCTGCAGGTGGGGAACTGGCCGAGCTATTTCTGGAACAGCCTCTGAGGGTGAGAAAGAAGTTTTTCGTGTGGAACAAACAGCCATTTGCATGTACCCTCAGGGACACATCTGTCCTGAATGAGTCACTGGGGAGAAACTGAGAGGAGCCCCCTGCACCTGCCTGGGGGAGGGTGGCATGGGGGGGGGGTGGGCCCTGTGGGCCTGGAGCCTGGCATGGGGCCCAGAGACCCCGACAGTGCAGCCCCCAGCCCCCAGCCCCCATGGTGGTGGCTCAGCACCGAGCATCCCCGACGGGGACCAGACGAGAGCAGGAACCATGTGGCTGTGGCTGGGGCTGGGCCGTGAGCAGCCGGGGCTCAGCGTGCCCTTGGCAGCCAGGACGTGGCCAGGACCCAGGCTGGGCAGTGGGAGAGTGACAGCGAGACTCCCTCGCTCCAAAGCTCTGGGTGCCGTGGGGGCGCACACGAGTGACCAGTGAGGGTGCCGAGGGGGCAGGCACACCTCCGGTGTCTGTGGATGCCAAGCAGGCTGGTGCCCCTGGCAGATGGGGTGTCACTGCCAACATTGGGAGGTGCCAGGAGGAGCGGCCTGGAGGAGACCCGGGGGCTGCCCGTGGGGGTGGCGGCCGAGGCTGAGGGGCACCAGCTTGTTATCCAGAAACCGGGGACTCTCAGGAGGGCCAGGCTCCCTGCTCTTTCCAGAGCGATCCACGTCCCACAAGCGCCAGACACGGACCAGGGCCCCTCTCTCCACAGCTTCCCACGGACGCGTGAGGCAGAAACGGGACCCACCTTGGGACGCGGTGGCCCCCCCCAGGCTCCCGCCTCCCTCTGCCTCTTGTCCTCGCAGCAGCCAGGGGACGGTCAGGGCAGGGCCACACCTGTGCCTGGGCTCAGTCACCCTCAGGCCTGGTCACCCCCTGGCCTTCTGTCCTCTCTGTCCCCCCGCCTGCCCACTGCCGCTGCTCACCGGCCCCCAGGCCCTCCCTCCACCCTGGGAACCTGGCAGCTCCCATCACTGTCAGGCAGAGCTGGCTGGTGTCCTGCTCTGTGACTGTCCCGGGCACCATCCCCAGGAGCAGCCAGCCCGGCCCCCGGCTGCCAGCACGTCGTGGGGGTCCTGCCCCAGCCCCGGGCCCTCAGGCTGGGGTCCGGGAGCCCTTGTCCCAGGTCTCCCGCCTCCCCTGGTGCCGTGGCTCCAAGGCCCCCTCCAGCCCCTGTCCCGGGTTTTCCCCGAGGCCCAGAGGCTGCCTCGCCAGCACAACAACCTGCACAGGCCAGAGGGCTGGTGGGCGCCCCAGCAACCTCGGGGGCCAGACCCGGAGCTGCAGGTGGGCCCGGCCTGCTCTGCCCCCACCCCACACAGGACCGGCTCTGCCTGGCTCAGCCGCTCCCAGCTCTGCTGACTCCCCCACGGCTCCCACTCCACTCGTGCGTGGGGTCCTCCTCCAGCACAGAGCACACGCCCCTCCCAGAGGAGACCCCAGGCAGGCCCGGGCACTTGGGGAGTGAGCCGAGGGGCTGGTGGACCCCACACTCGGCATGTTCACCCCCACAGGGAGCAGCCAGGCCGGAGTGAGCCTCCCTGGGTCT
Source organism: Myotis yumanensis (assembly GCF_028538775.1). Taxonomy (NCBI): domain Eukaryota; kingdom Metazoa; phylum Chordata; class Mammalia; order Chiroptera; family Vespertilionidae; genus Myotis; species Myotis yumanensis. Next base: position 2,259,750 of record NW_027223752.1, on the reverse strand, counting down.
CCCTTAGCCAAAGGGGGACTGTGCATTATAGGGAGTGTGAGTGAGCATGTGGGTGTGCAAGAGTGTGTGAGTGTGAGAGTCAGAGTGTGTGACTGTGAGAGTGTGTGATTGTGAGTGTGTGAGAATGGTAGAGAGTGTGTGACTGAGAATGTGAGTGTGTGTGAGTGTGATAGAGCATGTGACTGTGTGAATGTGACTTTGTGAGTATAAGAGTAAGAGTAAGAGGGAGTGTGAGTGTGAGAGAGTGTGAGCGAGAGTATATGACTGTGAGAGTGTGTGAGAGTGTGTGTGATGAGTTGAGTGTGTGAGAGTGTGTGTGAGTGTGATAGAGCATGTGAATATGTGACTTTGTGAGTGTGAGAGTGAGTGTAAGAGGGAGTAGGAGTGTGAGAGTGTGAGCAAGAATGTATGACTGTGAGAGTGTGAGTGTGAGAGCCTGACTGTGAGAGTGTGTGAGTGTGAGTGTGTGAGAATGTGTGACAGGTGAGTGTGTGAGAGTGAGTGTGTGAGAGTGTGTGATAGATGAGTGAGTGTGTGAGAGTGAGTGTGTGAGTGTGTGATAGATGAGTGAGTGTGTGAGAGTGAGTGTATGAGTGAGTGTGATAGATGAGTGAGTGTGTGATAGTGAGTGTGTGAGAGTGAGTGTGTGAGTGTGTGATAGATGAGTGAGTATGTGAGAGTGAGTGTGTGAGAGTGTGTGATAGATGAGTGAGTGTGTGAGAGTGAGTGTATGAGTGAGTGTGATAGATGAGTGAGTGTGTGATAGTGAGTGTGTGAGAGTGTGTGTGATAGATGAGTTGAGTGTGTCAGTATGTGTGAGAGTGTGTGATAGATGAGTGAGTGTGTGAGAGTGAGTGTGTGAGAATGAGTGTATGAGTGAGTGTGATAGATGAGTGAGTGTGTGAGAGTGTGCCCATAAGTAAATGTGTGGGTGTGAGTGTCTGTCCATCTCTGGATGTGAAACATGTGGTCTGAGTGTGGAGACCAGGCAGTGGTTGGGAACCCGTGTAAATGCTCTGTGTGTGCAGGGAGGAGTGGCTGATTGTGCACGTGGTGTGTGTGTGTGTGTGCGGCCCACACCTGGCTCCTGGGCCTGCTGCTCCCTTTACTGCCCTTTCGCTCGGTGTCTGTTTGTCCCATGGGTCCTCCTCTCCTGGCCTGGCTCTGTGTCTCCCACCTCTGCCTCCCTGTCCCTGTCCCTGTCCCTGTCTGTCCCTGTCTGTGTCTGTGTCCCTGTCTGTCCCTGTGTCTCTGTCTCTGTCCCTGTCCCTGTCTGTTCCTGTCTGTGTCTGTGTCCCTGTGTCTCTGTCTCTGTCCCTGTCCCTGTCTGTCCCTGTCTGTGTCTGTGTCTGTGTCTGTGTCCCTGTCTGTGTCTCTGTCTGTCTCTGTCTGTGTCTGTGTTTCTGTCTGTGTCTCTGTCTGTCTCTGTCTGTGTCTGTGTCTCTGTCTGTGTCTGTGTCTGTGTCTGTGTCTGTGTCTCTGTCTGTGTCTCTGTCTGTCTCTGTCTCTGTCTGTGTTTCTGTCTGTGTCTCTGTCTGTGTCTCTGTCTATGTCTGTGTCTGTGTCTCTGTCTGTCTCTGTCTGTGTCTCTGTCTGTGTCTGTGTCTCTGTCTGTCTCTGTCTCTGTCTGTGTCTGTGTCTCTGTCTGTGTCTCTGTCTGTCTCTGTCTGTGTCTGTGTTTCTGTCTGTGTCTCTGTCTGTGTCTCTGTCTATGTCTGTGTCTGTGTCTCTGTCTGTCTCTGTCTGTGTCTATGTCTGTGTCTGTGTCTCTGTCTGTCTCTGTCTGTGTCTCTGTCTGTGTCTCTGTCTGTGTCTCTGTCTATGTCTGTGTCTGTGTCTCTGTCTGTGTCTCTGTCTGTCCCTGTCTCTGTCTGTCTCTGTCTGTGTCTCTGTCTGTGTCTCTGTCTGTGTCTGTGTCTGTGTCTCTGTCTATGTCTGTGTCTGTGTCTCTGTCTGTGTCTCTGTCTGTGTCTCTGTCTGTGTCTGTGTCTGTGTCTGTGTCTCTGTCTATGTCTGTGTCTGTGTCTCTGTCTCTGTCTGTGTCTGTGTCTCTGTCTGTGTCTCTGTCTGTGTCTGTGTCTCTGTCTGTCTCTGTCTGTGTCTCTGTCTGTGTCTGTGTCTGTGTCTCTGTCTGTCTCTGTCTGTGTCTCTGTCTGTGTCTCTGTCTGTCTCTGTGTCTCTGTCTGTCTCTGTCCCTGTCTTTCTCTGTCTCTGACTTTGGTGCAGTGTCCCTGGGTGTGGGCTGTGGGCCCTGCCATGAGCCCTGTGGGTCATGACTGTCCAGGCCTGGGGCCCACAGGGATGTCTGCTGGGGTCCCAGGGCTGTGCCCATGCTCTGCACCCGGCTGTGGGCCCAACACAGGGGAAGCGGGAGGGACGGATGCGTGGGGTGCAGGCCCCAGCAGCGGGAAATGCCACTGGGCCTGGTGGTGTGGTGGCTGCAGGCTTGGGAGGGCTGCAGGCTGCAGAGGCCTGTGGCCGTTAGACGCCCAAGAACCTGGTCAAACAGTGACGTCGGAACAGCAGGTGTGGGGGCTCCTTGGAGGAGCTCATAGGCCCTGGCTGACCTTTCCTTTCTTTCTTTTCTTAAATATGTTTTTATTGATTTTTAGAGAGAGAGGAAGGGAGAGGGGGAGAGAGAGAGGAGAGAGAGAGAGAGAGAGAGAGAGAGAGAGAGAAGCATCAATGATGAGAGAGGAACCTCACTGATCGCTGCCTCCTGAACGCCCCCCACTGGGGATCAAGCTGCAACTCAGACCTGGGCCCTGACGGGATAGAATGGCGACCTCTTGGTTCCTGGTTCGATGGTCAACCACGGAGCCACACCAGCCGGGCCTGGCTGACCTCGGCTTCTGTAAGGCCCGGTGGTGGCTCCACAGTCACCAGATGGTGACGAGATTGCTCCTTCCAGAAGGTTCCCAGGTGACATGTGAGGAAGGAATGAGGCCATCCTGACCCTTCATGACATGGTGGCCGAGACCAGTGGGCCTGGCGTTGGGACACCCTGGTGTCTCCCTGGCCAGCTGGTCCACCCACATCCGGGCACCATTCAGGCCAACTCTGGCTGACCCTGAGCTGACCTGCTTGACCCAGGCTGACCCTGGATGATGCTGGGCTGACCTATGTGTAATGTTGGCTGAACTTGGCCTCTCTGAGGCCTGACCCTGGCTGACCTGCTGACATTGGTTGGTCTGGGGTGAGCTTGGCTGACCCGGTTCTGTGGGAGCTGCTGTGGGTGGGGGCATTCTGCAGGCCACGGGGGCCTCCTGCTCTAGAAGGCGCCTCTGGGCTCGGCCCATTGCCCAGGCCCCACCACCTGGCCAGTTCTCAGTTTGGGGCGAGACCTCAGCACCGCGGGCTCTGGCTGGGACACCTGGCCAGCAGGCTCACAATGACTCAGCTGCCCGAGGGGTAATTTTGGAAGTTTCAGCAGGTGATGCGGTACCAGAGTCTTGAGAAGAACGAGAAAAACAAGAGAACACAAACACCCATGCCTCCCCCTCCTGCCCCACCCCGTGCCCCAAGCTCTCTCCCATGGTGGCCTCTGCGCCCGGAGACCCTCACGGACAGGGTCCAGCTCGGGCCGCCTGGGCCCGGCACCCACACCCTTGGAAACCTGGAGAGGATGAGTCCATGTGGTGGGTCATCCCTTCATCACCACCCAGTGCCCAGACCAAGAGGGTGACAGGTCCCCTGGGAGCCTCCCCGTCCTCCATGTGGGTCACTTCCTACAGAGGGTCAGTGCTTGGACCCAGGGCGTGATGGCCAGACTCAGGGTCTGAGATAAAGTGATGCAGGATGACAATAGGGATTCAGAAGCAGAGCAGGTGGAAATAAGACCCGGCCCTAGCCGAGGAATGAGGACCAGGGCCCAGTGACCAGGACCAGGGCTCAGTGATGGGGACCAGGGCCCAGAGACTGATCAGGGCTCAGTGACCAGGACAAGGGCTCAGTGATCAGGACCAGGGCTCAGTGACCAGGGCTCAGTGACCAGGGCTCAGTGACCAGGACCAGGGCTCAGTGACCAGGGCTCAGTGATCAGGACCAGGGCCCAGAGACTGATCAGGGCTCAGTGACCAGGACCAGGGCTCAGTGATGGGGACCAGGGCCCAGAGACTGATCAGGGCTCAGTGACCAGGACCAGGGCCCAGAGACTGATCAGGACTCAGTGACCAGGACCAGGGCCCAGTTACCAGGACCAGGGCTCAGTGACCAGGACCAGGGCTCAGTGATCGGGACCAGGGCTCAGTGACTGATCAGGGCTCAGTGACCAGGACCAGGGCCCAGTGACCAGGACCAGGGCTCAGTGACAGGACCAGGGCTCAGTGACCAGGACCAGGGCTCAGTGATCAGGATCAGGGCTCAGTGATCAGGACCAGGGCTCAGTGAACAGGACCAGGGCTCAGTGACCAGGGCTCAGTGACCAGGACCAGGGCCCAGTGATCAGGACCAGGGCTCAGTGACCAGGGCTCAGTGATCAGGACCAGGGCTCAGTGACCAGGGCTCAGTGATCAGGACCAGGGCTCAGTGATCAGTGACTAGGGCTCAGTGACCAGGACCAGGGCCCAGTGATCAGGACCAGGGCTCAGTGACCAGGGCTCAGTGATCAGGACCAGGGCTCAGTGACCAGGGCCCAGTTACCAGGACCAGGGCTCAGTGACCAGGGCTCAGTGACCAGGACCAGGGCTCAGTGACCAGGGCTCAGTGATCAGTGACCAGGGCTCAGTGTTCAGTGACCAAGGCTCAGTGATCAGGACCAGGGCCCAGTGACCAGGACCAGGGCTCAGTGACCAGGGCTCAGTGACCAGGACCAGGGCTCAGTGACCAGGACCAGGGCTCAGTGACCTGGGCTCAGTGATCAGGACCAGGGCTCAGTGACCAGGGCTCAGTGACCAGGACCAGGGCCCAGAGACTGATCAGGGCTCAGTGACCAGGACCAGGGCTCAGTGACCAGGACCAGGGCTCAGTGACCAGGGCTCAGTGACCAGGACCAGGGCTCAGTGACCAGGGCTCAGTGATCAGGACCAGGGCTCAGTGACCAGGGCTCAGTGATCAGGACCAGGGCTCAGTGACCAGGACCAGGGCTCAGTGATCAGGACCAGGGCTCAGTGACCAGGACCAGGGCTCAGTGATCAGGACCAGGGCTCAGTGACCAGGACCAGGGCTCAGTGACCAGGACCGGGGCTCAGTGACCAGGGCTCAGTGATCAGTGACCAGGGCTCAGTGACCAGGACCAGGGCTCAGTGACCAGGGCTCAGTGATCAGGACCAGGGCTCAGTGACCAGGACCAGGGCTCAGTGATCAGGACCAGGGCTCAGTGACCAGGACCAGGGCTCTGTGACCAGGACCAGGGCTAAGTGACCAGGACCAGGGCTCAGTGATCAGGACCAGGGCTCAGTGACCAGGACCAGGGCTCTGTGACCAGGACCAGGGCTCAGTGACCAGGGCTCAGTGATCAGGACCAGGGCTCAGTGACCAGGACCAGGGCTCAGTGACCAGGGCTCAGTGATCAGGACCAGGGCTCAGTGATCAGTGACTAGGGCTCAGTGACCAGGACCAGGGCCCAGTGACCAGGACTAGGGCTCAGTGTTCAGTGACCAGGGCTCAGTGACAGGACAAGGGCCCAGTGACCAGGACCAGGGCTTAGTGACCAGGACCATGGCTAAGTGACCAGGGCTCAGTGACCAGGACCAGGGCTCAGTGATCAGGACTAGGGCCCAGAGACTGATCAGGGCTCAGTGACCAGGACCAGGGCTCAGTGATCAGGACTAGGGCCCAGAGACTGATCAGGGCTCAGTGACCAGGACCAAGGCTCAGTGATCAGGACCAGGGCTCAGTGACAAGGGCTCAGTGATCAGGACCAGGGCTCAGTGACCAGGGCTCAGTGATCAGGACCAGGGCTCAGTGACCAGGACCAGGGCTCAGTGACCAGGGCTCAGTGACCAGGACCAGGGCCCAGTGACCAGGACCAGGGCTCAGTGACCAGGACCAGGGCTCAGTTACCAGGACCAGGGCTCAGTGATCAGGACCAGGGCTCAGTGACAGGACCAGGGCTCAGTGACCAGGACCAGGGCTCAGTGACCAGGGCTCAGTGATCAGGACCAGGGCCCAGTGACCAGGACCAGGGCTCAGTGACCAGGACCAGGGCTCAGTGACCAGGGCTCAGTGACCAGGACCAGGGCTCAGTTACCAGGACCAGGGCTCTGTGACCAGGACCAGGGCTCAGTGATCCGGACCAGGGCTCAGTGACCAGGACCAGGGCTCTGTGACCAGGACCAGGGCTCAGTGACCAGGACCAGGGCTCAGTGACCAGGTCTCAGTGATCAGGACCAGGGCTCAGTGATCAGGACCAGGGCTCAGGGACCAGGGCTCAGTGACCAGGACCAGGGCTCAGTGACCAGGGCTCAGTGATCAGGACCAGGGCTCAGTGACCAGGGCTCAGTGACCAGGACCAGGGCCCAGTGACCAGGACCAGGGCTCAGTGATCAGTGACCAGGGCCCAGTGACCAGGACCAGGGCTTAGTGACCAGGACCAGGGCTCAGTGATCAGGACCGGGGCTTAATGACCAGGACCAGGGCTCAGTGATCAGGACCAGGGCTCAGTTACCAGGACCAGGGCTCAGTGATCAGGACCAGGGCTCAGTGACAGGACCAGGGCTCAGTGACCAGGACCAGGGCTCAGTGATCAGGACCAGGGCTCAGTGACAGGACCAGGGCTCAGTGACCAGGACCAGGGCTCAGTGACCAGGGCTCAGTGACCAGGACCAGGGCCCAGTGACCAGGACCAGGGCTCAGTGACCAGGACCAGGGCTCAGTGACCAGGGCTCAGTGATCAGGACCAGGGCTCAGTGACCAGGACTCAGTGATCAGGACCAGGGCTCAGTGACCAGGGCTCAGTGATCAGGACCAGGGCTCAGTGATCAGTGACTAGGGCTCAGTGACCAGGACCAGGGCTCAGTTACCAGGACCAGGGCTCAGTGATCAGGACCAGGGCTCAGTGACAGGACCAGGGCTCAGTTACCAGGACCAGGGCTCAGTGATCAGGACCAGGGCTCAGTGACAGGACCAGGGCTCAGTGACCAGGACCAGGGCTCAGTGACCAGGGCTCAGTGATCAGGACCAGGGCTCAGTGATCAGGACTAGGGCCCAGAGACTGATCAGGGCTCAGTGACCAGGACCAGGGCTCAGTGATCAGGACCAGGGCTCAGTGACCAGGACCAGGGCTCAGTGATCAGGAGCAGGGCTCAGTGATCAGGACTAGGGCCCAGAGACTGATCAGGGCTCAGTGATCGGGTCCAGGGCTCAGTGATCAGGACCAGGGCCCAGTGATCAGGACCAGGGCTCAGTTACCAGGACCAGGGCTCAGTGATTGGGACCAGTGCTCAGTGACTGATCAGGGCTCAGTGACCAAGACCAGGGCTCAGTGACCAGGGACCAGGGCTCAGTGATCAGGACCAGGGTTCAGTGATCAGGACAAGGGAACCGGCCCACTTCCTGTGAGGATCTTGTTTATATTCCCCTTGGTGAGACCTGCTTTTGCTCACACCTGTGCCATATGTAGGACCTGGTCTGGTGGCCTTGCCAGGGGCCCCCGTCTCCATGTTCACTGTCAACCTGCCGTGGGGCATGAGGCTGGTACCCTACTCTCTGAACCTCCCCCTCCGCCCCCTGTCCCCTGCCCCCTCCCCTCATTCAGAGTCAGAGAATGTCTGTGTTGGTCACAAGTTTATTGTACCAGGAAGGCCGGTGTGGGGATGGGCGGGTGCTTCCACGCCGGGCTTGGCTCTGGTGTCCGCTTGGGCTCTGGGAGTCTCTTCCATGCTCCTTCCTGCAAACACTGGAGGGTCAGGGCCTGGGGTCGATCCTGAGGGGGCAGGGTCCTTGCCAACACCCCACCCTCAGCCCTGGGCTGGCTCAGGGCAGACTGGATGGAACCCTGCAGTGGATGCACCGGGTGGGAAGCAGATTCCCTGACCCTGTAGGGGTGACATCTGTGCTCCAGGCCCCGGCCTGCCCATGTCCTTGGTGTCTGTGAGGGACGACTCCCTCAGATTCCAACCCCCCTGTAGCATATGCTTCCCTGCTAGCCAGGTGCCCCATGCCCCATTAGCCCACCACGCTGTCTCCTCGCCCCCACCTGTGCCTGGCTGGCTCCTGCTCAGAACGAGGGGCCCTCCCTGCTGCTGGGTGGGCCCCGGACGCTTGTCACGGTCAGTGCTGTGCTGTAGAAGATGCTGAGCAGGAAGAGGGTGAGCAGGGTGACCGTGGTGGGCCACAGGCTGGCTCCCAGGGCGTCCTCCTCCAGGTTCTCCTGTGGCAGGTCTATCATCACGCAGGGAAGCAGCTCCTGGCAACCTGCAAGACACTGAGAGCCTGCAAAGCATGCACCTTCGTGGGTGTGGGCCGAGCCACCGCCCTCCCTCCCCGCACCTCTGGGGTCGGGGCACAGCAGTGTGGTTCCTTATCTCACAGGCGAGGCTGCCTTAGAGAGGATGAGGTGGCAGGTCCCTGGAGAAGGTGCTGGAGCCATTGCGGCTCTGGAGACGCCCACAGGGCCTCTGTCTGGGAGCATCTCAGGCCGCCTTAGGGAGAGAGAGCTGGCAGGGCAGGAGGGTGGGCACCATCTTTGCTGCTCCAAGGAGAGCTCAAGCCCAAGGCCTATCTGTGTCCTCACCACACTCCTGCTCTTGGGCTGAGCCGGCCTGGGCCCTGAAGGGGCCGGAGAGGATGGACGAGCCCACCTTCTAGCTGCCCCACTTTGAGACGTGGATCTGGGGCTGTGGTTCATGTGCTGAGGGCTGGATGGACATGACCAGGGCCCTCTGTCACCCTCCCAGGGAATGTAGCTGATGAGCTACAAGGAGCATGAAGGAGGGCCCAGTGAAGGCCAGGCAGCCCTGCTGGCTTCAGGATCCTAGGGCACAGACTGCCATGCTAAATGGAATTTGGACCTGCTTGTCACATGCTGATACATCTAATTATTCATCCATTCAGCCATCCATCCATCCATCTACCCACCCAACCACCTATCATCCATCCATCCACCCATTTACTCCCCCACTGATCACCCATTCACTCATCCATCCATCATCCATCCATCATCCATCCATCCTCCATCCTCCATCATCCATCCATCCATCCATCCATCACCCTTCATCCATCATCCATTCACCCTCCATCCATCATCCATCATCCATCATCCATCATCCATCATCCATCCATCCATCCATCCATCCATCATCCATCATCCATCCATTCATCATCCATCCATCATCCATCCATCCACCCATCCATCCATCATCCATCATCCATCCATCCATCCATCATCCATCCATCATCCATCATCCATCCATCCATCCATCCATCATCCATCCATCCATCATCCATCATCCATCATCCATCATCCATCCATCCATCCATCATCCATCCATCCATCATCCATCCATCCATCCATCATCCATCATCCATCATCCATCCATCCATCATCCATCATCCATCCATCCATCCATCATCCATCATCCATCCATCCATCATCCATCATCCATCATCCATCATCCATCCATCCATCATCCATCATCCATCCATCCATCATCCATCTATTTTCCATCCATCTTCCATGCAGCATTCATCATCCATCATCCATCCATTATCCATCCATCACTCATCATCCTCTATCCATTATCCATCCATCCTCCATCCATCATCCATTCATCCATCATCCATCACCCATCCATCCATCATCCATCCATCTATCCATCTATCCTCCATCCATCTGTCCATCCTTTCATCCATCGTATGTCCTATGGTCCATCCACCTATCTGTCCATCTGCTGGCTCAGCCCCTCATCTATTGCTTTCTCCTCCTTTCCCGGTCTCCTTAGGAAGCTCCTCCTCGGGCAGGTCCTGGGTTCCTGGTGGCTGGGGCACCTTCACTATGGCAGCATTTCCCCAGTCAACACCTTGCTCTCCCTACTGCCATTGGGTGACTGGACCCTTGAGAGGGGAGCAGTGGGCAGGGTTGTTGGGAGCTCTTACCCCACCTTGGCCCTGGGAACAGAGGTAGCCTAAGGCCAGGTCCCCTGGGGAGGCCCAGAAGGTATCTAAGACAAGAGCAGGGCCTCGCTGCCCCCTTGTGGGGCTCTGGGGCCCAGTGTCCCAGGTGGTCATGGGACTTCCCTTTCCATTCTGTTCCCCCTGCACGCCCCCTGCCAGAGGCCCCACACAGAAGCTGAGAGGGGTCCTGGTGGGAGCTGTCTTTCTGGCCACCCCCCACTTGCCCCCGTCCTGTGGTTTGGGGCTAGGAGGGACCTGGGACAATGGGCTGGGCCTGGGGAAAACCCACTGGGGACTTGGATGGGGACTTCCCTTGCCTTCCCGAAGCTGGGCCCAGGCCATGAACTTCCTGCACCTGCAAGGCTCAGTGTGTGTGTGTGTGTGCTCACCCATGTAAGTGTGAGCATGTGGGGGATGTGTGTGCTCACCCATGTGAGTGTGAGCACAGGGAATTTGTGTGTGCACCCATGTGAGTGTGAGCATATAGAGAACATGTGTGCACCCCCATGTGCACCTTCTGTGTGTGGTGCCCTTTCTTTGTGAGTCAGTGGGCTGGCCTTCATCTCTGTGTGGTGCCTACCCAGGGGTGAGGGGCCCTGGAATCCGGCCCTCCTTCCATGCCATTCCTCTCACGCCCTGGCCCCGGCAGGTGGCGCAGACCCTGCCCTGGCCGCTCTGCTCCCTTCCGCCGCTTTCCCTCCCGCTACGCCTCGAGGCGGCTTCTGAGATGAGCGGGACCATCCGTGGTGACCATGCCCTTAGGGCCCACTGAGCCGTGTCTGCCTCCCACGGCTCTGCCAGCCTCAGGCTTCACTCCAGCTTGGCCTCAATCACTGTGCACCACGCACTCACACTCACACTCACATGCTCACACTCACGTGCTCACACTCACGCTCACACACACACACACAAGCGCACGGGTGTGAGGGCACCTCGAGGTGCCCTGCCGAGAGGATCAAGACAGGTGCTGGAGGGAGGGTGGCTGCTTTGGGCGAGCACAGAGTTTATTTAAGGGCGGGGCGGGCGGGCGGGCTGCTCAGTAGCAGGTGCCGTCCACCTCTGACAAGACCACGGACACGTTGACGTGGGTGGGTTTACCCGCCAGGCGGTTGATGGTCTTCTGCGTGAAGCTCAGGGGCAGGGCCTCGTGGCCCACCATGCAGGAGTAGTTGTCCCCGTTCTTCCACGCCTCGGTGTCCACGCGCAGCACACTGGTCGTGGCGAACGTGGCGCTGCCCTGGCTGGCCTCGGGCTGGGGGCTCCACGTCTGGTACTTCCCTCGGGGCAGCTCCTGGTTTTCGTGCAGCCACCGGACCAGCACGTCGCCGGGGTAGAAGCCCCGCACCACGCACGTCAGCGTCACCAGCTCGTTGAGGGCCAGCTCCTCCGTGGGCGGCGGCAGCAGGTGGACCTGGGGTGGGACGGTGTTCCCTGGGGGACAGAGGAGCCGGTCAGGGGTGTGGGCGGGGAGGGGAGAGCCCCTCTGCCCGCTGGGTGCCCTGCGCCCAGTTTCCCTCTGTAGAATGTGAGTGGGGCGCCAGGGGTTGGGGCAGGCAGGCTTAGGCGTGCGCCTGGCCCACCGTGGGGTGCTGGGGCGCCCCTGGGGCGGGGCCCGGCCCACCTGAGGCTCTGGCGATGGTGGCGGTGAGCGGGCTCTTGGCCTCGGTGTGGGTGGCGGTGCAGGAGAACGTCTGCCCACGGTTCCACGGCTCGGCGCAGCCGGGCAGGACACTGGACACGCTGTAGCAGCCGCAGGCATCAGGCTGCGGGGCCTCCTGGATGGCATCCTTCCCACCCGTGGGGTTCCAGCTGAAGCTGGCGCCCTGGGGCTTCTTCAGGCCACTCAGCGTGCACGTGAGGTTGGCGTTGGAGCCCAGGAGCAGGTCCTCGAGGGCTGGCGGGCGCAGGGTCAGGCGGGGCTCGCAGCATGTTGTGGGCGGCGTCGGCGTCGGGCAAATACCTGAGAGGGAGGCAGAGCCCTCAGTGCCCCTGGCCCCACATCCCCGTCCCACGTCCTGCTCCAGCCCCACCCTCGCCTGCCCTCTGCGGGGGCTCTGCCTGAGCCCACTGCTGTCTGAGGGGAGCCCCGGTGGGTGTGGTGGTGCCCCCACCCTGCCCTGGCCCGACCTCTGACCTTTGCAGGGCACGTTCTTGGTCTTGATGGGGCTGGAGTTGTGCTTCACTTGGCAACTCTGGGTCGCGCCCTCTGGGCACTGGTCGGCCGGCAGGGTCAGCTGGCTGACCATGGTGTACAGGCCTCGGGAGGTGAGCGCGGGGAGGAAGTTCTGGATGGAGGTGCCCGGTCCGCTGCTGCCCCAGGTCACGTTCACGGGCGCCGATGGGAAGAAGTCTTGGACCAGGCAGCCGATGACCACGTGACCAGCTGAGTCGGTGCTACAGAGGCTCAGTGGGAAGAGCGTGGGGCTGGTGGGGTTCGCTGCAACACAGGACACGCTGTGAGACCCCTGACAGCCCCACGTGAATGGGACGATGCCCACCGCCCCTCTGCCCTGGGCAAACAGGCACAGAGAGGGCGAGTGACTGCCCCAGGTCACTCAGCCCGAAGGCCAGTCACTGGGGTTGGGACTGGCCGCTGAGTCCAGCCGCATTGTTTCTGGACACGCTGCTCAGAGCTCCGGCACGTGGACCGGGACACGCTCCTTACACAGGCCACGTGCAGATGGAGCCACGTCATCTACACGGCTCTCCATGGACCAGCTGAGTGTGTGTGCACCGCTGGGGCCTCAGCTACCTCTGTGCAGTGGGCGTGGCCATGTCTCTCCCAGAGTTTGGGGGTCATGAAAGGTGAGCCCTGAGGGGGACACAGGTGAGCACCGAGGGGTCTGGCCCTGCAGCTGGCCTGCCCAAGGGCCAGCCTTGCTGTGTTGGAGGGAACGCGCAGAGGAGAGGGGCCTGGGCCTCCGTGGGCCACTCAGACTTCCCTGGTCAGAGTCCAGTCTAACCAGCCCCCTCTGCAAACCACCGCAGCCCCAGCAAACAGAGGCCCACTGCAGGGCCTACGAAGCTCTGGAGACTAGAGACTCGACCAAACCAGCCCTTTGAGGTGTCCCACCCAGACAGGCTGGGCACACAGGACACCACTGGTCTGTTCCCGATTCCCGCAGGGACGTGGTGGGAGAAGAGAGGGCACAGGGACCTCTGATTGCATGGCCCTCATGTGCCCTGAGAAACACAGGGGGCAGCCCGGGTGGGGTACTGGCTCTGGACGTGATCCATACTGAACCCACCTCCTCCCATTCGCCCCTGGTAGCCAGCTCAGCTCAGTCCCTCTCAGCCCCGTTCAGCCCATTTCACTCAGCTCAGCTCACTCAGCCCAGCTAAACCCAGCTCAGCCCAGTTCACTCAGCTCAGCTCACCCAGCCCAGCTCAGCCCAGCCCAGCTCAGTCCAGTTCACTCAGCTCAGTTCAGCCCAGCCCAGCCCAGCCCAGCTCACTCAGCTCAACCCAGCTCAGCTCAGCCCAGCTCAGTCCAGTTCACTCAGCTCAGCTCAGCCCAGCTCAGCTCAGCTCAACCCAGCTCAGCCCAACTCAGCCCAGCTCAGCCCAGCTCAGCTCAGCTCAACCCAGCTCAGCCCAACTCAGCCCAGCTCAGCCCAGCTCAGCTCAGCTCAACCCAGCTCAGCCCAACTCAGCCCAGCTCAGCCCAGCTCAACCCAGCTCAACCCAGCTCAGCCCAGCTCAGCTCAGCTCAACCCAGCTCAACCTAGCTCAGCCCAGCTCAGCTAAGCTCAACCCAGCTCAACCCAGCTCAACCCAGCTCAGCCCAGCTCAGCTCAGCTCAGCCCAGCTCAACCCAGCTCAGCCCCGCTCAGCCCAGTTCACTCAGCTCAACCCAGCTCAGCTCAGCTCAGCCCAGCTCAGCTCAGCTCGGCTCAGTCACGCTCAGCCCTGCTCAGCCCAGCTCAACCCAGCACAACCCAGCTCAGCTCAGCCCAGCTCAGCTCAGCTCAGCCCAGCCCAGCTCAGCTCAGCTCAGCTCATTCAGCTCAGCTCATTCAGCTCAGCTCAACCCAGCTCAGCTCAGCTCAGCTCATTCAGCTCAGCTCATTCAGCTCAGCTCAACCCAGCACAACCCAGCTCAGCTCAGCCCAGCTCAACTCAGCCCAGCTCAGCTCAGCTCAGCTCAACCCAGCTCAGCTCAGCTCAGCTCATTCAGCTCAGCACTGCTCAGCCCAGCTCAACCCAGCACAACCCAGCTCAGCTCAGCCCAGCTCAACTCAGCCCAGCCCAGCTCAGCCCAGCTCAGCTCAGCTCAGCTCAGCTCAACCCAGCTCAGCTCAGCTCAGCCCAGCTCAGCTCAGCTCAGCCCAGTTAACTCAGCCCAGCTCAGCCCAGCTCAGCCCAGCTCAGCTCAGCTCAGCTCAGCCCAGCTCAGTCCAGCTCAGCTCAGCTCAGCCCAGCTCAGCCCAGTTCACTCAGCTCAGCTCAGCCCAGCTCAGCTCAGCTCAGCTCAGCCCAGCTCAGTCCAGCTCAGCTCAGCTCAGCCCAGCTCAGTCCAGCTCAGCTCAGCTCAGCCCAGCTCAGTCCAGCTCAGCTCAGCTCAGCCCAGCTCAGCCCAGTTCACTCAGCTCAGCTCAGCCCAGCTCAGCTCAGCTCAGCTCAGCCCAGCTCAGTCCAGCTCAGCTCAGCTCAGCCCAGCTCAGCCCAGTTCACTCAGCTCAGCTCAGCCCAGCTCAGCTCAGCTCAGCTCAGCCCAGTTAACTCAGCCCAGCTCAGTTCAGCTCAGCTCAGCTCAGCCCAGTTCACTCAGCTCAGCTCAGCCCAGCTCAGCCCAGTTCACTCAGCCCAGCTCAGCTCAGCTCACTCACTTCAGCTCAGCCCAGCTCAGCCCAGTTCACTCAGCCCAGCTCAGCCCAGCTCAGCCCAGCTCAACCCAGCTCAGCCCAGCTCAGCCCAGCTCAGCTCAGCTCAGCTCAGCTCAACCCAGCTCAGCTCAGCTCAGCCCAGCTCAGCTCAGCTCAGCCCAGTTAACTCAGCCCAGCTCAGCCCAGCTCAGCCCAGCTCAACCCAGCTCAGCCCAGCTCAACCCAGCTCAGCCCAGCTCAGCCCAGCTCAGCCCAGCTCAACCCAGCTCAGCCCAGCTCAGCCCAGCTCAGCTCAGTTCAGCTCAACCCAGCTCAATCCAGCTCAACCGAGCTCAGCCCAGTTCAGCTCAGCTCAGCTCAGCTCAGCTCAGCTCAGCCCAGCTCAGCCCAGCTAAGCCCAGTTAACTCAGCTCAGCCCAGCTCAGCCCAGCCCAGCTCAGCCCAGTTAACTCAGCCCAGCTCAGCCCAGCTCAACCCAGCTCAGCTCAGCTCAGCCCAGTTAACTCAGCCCAGCTCAGCCCAGCTCAACCCAGCTCAGCTCAGCTCAGCCCAGTTAACTCAGCCCAGCTCAGCCCAGCTCAACCCAGCTCAGCCCAGTTCACTCAGCTCAGCCCAGCTCAGTCCAGTTCACTCAGCCCAGCTCAGCCCAGCTCAGTCCAGTTCACTCAGCCCAGCTCAGCTCAGCTCAGCTCAGCCCAGTTAACTCAGCCCAGCTCAGCCCAGCTCAACCCAGCTCAGCTCAGCTCAGCCCAGTTAACTCAGCCCAGCTCAGCCCAGCTCAACCCAGCTCAGCTCAGCTCAGCCCAGTTAACTCAGCCCAGCTCAGCCCAGCTCAACCCAGCTCAGCCCAGTTCACTCAGCTCAGCCCAGCTCAGTCCAGTTCACTCAGCCCAGCTCAACCCAGCTCAGCCCAGTTCACTCAGCTCAGCCCAGCTCAGTCCAGTTCACTCAGCCCAGCTCAGCCCAGCTCAGTCCAGTTCACTCAGCCCAGCTCAGCTCAGCTCAGCTCAGCCCAGTTCACTCAGCTCAGCTCAGCTCAGCCCAGCTCAGCCCAGTTAACTCTTCAGCCCAGCTCAGCTCAGCCCAGCTCAGCCCAGCTCAGCCCAGTTCAGCCCAGTTCAGCCCAGTTAACTCTTCAGCCCAGCTCAGCTCAGCCCAGCTCAGCCCAGTTAACTCTTCAGCCCAGCTCAGCTCAGCCCAGCTCAGCTCAGCTCAGCCCAGCTCAGCCCAGCTCAGCCCAGTTCAGCCCAGTTCACTCAGCCCAGCTCAGCCCAGCTCAGCCCAGTTCACTCAGCCCAGCTCAGCCCAGGTCAGCCCAGTTCACTCAGCCCAGCTCAGCTTAGCTCTGCTCAGCCCAGGCCACAGTATCCCAGCTCATCCCTGTCCGGGTAGAGCATCCTGCCCTGGGTCCTCTTGGCTCTCGGTCCTGTTTGCCTTTTCTCTCTCCTCTGTCTTGGTGCCTGCTCTCCACAACCCTGGTCCCAGGACGGCTCAGAGTGCCTGATGAGGAGGAGATGGGGCAGCACCCAGGACCCACCTGTTCGAGGCTGCTGGAGGGTCCAAGGCGGAGAACCTCAGGCCCCTGGCCAGCTGCCCTGCCCGAGGCTGTGTGTCGCAGAGACCCCTGCCCCTACTGGCTCTCGCTCGCTCTGGGGAAGGATGATACTGAGGGGCAGTCTGGGGAGGGGCTTCAGACCTTGTCATGACCCTAGATGGGGTCACTCGCCACTTCCTGTCCCACAGTCTGGGCTGCCCGTCTGCACGTCATGTCTGGTCTGTGGTCTGGCTGTGGCAAGGCCAGGTGTGTGTGGCCTGGGCTGTGACCCTCAGGAGCCTGGTCTGGCGGTGGGTCCTGGCTCGGGTGGCTGCTCATGGGGCTGGGCCGGGGGCCGAGCTGCAGGGACGCAGAGGCCGAGGCAGTGCAGTGGGAGCCGAGGGACAGGCTGAGGTGGCCCCAGGGGGGACGGGTCCCGGGCACAGGGCTGGCCCTGAGTGACCCCCGGTGAGCAGGCACAGGGTGGGCAAGAAGGCAGAGCCACCCTGGCCCAGCATGACTGTGAGCATCTGGGGCCCAGCCTGAAGCCAGGGTGGGCGTGAGGTCCCCCTGCAGGTCCAGCAGCACGTGCTGCCTCGGCCCACATCTGCCCATTTTCCCCTTCCTGGGCTTTCCCACAGGCCCCCTGGGCCCCCCACCCGTGACCCCCATTCCCAGGAGGTGGCCCGGCCTGGACACACAAGGGCAGCTGGGCTGGCTGGCGCCTGTGTTTACCAGTCAGTCATTTTTTCACCTGCAGAAGGTGCTGACTGTCCGAGCCAGACAGCGCACCTGCTGGTCAGTGACACTGGCGCCGGGGAGGTCAGCTCCCCACAGGGGTCAGGGGCCCCGGGCAGGCGGAGCTGGAGACAGAGGGTGGACAGAGGTGGGACCCTGGGGCGCTTCAGAACCTCTGGGTGTTTCTAGGACCCCAGTGTCCCAGGCGCCTGGGTTTTGACCCGATGCCCCCCGCACAGCTTCCGGAACCAGCGGGACCAGCGCTGTCTGCGTGGGATGAGGGTCCGGCAGCTCCGCCTTCTTTCTTTTGTTGTTAACCGTCACCCCAGGATATTTTTCCGTTGAGTTTTAGGGAGAGTGGAAGAGAGAGACAGAGAGACAGAGAGACAGAGAGACAGAGAGAGAGAGAGAGAGAGACAGAGAGAGAGAGACAGAGAGGAACACTGATGTGAGAGAAACACATCGCTGGGCCTGGGCTGGGGAGGAGCCTGCAACCCAGGTATGTGCCCTTGACCAGAATCGAACCCGGGACGCTTCGGTCCACAGACTGATGCTCTATCCACTGAGCAAACCAGCTAGGGCCGGCTCGGCCTTCTTGCCTGCCCGGGAACCCCCAGGCCATGCCCCTCCAGGGGGTCCAAAGCCGGTCCCCAGGGGGCAGGGGGCACCAGCAAGGGACCCGTGATGGGGCCTCATGGCTGGCACTGTGCCTGGCCTGGAGGAAACCAAGGAGGTCAGTGGGGGTGGCGGGGGGACGCGGCCAGGCTCACACAGGGATGGCATGGCCCCACTGTGGGTGCAGACCGGAGTGTGACTTGCAGAAGAGGAGGCGTCTGTTGGGGCTGCTGTCAGGCTGCTCGAGGGTCCCGCTGGGAGGGGAGAGCTGGGGACGGGTCCTCCCGGCTTCTTGGGAAGGGGGCCTCTGCGTGGCCAAGCCGTGCCGGCCGTGCGGCATCCATGACAAAGGACACAGGCGAAGTGGTTTCAAACAACAGAAATTCATTCTCCGTCCGGAGGCCCCACAGCGCCCAGTCTCCTCTGTGTCCGCATCTCCTCTCCTCTCTGGTGACGATGCTCGCCAGCCGGCGGACTGGGGGCCACGGGGTGCGACGCTCGCCAACCGGTGGATGTGGACCCAGCTTTGGGGTCACCCTTCAGGCCACTGTGGGGGTTAACAGTGGAGGGCGTGGGGGGAGGGGCACGGGAGGCAGCCTCTTGCTGCTGGGAGGGCTGGGAGGCAGGTGGCAGGGCCTGAGGCCTGGGTGTGGTCCTGTCCTCTCCCTGCCCGGCCATGCTTGGGCCCAGGTGTGTGTGTGGGGGGCCCGGTGGGGTGGCCCGCAGGTGGGGTGACCCGCCCTCCTCCCTCCTGGGCTTGGCAGAGACGCAGTTCACCGTATGTGAGCTGAGCCCTTGTCCTTGTTCTGGGGCCCATGGGGTGTCTCATGATCTGGGCTGCAAGTCAGAGAGCCAGGACGCTGAGCTTGGCCGGGGGCTCCCAGGGCAGGAGACGAGGGGAGGGCAGGAGGGCACCAGGCTCCCCCTGCCCGAGAGCCCGTGCGAGGGGGTGGGCTGGGCCTTGCTCCCTGCGGCTGTGTGTGCATCTGTGTGTCTGTTCGTGTGTGTGCCCCTGAGGGTGTGACAGTGTGAGTCTGTGTCCCAAGTGTGTGTGGAGTGAGCCTGTGTGAGTGCACAGCAGGGTGGGCTGCAGCCTGAAGGCCCCCTGACCTCAGTGCCCTTGCCCCGGTGCCCTGCTTGGCGAGTCCTCAGCGTCTCTGGACAGGCCTCAGAGTTGCCTGGATGTGGCCGCTCTACTCCAATGGGGTCGGGTGCCCAGGTCTGAGCCGGGCAGGCTGCGCGCTGGCGGTTCCATCCTCCTCCGCATCGTCCCTGTGATGCGGGCCCCCCACGGAGCCAGGCTCTCTGAAGGGCCATGGGGGGCTGGGTCTGGAGTCTCCCGTCCAGGGATCCTGGGCGTTGGACGCTGGCAAGGCGGCCTGTGGGCCTGCAGAGTGGCCTTAATGCTGTCCCGGCCCCAGACAGGGTGCGACCTTGAGCAGGGCAGACCCGTTCCTCCCGTGGCACCTTTTCTAGTTACTGAGCTGCTCTTCCCATTCGGCCACTTGGTTTTTCTTGCTGTGAAGGACCTGCTGCTCACTGCGCTTTTTTATTGGCTCCCGAGTGCTCTTTGTATGTGAGAGAACCCTGCCCTTCGTCACATGTGTTCATGCATTCTCTGCCATTTCCAGCGGCTGCACAGAGACCCCCAGGGGCAGGTCCCCCAACCAGGGCACTGGCTCTTTACCTGGGAGGCACGGCTGGTGCCCCACTGCCCTTGGCCCTCTGGTCATCTCACGGGGGCCGTCTCTTGGGCTCACCTGGTTTCTTCTCGAGCAGACGGCCCCACACAGCTCACCAGGTCTCCCGGACTGTCTGGGGAGGACGGGGGCCGAGGACGGCCCGTGTGTGTGCTCAGCGGGTGGGTGGATGGGGGAGCTGATCCTGGCCCTGCCTGGGGATTGGGAGCTGCGTCCCCGTGGCTGGCACTGACAGTGGGGGTCGGTGTGGGGTGCTGGCGTCTGTGTCAGTGTGGGAAGGGGCAGCGAGCTGGGCTGCAGACCAGCGAGGGGTGTGATGGGGCCAAGCGGGTGTTTCTGGGGGTGTCGAAGGGCCCCTTGCAGCCCCAGCAGTGCCCTGTGCCCCTCATCTGACCACCCCCACGGGGCCACAGGCACCGCCCCCAAAGCGCACTCGGGGGGCCTGGAATTTATAAAAAAATAACTTTACTGAGAAACCCAAAGGGAAGGAAACCGACTGCCAAGCCCGAGGGGGAGCTGGGATGAGGCCGTGGTGGATGGGGTTGGGGCCGCTGGACTGAGTGGCTGCTGTGTGGATCCCGTGGGAACCCCTTCTCCACCCATGGGACCCCTTCTCCACCTGGGGGACCCCTTCTCCTCCCCTGGGACCCCCTTCTCTGCCCAGGGAACCCCTTCACCGCCCGTGGGACCCCTTCTCCACCTAGGGAACCCCTTCTCCACCTGGGGGACCCCTTCTCCACCTGGGGGACCCCTTCTCCACCTATGGGTCTCCTTCTCTGCTCCTGGGAGCCCTTCTCCTCCCGCGGGGCCCTGCCCACAGCCCCACACGGTCCCAGGGCCTCTCCCCAGAGGGGCTTCTCAGCCTCCACACCCTGCAGGACCGGGTGGGTGGAGGCAGGGAGGGCGAGCAGAGGGCCCAGGGCCCCAGGGGCAGGGCCCTCAGACCTGGGAGGGAGGTCGGGGAGGGACACCTCAGGCTGGACTGGGCTGAGTCCGGGCTTGGCTCTGGACTCGGGGCGGTGGGCCAGGCCGTGGCTTTAGGCCTCCCTGTGGTGCAGGAGTTGTCCAGTAAGAATGGGAGCGGCTCCAACCTTGGGGGTCAGAGGGGAGCCCAGAGTGGCCGCCCCCATGGGTGCAGCCCGGGCCCCTCAGGGAGGCAGATGGGGTGGGAGTAGGGCCGTGATTGGTGGGTTCCCCGGGGTGCCTGGGCCTTGGGCCTGAGCTGGAACCTTCCGGATGCCCGTGAGCTGTGGCTGGGTCCCGGCCCCGGCCCCGTTGGAGGTGTGTCTGCTCCCGCCAGCCTGGGGCAGAGCGGCGGCCTCAGGGACGCTCAGGCCGGGGGAGGAAGGCAGCGAGGCCGCTCAGCTGCTCCGGGCCCAGGCCGTCGGCCACGCGGGGTCCTCGATGTTCTCGTAGTCGTGGGTGACCTGGGGCGGCCCCGGCAGGACGGCGCCCAAGACCCACTTCACCTGCGAGGAGGGCGTGTGTGAGGGGTCCTGCCCGTCGGTCTCCCTCCCTCCCCGGCCCTGGAGTGGACAGGGTCCCACCTTGAAGAGGGTGACGGAGGCGCCATAGGTCACGCTGAGCAGGAAGAGCGCGATGAAGACGAAGAGGCTGCTCCACAGTCCGTCCAGCTCCTCACCCTCGGCCGCCCCCACGCACACGTCCTGCAGGTCCAGCTCTGTGGGCGCAGGCCAGTCAGCCCCCAGCCTGGGTGTGGGGGGGTCATTCATCCCCCAGCCTGGGTGTGGGGGTCAGTCATTCCCCAGCCTGGGTGTGGGGGTCAGCCAGCCCCCAGCCTGGGTGTGGGGGTCAGTCAGCCCCCAGCCTGGGTGTGGGGGTCAGTCATTCCCCAGCCTGGGTGTGGGGGTCAGTCAGCCCCCAGCCTGGGTGTGGGGGTCAGTCATTCCCCAGCCTGGGTGTGGGGGTCAGCCAGCCCCCAGCCTGGGTGTGGGGGTCAGCCAGCCCCCAGCCTGGGTGTGGGGGTCAGTCAGCCCCCAGCCTGGGTGTGGGGGTCAGTGAGCCCCCAGCCTGGGTGTGGGGGTCAGCCATTCCCCAGCCTGGGTGTGGGGGTCAGCCAGCCCCCAGCCTGGGTGTGGGGGTCAGTCAGCCTCCAGCCTGGGTGTGGGGGTCAGTCATTCCCCAGCCTGGGTGTGGGGGTCAGTCATTACCCAGCCTGGGTGTGGGGGTCAGCCAGCCCCCAGCCTGGGTGTGGGGGTCAGTCAGCCCCCAGCCTGGGTGTGGGGGTCAGCCAGCCCCCAGCCTGGGTGTGGGGGTCAGCCAGCCCCCAGCCTGGGTGTGGGGGTCAGTCAGCCCCCAGCCTGGGTGTGGGGGTCAGTCAGCCCCCAGCCTGGGTGTGGGTGTCAGTCAGTCCCAGCCTGGGTGTGGGGGTCAGCCAGCCCAAAGCCTGGGTGTGGGGGTCAGCCAGCCCCCCCTCAGTGTGGGCAGCATAGGGCCCTGAGGCCTGGTCCTTGATGCCCGGGGCTCAGGCAGTCCCTGTCAGGAGCAGCCGGCCCACCTACAGGGCTGGGGTCTGAGCCCTGCCTGGCCTGGCCCAGGGTGGCCTGTGGGAAGGCCGCAGCCCGCTGCCCCCACCCCTGTGGCACCTTTTCTCTCCCTCCATCCCTCAGGCTGCGTTCGGACCCCAGCTCCTGCTCTGCCCACCCCCTACCCGGGAGGATGGTGCCCACCCAGCCCTGAACTCGCTCAGCTTCTCGCTTGCCGCCCGGAGATGCCTCTAAACTGCGCATAGCAGCTGCCCTGAGCCTGCAGGGGGCTCTGAGCCCCGCGGCCTGGGCCGTCGCTCCGAGGGGCTGGCCTGGCCATGTGGGGCTCGAGCTGCCCCTGGCCTGGGCGGCCACCGCTGTCCCTCGGCCTCCTTTGAGCACTGAGGCGTGCCACGTGCAGGCGCCAGGCTCGCGGGAGCACACCAGCTGGTCCCTCTGGGCTGTGTCCTTGGCTGGTGGTGTTCACTGCTTTCCGTGCTCATGGGTGCTGCTAGCTGGTGTGCAAGCATGTGTGTGCGTGTGTGCGCACATGCATGTGTGTGTGCACAGGACGGAGTGGGGGGGTCTGGGCTGTTAGACGTACACAGGAGCTTGGGGTAGGGGTGGACTTGGTCCCTGACTCTGATCCCTGCAGCTCCAGGCTCTGGGCTGTGGGATGGCGCCCATTTCCCAGGTGCATGTGTGCACCTGTGTGTCTGTGTCCATAGGTGTCAGCGCATGTATCCATGTGTGTGTCCACGCGTGCCTCTCTGTGTTAGTATGTCAGTGTGTGTCTGTGCATTGTGTCTATGTGTCTCTGTGTGTAGGTGTCTGTGTGTGTTCGTGTGTGTGTGTCCTGTGCATCAGTGTGTGTGTGTGTGTGTGTGTGTGTGTGTGTCCATGTATGTGTCTGTCCGTCTGTGGATGCTGTTGGCAGGGAGGGTTTGGGGGAGGCCTGCTGGGCTCCCAGCTGAGGGGGTCCTCTCCATGCCCGTGTTGGGTCCTGTGGCCCAGGCGTGATGGGCAGCGAGGGTTCGGGGTGGCCTGGGTACGGGGTAGACCAAGGGAGGCTGCCCAGGAACACGTTTGACCACAGGGGGCACGGAGGGTGGCGGTGGTGGTGCTGCTGGGTCAGTGCAGGCTGTGTGGGGGCAGGGCGGGCACGGCAGGCGTGACTGCGTGTGAGCCCACGGGCGTGTTTGTGAGGGTTGGCCTGTCCGTGGGACCGTCTGGGTGGAGTGAGGTGAGGGTCAGGGTGCGGTGGGCGTGGTGCTGGGCCACGGGGGCTGGGGCCTGTCCCTGCCCATGGTGCTCGGGATGGCCGTGGGGCTGGCGGGGGCTGGGGGCTGTCTGGCTCCCTGCATGTGGGCGCCTGGTGGGCATCGCACTCAGCCCGTCCCTCTACCCACAGGGCCTGTGTGTGCAGCTGGGCCTGGGGCTTGGGAGCTGGTCTGTGTCCAGAGGGGCCAGCAGGAGCCCGGGGTGGAGACCAAGGCCCCCAGGGCCTCCGGAGAGGCAGGGGCTGTGGGCTGAGCTGGGTCCCCATGGTCCTCCCTGGGCCCGCCCTCTGGTTCCCAAGGCTCCTTGGAGTGGGCAGGATGCATGTGGGGTTGGCGGGAGGGAGGTGGACAGAGCCCCGCTCAGCCCCGCCCAAGCCTCCCGGCCCCTCTCGGAGTCCTTTCCTCTGTGCCAGTCACCACAGTCCCTCAGCCACCCCCCAAGAACGAGCGCACCTGGGCTCGGAGCTGGCACTGCTAAGTGTTTATTGACAGCAGGGGCAGAGGGGGCAGGGGCGGCAGAGGGGGCAGGGG
This sequence comes from Myotis yumanensis, assembly GCF_028538775.1. Classification (NCBI taxonomy): domain Eukaryota; kingdom Metazoa; phylum Chordata; class Mammalia; order Chiroptera; family Vespertilionidae; genus Myotis; species Myotis yumanensis. The sequence goes on along the minus strand of NW_027223752.1, from coordinate 2,235,987 downwards.
CAGAGGGGGCAGAGGCGGCAGGGGCGGCAGGGGCGGCAGCCCCCGCTCCGTCCCAGCGGGAGCCCTGGAGGGGGCAGGAGGGAGGGCATTAGTTACCAGGGCCTTTGGACACTGATCGCTCGAGGGTCTGTGAGCTGGGCAGAGCCTCGTGGGTCACTCGGCAGGTGAACCTGCTCCTCTTCTCCCAGTCGGCCCGGGGGACCTTCAGGCGGCTGAAGACGAAGAAGGCGGGGCTGGCGCCCCAGTCCCTGAGGGGCTTCGTGGTGGTGTGCTGGTCGCTGGGGATCAGGGTGCCGTCCTGCAGCCACTGCACCGAGATGTCCGCGGGGAAGAAGTTCTGAACCAGGCAGGTGACGGTGACTGTGTCCTGGGCTCCCTGCTCCTTCTCAGGCGGCGGGAACACGAAGACCTTGGGGGCAGCGCGCTTGCCTGTGGACGGGCGTGGGGTCAGCCGGCTCCGGCTCCAGGGGGCCCGCCCGCCTCCCCTCGGCCCGGCCGCTCACCGGGGGCCTTGGCGATGGTGCGCACGATGGCCTGGGGCAGGTCCCCGTGGGTCAGCTTGCACTCGTAGGTCTCGCCCTCGATCCAGTCGTTGGCGTCCACGGGCAGGGTGGACGTGACCGAGTAGGTCATGTTGAAGTGGTGCTTGCTGATCTCGGTGGCCCCGGTCAGGGGGGCCCCGCTCTTCCGGGACCACTGCAGTTTCATGCCCTGCAGGCTGGCCAGGTCCACCACCAGGCAGGACACCTTGGGCGACTTGTGGACGTACAGGTCCAGGGGGCTGGGCGGGATCAGGTAGGCGCTCACGCCGCGGGGCTCGGACTCTGGAGGGTGCAGAGGGGCTGTGTGAGGCTGTGCCCGGCCCCTGCCAGCCCGACAGGCGGGTGTGGGTGCAGGGAGGGCTGTACCTGGGCAGGTGCGGGCTTGGGCCTTAACGGTGCAGCCGTGCAGGCTGACCTGGCACGTGTAGGTTTTCAGGGACACCCACTCCCCCTGGCTGATGTTGAGCCGGCTGATGGTGGAGGCCAGCGCGCCCTCCTGCCGAGGGGGGTCGGTGGTCGGGGACAGGTTCTCGCTCCTCTGTCCGTCCACCAGCCAGGTGACCTTGAGGTCGCCCGGGGTGAAGTCGGTGATGAGGCACAGCAGCTGGATGGTGGCGTGGGTGTCGCCGCTGGGGTCGCAGGACGAGTGGTAGAGCCTCACGGTGGGCTGGGTGACGTTCGTGGCGCACGCTGGGGACAGAGGAGTGCTCGTCTCATCTCTGTCTACAGTCAACGGAGGCCTCTCTGAGCCTCCGAGCCCCCTCCGCCGCCCTCCTGCCCGGCCCGCTCCTCGCCTGCTGGCCTCGGCCTACCTGGCGCAAGGTCTATGTCTATGGTCTTGTTGATGGGATCGGACCCGGCGTGCCCCACGCTGCAGGTGAACGTCTGTTTGGTCCACTCGCCAGAGGCGGTCACGTAGCTGCTGGTGGTGGAGTGGCTGGAGTTCAAGTTGACGGCAGGGAGGGTCAAGACGCTCGTATTCAGGGACCCCGCGTCCCAGGTCACGGTCACGGGCTCCGGGAAGTAGTCCTTGACCAGGCAGCCCAGCGTCACGGAGGTGGCCCCCCCAGCGCAGGGGGCCAAGAGGAAGACGGATGGGTGCTGCACGGAGGCTGCGGGATGGAACGGGGGCCCCGTCAGTGCAGCCTCTCCCAGGGCCCCGGGAGTCTGGGATGGATCATGGGCCCTCCTTCCAGCCCGGGGCACGGAGCAGCCCTGGCTCGTGGTTCCTCCCAGAAGCCTGTGCCGCCCGAAGCTGCTGCTGCCCCCGCCCCTCGTTGGACCCCTCAGCCCTGAGGGCAGCACATGCCACCCGCCCATGAGGGAGCTCTCCGCTCCTCAAGCAGCAGAGGCTCAGAGCCATCACGCCCCCCCCCCCCCCGACTGGGGAGCAGGGACCCCGACACCCCAGGGATCAGCAAGATGTCTCCTCTGCCCCCACCCTCAGCCCCCCTGCCAAGGCCTGGGGTCCAGAGGCCCCCAACCCATAGGAATCACGAGTGTGGCCCGTCCCACCCCCACCTCCTGCTCACTGGGCTGGACGCTCTGCAGCTGAGGATGCCCCTTCACCCCACCTCTCACTGACCAGCCAGGCTTCCTTGCTGACCACCGGAGGGAGCCCACTTCAGGCCCGCCCCCAGCAGTGACCCTGCCTGCCGTCCCCTGGCCTGGGAACCCCAGACCTCAGCCCGTTGGACCCGGACCCAGCTCTGTGCAGCCAGCCCAGCTGAGCCCAGTCCAGCTCAGCTCCAGGGAGCCCACCTGGGTCCATCTTGGCCCAGGTGAGCCCAGAATAGAACATTTCAAGCCATGAAACTCATCTTATCTCTGACTACAAAGTCAAACCAAATGCACTCTACCTCATCCATCTCCACCTGCCAGCTAAGGACAACCTTCCTCATGGATGGGGTACATTTAGCACAACTGAGCCAAGTCAGGAGGATCTCAGAAAACAGCACTACCCTGTGGGACCAGGCAGAGCCCAGCACAGGCCAACCCAGCCGAGCCCAGCTCAGCTCAGCTCAGCCCAGTCCAGCCCAGCTCAGCTCAGCTCAGCCCAGCTCAGCTCAGCTCAGCCCAGCTCAGCCCATTCCAGCTCAGCCCAGCTCAGCCCAGCTCAGCACAGTCCAGCTCAGCTCAGCTCAGCTCAGCCCAGCTCAGCTCAGTCCAGCTCAGGTCAGCTCAGCTCAGCCCAGCTCAGCTCAGCTCAGCTCAGCCCAGCTCAGCCCAGTCCAGCTCAGGTCAGCTCAGCTCAGCCCAGCTCAGCTCAGCTCAGCTCAGCTCAGCCCAGCTCAGCCCAGCTCAGCTCAGCCCAGCCCAGCTCAGCTCAGCCCAGCCCAGCTCAGCTCAGCCCAGTCCAGCTCAGCTCAGCTCAGCCCAGCTAAGCCCAGTCCAGTTCAGGTCATCTCAGCTCAGCTCAGTCCAGCTCAGCCCAGTCCAGCTCAGCTCAGCCAAGTCCAGCTGAGCCCAGTCCAGCTCAGCTCAGCTAAGCCCAGCTAAGCCCAGTCCAGTTCAGGTCATCTCAGCTCAGCTCAGTCCAGCTCAGCCCAGTCCAGCTCAGCTCAGCCAAGTCCAGCTGAGCCCAGTCCAGCTCAGCTCAGCTAAGCCCAGCTAAGCCCAGTCCAGTTCAGGTCATCTCAGCCCAGCCCAGTCCAGCTCAGCCCAGCCCAGCTCAGCCCAGCCCAGCTCAGCTCAGCTCAGCCCAGCTCAGCCCAGTCCAGCTCAGCTCAGCTCAGCTCAGCCCAGCCCAGCTCAGCCCAGCCCAGCTCAGCTCAGCTCAGCCCAGCTCAGCCCAGCCCAGCTCAGCTCAGCTCAGTCCAGCTCAGCCCAGCTCAGCTCAGCTCAGCCCAGCTCAGCCCAGCCCAGCTCAGCTCAGCTCAGTCCAGCTCAGCCCAGCTCAGCTCAGCTCAGCCCAGCTCAGCCCAGCCCAGCTCAGCTCAGCTCAGCCCAGTCCAGCTCAGCTCAGCTCAGCTCAGCCCAGCTCAGCCCAGCCCAGCTCAGCTCAGCCCAGCCCAGCTCAGCTCAGCCCAGCTCAGCTCAGTCCAGCTCAGCCCAGCCCAGCTCAGCCCAGCCCAGCTCAGCTCAGCTCAGCCCAGCTCAGCCCAGTCCAGCTCAGCTCAGCTCAGCCCAGCTCAGCCCAGTCGAGCTCAGCTCAGCTAAGCCCAGCTAAGCCCAGTCCAGTTCAGGTAATCTCAGCTCAGTCCAGCTCAGCCCAGTCCAGCTCAGCCCAGCTCAGCTCAGCCCAGTCCAGCTCAGCTCAGCTCAGTCCAGCTCAGCCCAGTCCAGCTCAGCTCAGCTCAGCTCAGCCCAGTCCAGCTCAGCTCAGCTCAGCCCAGCTCAGCCCAGTCCAGCTCAGCTCAGCTCAGCCCAGCTCAGCTCAGCCCAGTCCAGCTCAGCTCAGCTCAGTCCAGCTCAGCCCAGTCCAGCTCAGCTCAGTCCAGCTCAGCCCAGTCCAGCTCAGCTCAGCTCAGCTCAGCCCAGCTCAGCCCAGCCCAGCCCAGCTCAGCTCAGCCCAGCTCAGCCCAGTCCAGCTCAGCTCAGCTCAGCCCAGCTCAGCCCAGTCCAGCTCAGCTCAGCTAAGCCTAGCTCAACCCAGTTAAGCTCAGCTCAGCCCAGCTCAGCTCAGCCCAGCTCAGCCCAGCTCAGCCCAGCTCAGCCCAGGTCAGCCCAGCTCAACCCAGTTCAGCCCAGCTCATCCCAGACCAGCCAAGCCCAGCTCAGCCCAGCTCAGCCCAGCTCAGCCCAGCTCAGCCCAGTTCAGCTCAGCTCAGCTCAGCCCAGTTCAGCCCAGCTCAGCCCAGGTCAGCTCAGCCCAGCCCAGCTCAGCTCAGCTCAGCTCAGCTCAGCCCAGCTCAGCCCAGCTCAGCCCAGTTCAGCTCAGCTCAGCTCAGCCCAGTTCAGCCCAGCTCAGCCCAGGTCAGCTCAGCCCAGGTCAGCTCAGCTCAGCTCAGCCCAGCCCAGTTCAGCCCAGCTCAGCCCAGGTCAGCTCAGCCCAGCTCAGCTCAGCTCAGCCCAGTTCAGCCCAGCTCAGCCCAGGTCAGCCCAGCCCAGCTCAGCTCAGCTCAGCTCAGCTCAGCCCAGCTCAGCCCAGCTCAGCCCAGTTCAGCTCAGCTCAGCTCAGCCCAGTTCAGCCCAGCTCAGCCCAGGTCAGCTCAGCCCAGGTCAGCTCAGCTCAGCTCAGCCCAGCCCAGTTCAGCCCAGCTCAGCCCAGGTCAGCTCAGCCCAGCTCAGCTCAGCTCAGCCCAGTTCAGCCCAGCTCAGCCCAGGTCAGCCCAGCCCAGCTCAGCTCAGCTCAGCTCAGCTCAGCCCAGCTCAGCCCAGTCCAGCTCAGCTCAGCTAAGCCCAGCTCAGCCCAGTCGAGCTCAGCTCAGCTAAGCCCAGCTAAGCCCAGTCCAGCTCAGCTCAGCTCAGCTCAGCTCAGCACAGCTCAGCTCAGCCCAGTCCAGCTCAGCTCAGCTCAGCCCAGCTCAGCCCAGTCGAGCTCAGCTCAGCTAAGCCCAGCTCAACCCAGTTAAGCTCAGCTCAGCCCAGCTCAGCTCAGCCCAGCTCAGCCCAGCTCAGCCCAGGTTAGCCCAGCTCAACCCAGCTCAGCTCAGCTCAGCCCAGACCAGCCAAGCCCAGCACAGCCCAGCTCAGCCCAGCTCAGCCCAGTTCAGCCCAGCTCAGCCCAGGTCAGCTCAGCCCAGCCCAGCTCAGCCCAGCTCAGCCCAGTTCAGCCCAGCTCAGCCCAGGTCAGCTCAGCCCAGCCCAGCTCAGTTCAGCTCAGCTCAGCTCAGCCCAGCTCAGCTCAGCCCAGCCCAGCCCAGCTCAGCCCAGTTCAGCCCAGCTCAGTTTAGCCCAGGTCAGCCCAGCTCAGCCCAGGTCAGCTCAGCCCAGTTCTGCCCAGCTCAGCCCAGGTCAGCTCAGCCCAGCTCAGCTCAGCTCAGCCCAGCCCAGGTCAGCCCAGCTCAGCCCAGGTCAGCTCAGCCCAGCTCAGCTCAGCTCAGCCCAGGTCAGCTCAGCCCAGCTCAGCTCAGCTCAGCCCAGCCCAGCTCAGCTCAGCCCAGTTCAGCCCAGCTCAGCCCAGTTCAGCTCAGCTCAGCCCAGCCCAGCTCAGTTCAGCTCAGCTCAGCCCAGCCCAGCTCAGCTCAGCCCAGTTCAGCCCAGCTCAGCCCAGCTCCACCCAGTTCAGCTTAGCCCAGCTCAGCCCAGCTCAGCCCAGCTCAGCTCAGCCCAGCTCAGTTCAGCTCAGTTCAGCCCAGCTCAGTTCAGCCCAGGTCAGCCCAGCTCAGCCCAGCCCAGCTCAGCTCAGCTCAGCTCAGCTCAGCTCAGCCCAGTTCAGCCCAGGTCAGCTCAGTTCAGCCCAGCTCAGCCCAGCCCAATACAGCAAAGCCCAGCTCAGTTCAGCTCAGCTCAGCTCAGTACAGCCCAGATCAGCCCAGTTCAGCCTAGTTTAGCTCAGCTCAGCCCAGTTCAGCCCAGGTCACTCAGCCTAGTTCACTCAGCCCAGCTCAGCCCAGCCCAGCTCAGCCCAGCTCAGCCCAGAACAGCCAAGCCCAGCTCAGCCCAGCTCAGCCCAGTTTAGACCAGCTCAGCTAAACCCAGTTCAGCTCAGCTCAGCTCAGCCCAGACCAGCCAAGCCCAGCTCAGCCCAGCTCAGCCTAGGTCACTCAGCTCAGCTCAGCCCAGTCAGCCCAGCTCAGCCCAGTTCACTCAGCCCATCCCATCCCATCCCATCCCATGAGGTTGGTGGGCCCAGTTCAGCTCAGTTCAGCTTGGCTCAGCTAAAGCTCAAGTGCAGCAGGGAACAGCCCAGTCCAGCCCAGCTTAGTCCAGCCCAGCTCAGCCCAGCATGGCCGAGCACCGCCCAGATTGACCAACCTGGCCCAGCTGAGCCAAGGATACCTCATCTCCCTTTAAACAACTGTCCACTTCAGCCACCTTTGGCCTAGCCTAGCCCAGCGCATACCCCTTACTCAGCCCAGCCCTGGCCAGAGGCTGTGCCCCAGGCTGGCCTGCTGTTTCCTCCTGGCTGATCTCCGCGCAGCCCACTGCCCGTACCCTCTGCATGTTCCCTGCCCTGGGCCTGGGCCCTGCCCAGCCTGTTCCACGGAGGCTCTTGGCTCCCTGTCTCCTCCAGGTTGGCTCTGGTCTTGGTCCTGCTTCCCTGTGTCCTCATTCAGGGGAGGGACAGCTGAGCGGTAAGCAGTGACCAGGAGGCCAGGGCCAGGCTGGGTGGGCATCCAGGTGTCCTCTTCCAGGCAGTAGCCTGGGTGGCCTGTCCCTCACTGCTGCCCGGACCAGCCCCGGAGCGGAGGTACCTGGAACGCTGGGGCCTTGGTCCGGTGCCTGGCTGGCGAGGTGACTGGTGTGGCGACGGCGTGGCCCATCCCCACCGCCCGTGGCTCCAGGGAAAGGCTCCCAGGCCGGGGAGCTCAACCTGTAGAAACCATTGTTGTTATTTTTACGTCCAGCCAGTGTGGCGGGGGGAGGGGAGCTCTGCCTCATTGCTCTCGGCTAAAAATGGAATGGGAACCCCCGGCCCCAGCCCTGGCAGTTCCCGCCTCTCTGTTCTTGGGAAGTCGATGGAGCGACTGCCGCCAGCGAGGTCCCCACGCAGGTGCTCTCCTGCCCGCGCCCTGTCCCTTCCTCCGCCCGCGCGGCCTGCTCCCTGGGAGGGAAGGGCTGTGGGTGTTTGTGCTGAGAGTGGAGGCCTGGTGGGCCACGCACCGACATGCGGACAGGGCCTCCCGTGGGCACGCTGCCCGCCGTCATGGGTCTCGCCCCTGGAGGAGCGGGCTCTGGGGTGCGTGTGCAGGGCACAGGCTGTTAGGGACAGGAAGACCCTGGCTCTCCCTGGGCCCTGGCACATGCTGGCGGGTGACCATCACCCATGAGCTGCTCCCATGTCATGTCCTGGAGCTGGAGTCCCTGTCAGGGTTGTGACCGGTGGTCTGGCCCGTGGGGGCCGGAGGGGCCTGGGGGGAGGCTGGTGGTGACTGTGAGGTTGGCTACAAGACCCCTCCAGCCGCTGAAGCCTGGGGCCACTGTGCCACCGCCCTGCTGTGCGTGGCCACCAAGGGTGTGGGGCAGAGGGATGGCCTGGAGGTGCCCATGGCATCGACTCTGATTTTCTGGAGCAGCCGGCCCACTGTCGACGCTCTGGTTGTGCCTTCCCGCTGTGGACGTGTCCCACAGACCTCCGTGTCCTCAGAACCCCTGTGGCCGGCCCCCACATGCAAGGGAACCTGGCGGTCCAGCTCGTCAGTGTGGGGTGCAGAGGCTTAGAGAGGACACATCAGCACCCCATCCCCTGGGCCAGTCATCCCCATGCAAGAGGCTGTGTGCAGGTGGCTCTGTCAGGCCCTGTGGCCTGGGGAGACCCCGAAAGGGCTGCTGCATGGAAGGCTGGGCGGGGGGCTGACAGGTGCACAGCGCAGGACACAGCAGGAGCCTCGGCCCCTGGGCGGACCGTCCTGGCCTGTCACACCCCACGCTTGGCTCCGGGGACGGGTGCTGTGCGGGAGGCAGTGGGGAATATGAAATTCCTTGGAAGAGCCTGTGATTCTGAGAGAAACCACGGGCCTGGAGCAGGCAGAGCCCAGCTGGGCGGCTTGGTGGGCTTGGCTGGTGGTGCCCGACCCTGCAGTCTTCACACGTGGGGATGTGTGGGGCTAGGGCTCCGCTCAGCTGCCCTGGTCCCCGGCACCCCTGTCCATTCTCCCTGGGCTGTGGGCACATGGGGCCCGGGCCTCCGCGCCAGGCCAGCTTCCTGGCTTTCTCCTTACCTCCCAGATGGCGCGGGGCTGCTGGCGCCGGGCAGGGGCCTGTGGAAGTGGGCGAGGGCCTGTGGAGGTGGCCCTATCTCCGGCCTGGGCTGCCTTGCTGGCCCTTGGACTTGGAGGAGAATGTCTCCCACTCGGCTCTGAGCACACGGGTCTGCTGCTCCTTCCTCCCTGGGGCGGTCTCCCTGCCCAGCCCTGAGGAATCGCCCTTGAGCCACCCCCTCTCCAGGGCTGGGCCTAGATGTCCCTTACCCAGCAGGCACGTGCCCCAGCCTCCTCGGCAGCCCTGCTGTGGCCCCACCCCGTCGCTCCTGTCCTTCAGGACTCAGGACAGAGCCTGCATCTAAACGAGCTGTCTCAGCTGTGCACATGTATGTGAGTGTGTGACTCGGTGCGGCACGCACAATGCACGTCTCCAGTGCACACACGTGTGCACGAGTGTGATGCACATGCCTTTCTATGTGCGGGCATGTATATAACCACACGTGGGTGTGTCTCTGAGACACGCATGCATGTGTCTCTCAGTGTGCACGTGTGTAAGCGTCTGTATGACATGAATGTGCCTTGCTGTGTGCATACAGGTGTGCATCTGTGTGACATGAACAGATCTCTCTGTGCACATGTGTGGATGCATGTGTCTGTATTATGTGTTTCCTGTGTTCATTTATGTGTACACATGTGTGTGGGTGCCTGCAGCTGTGTGACATGCACATGTGCATGTGTCTCCCCGGGCCCACCTCCTTCTTGGCACTGACAGAGCCACCCCAGGCTTCCTGCCATCCTTTGCCCCCAGGGTGGCCCTGCATGTGGGCCCTGCCTTCCCGGGAGGGAACTGTGTCCCAATCTCCAAAAAGCGTTACCTGGAGGCTGCAGCGCGCCTCCTGTCCTGATACCAATGCTCCCATTGCTAATGCGCTCCCATTGCTATGAGCTTGTGAGTCTGCAGGCTTGTCCTCACCTCGTTTCCTAAAGGTGTTCTTGGCGTTTTACATCCTGAGGCCGCCAACACCCACGGGAGATGGAGTAGGGGAGCCTATGGCGCTGGCGGCCATCTGCCCCGTTGACTGTTTGGAAACAGGGTCTTTGTCAATGAAATTCAGTTCAGGATCTTGAGATCACACTCGATTTGGGATGGGTCCCGCGTCCAATGACCGGAGCCCTTCGAAGAATGTGTGACACAAGAGACACGCGAGCTCATTGGCAGGGTCTTGGGAACCCGCAAGGCAGCCATTCCGAACGCTGATCCCTGGTGACTGTTAAACGTGGGACGACCTTCTCCCCGTTAGTCCCCATCCCTTCGCGTTGCTTATCACGTCCTTCATTCAACAGAAATCCATTTGTTTACTTATAAAATCTTTATTGTTGAAAGTATTACACATGTCCCCATTTCCCCCATTGACCCCCCCTCTAGACCACCCCCGTCCCCGCCGCCGGCCCTCACCCCACACTGTCTGTGTCCATGGGCCATGCACATATGCATACAAGGTCTTTGGTTGATCACCCACCACCCACCCTCCCTCCCTCCCCACCTTCCCTCTGAGATTTCACACTCTGTTCCATGTCTCTGGGTCTCCACCCGTTCATCAGTTTATTTTGTTAATTAGATTCCAGATATGGGTGAGGTCCTGTGACACTTGTCTTTCTCTGACTGGCTTATTTCACTTAGCACGATACTCTCCAGGTCCCTCCATGCTGTCCCAAAGGGTAAGAGATCCTTCTCTTTTACTGCTGCGTAGTATTCCATGGTGTAGATGTACCACAGCTTTTTGTCCACTCGTCTGCTGATGGGCCCTGGGGCTGCGTCCAGATCTTTGCTATTTAACAGACATTCCTGGTTTCCAAGGTCGAGTCCATCAGCTACTTCCCCTCAGGCTTGTGCCTTCGGAGGTTGGAGAACTCAGCTGCCAGCGTCCGAGTGCCGAGTGCCTGCAGCTCCGCCACAGTGTGGTGCCTTAAAACCACAGGATCGAGTTCGAGCGCATCTGGAAGCCATAATCAGCTGGGTGTGAGCGGGTGGGCGGCGCTCAGCCGGGGCTGGGGGGGCGGTGATCTGGGGCTGGACACCCCAGCTTCCGCCTCTGTCTGCACGCGGCCTCCTCCCCAGCGCCTGGGTACCATGTCTTCTTGTTTGTTTGCTGTTAATCCTCACCTTAGGCTATCATTTCCACTGAATTTTAGAGAGAGTGCAAGGGAGGGGGAGAAACATCGATGTGAGAGAGACACATGGAATGGTTGCCTCCCACGCTCGCCTTGACCAAGGCCAGGGATTGAGCCTGCAACCAAGGCACCTGCCCTCGACTGGCATCCAACCTGGACCTTTCAGCCCATGGGCTGGCGCTAACCCACGGAGCCAAGCCATCCAGGGCTGGCCTTGGAGGCCACCAGTCCTGGGCCTTGGGACCCACCCCACATGGAGGGCGATCTCCAGATCCCGACCCGAAGTCCATTGGCCAAGATCCCGGGTCCAAACGAGTCAGCCAGGCAGCCGGCTCCTGCGCTCCATCTCCCTCCGGCATCGCCCGCCAGGCTCCCCGCGCTGTCCCGGGTGAGAGCCAGGCGTCGGTCACAGGCCCCTTCCCGCGTCCCCGCCGGCCCCGCCGGCCCCACCGCCTACAAGCCACACGCACTCCCCGGAAGCAGCCGAGTGTGTGCTCGGGTGTCTGCGCACAAGCAACACGCTTTTCCCTTTCAACCCTCGCCCGAGGGTGCGTTTTTATCGATTTTAGAGAAAGAGGGCGGCGGGCGGGAAACATCGATCGGCGGCCTCCGGGGCGCCCGCAGGGTTGACCGGAAGCCGGGCCTGTGCCGGGCGGGAGGGAGCCCGCAATCCTCTTGGTGCCGGGAGGGCGCTCCCGCTAACCGCGCCCCCATGGCCTTGGGGTGTCCGTGTTCAGGGCCCCACAGCGCATCCCTGCTCCTCTTTGAAACTGTCTCTAAAACAGACGGCCGGACAGACAGAGCCGCGGCAGGAAGGCGGATGGAGGAGGCGGAAGGTCGGGTCGCGCAGCCACAGCCCCGTCCGCTCCGCCCAGGCGGGTCCTGCGCCTTCCCTGGGGGCTCCGCAGGCACCGGGTGGCCGGACTGGCCCCGCCCGACCGTAGGGGCTCCTGGGAGGCGGCCGCACGGGGTCCTGGGAGACGGCCGCAGGGGCTCCTGGGAGACGGCCGCATGGGGTCCTGGGGGACGGCCGCAGGGGCTCCTGGGAGACGGCCGCACGGGGTCCTGGGAGACGGCCGCAGGGGCTCCTGGGAGGCGGCCGCATGGGGTCCTGGGGGACGGCCGCAGGGGCTCCTGGGAGACGGCCGCACGGGGTCCTGGGGGACGGCCGCACGGAGTCCTGGGGGACGGCCGCACGGGGTCCTGGGAGACGGCCGCACGGGCTCCTGGGGGACGGCCGCACGGGGTCCTGGGAGACGGCCGCACGGGGTCCTGGGGGACGGCCGCACGGGGTCCTGGGAGACGGCCGCAGGGGCTCCTGGGAGACGGCCGCACGGGGTCCTGGGGGACGGCCGCAGGGGCTCCTGGGAGACGGCCGCACGGGGTCCTGGGGGACGGCCGCACGGGGTCCTGGGGGACGGCCGCACGGGGTCCTGGGAGACGGCCGCAGGGGCTCCTGGGAGACGGCCGCAGGGGCTCCTGGGAGACGGCCGCACGGGGTCCTGGGGGACGGCCGCACGGGGTCCTGGGAGACGGCCGCAGGGGCTCCTGGGAGACGGCCGCACGGGGTCCTGGGGGACGGCCGCACGGGGTCCTGGGAGACGGCCGCAGGGGCTCCTGGGAGACGGCCGCAGGGGCTCCTGGGAGACGGCCGCACGGGGTCCTGGGGGACGGCCGCACGGGGTCCTGGGGGACGGCCGCACGGGGTCCTGGGGGACGGCCGCACGGGGTCCTGGGAGACGGCTGCAGGGGCTCCTGGGAGACGGCCGCACGGGGTCCTGAGCGGGAGGCCACGGGCGTGGGACGGAGTGTGCTGTGCTCTCCTGGGTGCTCGGGAGAGCCCCGGAGCAGGAGGAGGGCGGGAACTGCTGGGTGCACGGAGGCGGGGGCACGGGAGGAGGAGGGCACCGGAGGAGGGGGGCACGGGAGGAGGGGGGCACCGGAGAAGGGGGCACCGGAGGAGGGGGGCACCGGAGGAGGGGGCACCGGAGGAGGGGGGCACTGGAGAAGGGGGCCTGAGGAAAGGCTGGGGCCCGAAGAGCACAGTGGGCCCCAGTGGGTGGTGCCCGTGTGTGTGTGTGTGTGTGTGTGCGCATGTATATGAGGACCTTTGTGTAGAAGGACTTGTGTGAGTGTGTGTGTGTGTGTGTGAGGTCTTGTGTGTGTGTGTGAGGACTTGTGTGTGTGAGGACCTGTGTGTGTGTGAGTGCATGTGTGTGAGGACATGTGTGTGTAAGGAATTGTGTGTGTGCATGTGTGTGAGGTCCTGTGTGTGTGTGTGTATGTGTGAGGACCTGTGTGTGTAAGGACCTGTGTGTGTGTGAGGACTTGTGTGTGTGAGGACCTGTGTGTGTAAGGACCTGTGTGTGTGTCTGTGTATGTGTGTGAGGTCCTGTGTGTGTGAGGATCTATGTGTGTGTGCATGTGTGTGAGGACGTGTGTGTAAGGAATAGTGTGTGTGCATGTGTGTGAGGACGTGTGTGTAAGGAATAGTGTGTGTGCATGTGTGTGAGGACGTGTGTGTAAGGACCTGTGTGTGTGTGAGGACTTGTGTGTGTGAGGACCTGTGTGTGTGTGTGAGTGCATGTGTGTGAGGACATGTGTGTGTAAGGAATAGTGTGTGTGCATGTGTGTGAGGACCTGTGTGTGTGTGCATGTGTGTGAGGACCTGTGTGTGTGTGCATGTGTGTGAGGACCTGTGTGGGTTTGCAGGATGCAGCCAATCAATGATTTTCTCTTGTTATTGATGTTTCTATCTCTCTCTCTCTCTCTCTCCCTCTCTGAAATCAATAATAATAAAAAAGAAGCTTAAAAAAAGAAGAAAAAAGAAAGAAGAGGAGATGGGACACGGCCACGCGGAGGGGCGGCCACGTGAGGACCCGGGGAAGGTGGCCGTCCGCACGCCCAGGAGGGAGGCCTCGGGGAGCCCGCCCGCAGCACCTGCCCTGGGACCTGGGCTCCAGGACGGGGAGTCTCTGGGTGCTGTGCCCGCTTCCTGTGGGTGCTGACTGACCCCCACTCAGTGTCTTGTTTCTGGCCACGGCCAGTCCTGCCCCAGCCCTGGACGCCCGTGGGGCTCCCGCACCCCCTGGTTTCTGGGCCGCCTCCCTCACCGCTGGGCTGGATGCCGGCTGAAGGGGGGGGGGTGCGAGGAGAAGGAGGCGGAGCGGGGCAGGTCGTGGCTCTGGGAGTGGGTGCCCCCACAACCCCCACGCCTCCATGGGCTGTGGACTCACGAGGCGCCAGCACAGGGAGATTCCGTGAGGCAGGGATGTGTAAGGAGCCTTTATTGTCGTTAAACACACGCACCACACACACCGCACACACCAGTACAGACAATGAATGGGCTCCAGAAAATTAAACAGGGAACGAAAGCGGCCCAAGCTACAAGGTGCATCTCCTTGGAATCATCTCTGCGCGCCCTCCTTCCCAGCGGGATGTGCCGAGGGGCGCTCCCTGGGGATGGGGGTCTGTCCATCTCCGGTCCCCATGGCGGGCGGCCTTCTCGGTCCAGTGCTCTCAGCTCTCAGCTCTCACCGCTCAGCCCCCACCCAGAGCAGGGGCTCCCTGGGAGAGCGAGGGCGGGACTCAGGCCTGAGCTCCGACCTGGGCCCTCCAGGGCGCTGCACCTCCACACCCACATCCCCCTCTGTCCACAGAGGCTGGGTCCCACCTGCTGGGACCTGGTCACCAGGCCCCGCCCCAGGGGCTTGCGGGCTGAGGCCCACCCTCCCTGGGTGGTACCGCCCTGACCCCTGGCCCCGGCAGCCGCCCGGCCCAGGCCGGCTCCGAGGTGTGCTCCGGTGGAGGCAGCCCGAGTGGCCATCCGGGCCCACGTGGAGCTTCCTGGCGGGGACTCAGCACCTCCCGGGAGCCCTGCCTCCTGCTGCTGCCCACACACTGGGCGCCGGGCCTCTGCCCCTCAGGACAAACTCGCACGTGGCCCAGGCAGTGACGTCCTGGGGAGGGACACGCCGCCTGGAGGCCTTGGTGGCCACACGACCCTGGGCATCTTGGTGGCTGCGTGGAGGGGCCGGCGAGTGTCCGTCAGATCAGGTTGGAGCACCTGCTGTCCACTCGGTTCTCCAAAGGGGCAGGTCCCGGGCCGGACGCAGCCTGTGATGGCCGTGAGGCCCGAGGGCGGGGTGCTGGCTCAGGGGGGCCTGTGGTCCGAGGGTGGAGAGGTCAGAGGCCAGCGAGGTCAGAGGGCGGAGGAGCAGGCATTGCAGCAGGTGGAGCAGGTGGACCGGCGGGCGGGTCCGGGCAGCCGGCCGCTTGCTGGGAGGGAGGCTAGGCCCCTTGTCCGATCATGTTCCTGTAGTCGGGGACGATGGTCCTCTTCAGGTCGGCCACCGAGGAGAAGATCCACTTGACCTGCGGGGGCCGGGCCAGGTCAGCCTCTGCGGGGCCGGGGCCAGGTGGGCCGGTGGGGGGCGGCATGGGGCAGTGAGGGACAGTGAGGGACACAGTGAGGGACAGTGAGGGACAGTGAGGGACAGTGAGGGACACAGTGGGGGGCAGTGAGGGACAGTGAGGGGCAGTGAGGGACAGTGAGGGACACAGTGAGGGACAGTGAGGGACAGTGAGGGACACAGTGAGGGACAGTGAGGGACAGTGAGGGGCAGTGAGGGACAGTGAGGGACACAGTGAGGGACACAGTGAGGGACAGTGAGGGACAGTGAGGGACAGTGAGGGACACAGTGAGGGACAGTGAGGGACAGTGAGGGACAGTGAGGGACACAGTGAGACGCAGTGAGGGGCAGTGAGGGACAGTGAGGGACAGTGAGGGACAGTGAGGGACACAGTGAGGGGCAGTGAGGGGCAGTGAGGGACACAGTGAGGGACACAGTGAGGGACAGTGAGGGATAGTGAGGGACAGTGAGGGACACAGTGAGGGGCAGTGAGGGGCAGTGAGGGACACAGTGAGGGACACAGTGAGGGACAGTGAGGGACAGTGAGGGACACAGTGAGGGACAGTGAGGGACAGTGAGGGGCAGTGAGGGACAGTGAGGGGCAGTGAGGGGCAGTGAGGGACAATGAGGGACAGTGAGGGGCAGTGAGGGACAGTGAGGGGCAGTGAGGGGCAGTGAGGGGCAGTGAGGGACAGTGAGGGACACAGTGAGGGGCAGTGAGGGGCAGTGAGGGACAGTGAGGGGCAGTGAGGGGCAGTGAGGGACAGTGAGGGACACAGTGAGGGGTAGTGAGGGGTAGTGAGGGACAGTGAGGGACAATGACGGGCAGTGAGGGGTAGTGAGGGGCAGTGAGGGACAGTGAGGGGCAGTGAGGGACAGTGAGGGACAGTGAGGGGCAGTGAGGGACACAGTGAGGGACAGTGAGGGGCAGTGAGGGACAGTGAGGGACACAGTGAGGGGCAGTGAGGGACAGTGAGGGACAGTGAGGGACACAGTGAGGGACAGTGAGGGACAATGAGGGGCAGTGAGGGGCACTGCGTGGGGACGGCGTGGGGCACATGCGGTGCGTGGGCACGGTGTGGGACGCGTTGGGACAGCCTGGGGTATGTGGGGCATGTGGGGCCTGTGGGACGTGTGGGGCATATGGGGTGCGTGGGGTGTGTGGGCGAGTGGGGTATGTGGTGTGTGTGGGGTGCGTGTGGTGCGTGGGGCATGTGGGGCGCGTGGGGCGTGTGGGGCACAGTGTGGAACACGTGGACACAGCATGCGGTGCATGGGACGCGTGGGGCATGTGGGGCACAGTGTGGAACACGTGGACACGGCATGGGGTGCATGGGGCGCCTGAGGCATGTGGGGCACAGTGTGGAACACGTGGACACGGCATGGGGTGCATGGGGCGCGTGGGGCATTTGGGGCACAGTGTGGAACACGTGGACACGGCATGGGGTGCATGGGGCGTGTGGGGCGTGTGTGGTGCGGGGGCACATGGGGCAGCCCACCTTGAAGAGCGTGACGGTGGCGCTGTAGCACACGCTGAGCAGGAAGAGGGTGATGAAGATGGAGATGGTGGTCCACAGCCCGTCCAGCTCCCCGTCCTGGGCCTCGGCACAGCTCTCGTCCAGGAGCAGCTCTGCACAGGGAGGGGGCGGTCAGTGTGGGGCCGCGGGGGCTGGCGGCCTGGGGGCTGGCACAGGGGCTCTCTGTGAACAGGGGGCGCCTGGCCAGGTGGGGCCCATGGTGCCCGGCTCCCCCGTCCTCTGTCTCCAGCCCCGGTCTTAGCCTGGCTGGGCTGCCCTCTCCTCTCTGCCACCCGCACGGGGCCCTGGGGGACAAGGTGGGCTGACCCTCAATCCAGCCTGCTCTCTCGTCCACCAGCCCCTCTGCCTGCTCCCCCTGGGGTCAGAGGGCAGGAGGGAAGGGCCCTGCCTGGGAAGGGCCAGCGCCAGGTCTGAGTTGGGAGTGCAGGAAAGTGGGTGGGCCCGAGGCCGGCCTGGGTGCCTGTGTGTTGGGGAGGGTGTGGGTGCCTGGGAAGGGGAAGGGTGTCTGAGCTGGTCAGTGTGGGGATGAGCTGCTGAGGGACGCCTGGGGCATTGGGTGGGGCAGGCTGGTGTCCATGGTGGGGCTTCCCAGGACCCGCTCTGTTCTCTGGTCTGGGCCTGTGCAGGATGCCTGTGGGAGGCCTGCAGTGTAAGGCCTGTCTGTGTGCATACATGTGTACACACATGCGGGCATGCCTGTGTGTTCATGTGTCTGAGTGTGCATGTGTGTGCACGCACCCGCACGTGTGTGTGTGTGTGTGTGTGTGTGTGTGTGTGAAGGTGGCCATGTGAGCTGGTGCTGGTCTGTGGGAGCCTTGTTTTCCACGGTCTGGCTCAGTGCCCTGTGGCCTCTGACAGTCCTTCCCTGGGACCCCAGGGCTGCCCGCCTCTGCCTCTGTGGGGCAATCGGGTGTGTGTCCTCCTGAGCGGACAGGCCTGGCCCCAGGTGGGACATGGCCCATAGAGCCCCCTTGCCCGAGGGAGGGTGGGAGGCCTGGTCTCGAGGGCACGAAGGGCCTGTCCCACACCACGGGCCAGTGTGCTCCTGTGCGGGCACAGAGCCACGTCCGGGAGCCTTGGAGACCAGTGGACAAGGCACCCGGAGACCAGGCACTGCCCACAGCGGGGCTTGCTCAGAGGCGGGCACCCTCCTGGGCCCTCCTGTCCCTGAGGGGCATCTCCTGCCCCCTGCCCACATCTCCTGACCGAGTCCTTGCTGGCCGTGCAGAAGCCGTCCGCCCTGGCACCTGCAGACCCACAGGCTCTGGGTCCCGCCCTAGCAGTGCCGACCAGCCTCCGAGCCGGTCTGACCTCCACCCCGGAAAGAACCACGACAGTGTCGCAGGGTCCCAGGGTCGTGCTGGGTGCTTTATTGAATGCTGGGTGCCCGAGGGTATGTACATGGGGGGTCGCTGGGCGCCGGGCTCGCTGCTCATTTACCCGGGTTCTGGGAGATGGTCTTCTGGGCGTAGTGGTTGTGCAGGCCCTCGTGCATCACCTCGCACGTGAAGGGGACCCCCCGCTGCCACCGGGCCTTGTCCACGGTGAGCTTGCTGTACAGGAAGAAGGAGCCCTCCTGGTCCTTCTGGGGCGGAGTCGAGGAGTACTTGGTCCCAGGCTCCGGCTGCCCGTTGCTCTGCCACTCCACGCTGATGTCCGGCGGGAAGAAGTCTTTGACCAGGCAGGTCACGCTGACCTTGTCCCTGGCCAACTCATCCGAGTGTGGGCCCAGGACGTACACCTGCGGCCCCCGGACTTGCCCTGTGGGATGAGGTCAGCACAGACGGTCACTCCCAGGTGGAGGGCTGGCCCCCCGCCCCGCCCCCACCCCGCTGTCTGCTCCCCACCTTTGGCCTTGGAGATGGTCCTCTCGATGGGGGACGGGATGGCCTTGTTGTTGACCTTGCACTTGAACGTCTTGCCCTTCAGCCAGTCCTGGTGCGTGATGGCGAAGGAGTTGAACACGCGGTAGGTGCTGTTGAACAGTTGCTGCTGCGCCGTCACCTTCTCCGTGGTTTTCTCTTGGCCGTCCACGTACCAGGTGAACTCGACTTCCAGGTCATCCGGGGCCACGTCCACCACCATGCACGTGACCTCGGGCGTCAGGGTGATACTGAGGGTGTCCTTGGGTTTCGGGGGGAAGATGAAGACTGAGGGCCCTCCCGGGTTCTCACAAGCTGTGGGGAGACAGTGGCCAGGGGTCAGCCCTGGGCAGGCCTTCCCTGGGCAGGCAATCCCTGTGGGCCTCCTCCTGGGGTGGATACTCACGTGGGCATGTGTGAGGCGGGCAACTGGTGGGGGGAGTTCCGGGAATTAAGGGCACTGCAGAGAGAGTAGGCTGAGGGTTACCGGGGCCCTACAGGGCACGGCCCTGGCAGGGGCTTAGGTCAGGGACAGAGTTTGGCAGGTCTGAGGCCAGCACCCGCCTCTGTGGCTCCAGAGCCTGTGCCCACCCTGGGCCTGGTGGTGATACCAAGAGGACCCCTCCCCCAGCTTGGGGAGACCGTCTGCACTCCCCCCACTGCCCTGGGCTGGGGCAGCCATCCCTGCTCTGTGGTTTGTCTCCTAGCAGATGTCTCTCCGTGGTGTGTGCTCACCGGTCTTGTCCACCTTGGTGCTGCTGGCCGGGTGGGCTACGTTGCAGATGAAGGTCTGGTCGGAGGAGCTGGCGGGCACTGTCACCATGCTGCTCATAGAGTAGAGGCCCGAGCGGAGGACGGATGGGAAGGTGTGCACCCCACTGGTCAGGGAGCCCGAGTTCCAGGTCACAGTCACGGGCTCCGGGAAGTAGCCAGAGACCAGGCAGCCCAGGGACATCGTGGAGCTGGACGTGGTGCCACACTTGGGGGACAGCGGGAAGACCGACGGGGCCGTGGTGGAGGCTGTAAGAGAGGGGCCACGTGACTGCCAGGTCTCACCCTCCCGAAGCCTGGGCAGGGCATCGGGGGGCCTAGGCCTGGGACAGCGCTGAGCCCCGTGCCCGTGGCCCATGGGCTCCCAGAAGCCCGAAGACCCAGAAGCCTGCAGACCGGCTGCCCGGTGCGGCTCTGCCACCCAGGGCCTCCCGCCTCTGCAGCCACAGGCACCAGGCTTAGCAGCTCAGCCAGCGCTGCCTGGGCTGGAGCCCCCCACCCCCAGCCCTGGGTCCTCCCTGAGCCTCGGAGCCCTAACTGGTGGCTCTCGCTCTGCCTGGCCTCCACGGCCCCTGAACCCACTGTCCTGTTGCCTCGCCTGGCCCTGCCCTGGGCGAGGAGGCCCTTCCTCAGGCGGGTGGGCCTCTGTCACCCACGG
Organism: Myotis yumanensis; assembly: GCF_028538775.1. Taxonomy (NCBI): domain Eukaryota; kingdom Metazoa; phylum Chordata; class Mammalia; order Chiroptera; family Vespertilionidae; genus Myotis; species Myotis yumanensis. The sequence continues at coordinate 2,216,284 of NW_027223752.1, read as the reverse complement.
TTTGAGCTCTGCTCCCAGCCCACAACCCTCTGCCCTTCTGGGTCAGCGCTGCAGCCAAGGCACTGCCTGGTCCCCACCCCCGCCTGGAGCCCCATCCATGGGAGCCCCTCCCCTCCTCCCTGCAGCCCCCGAGCCCAGCTGCGCCTCTGCACCCAGCAGTCTCTCACACTTGCCCCTTCTCACCCCTCCAACACCACCCCACCCACACTGCCCCCTCGCTGCCCCAGCTCCTGCTTGGTCCAGAGCCCTCCTGCCGGGTCCTTCCTCAGTCCGGCCCGCTCAGCATGGCTTGGAGCCTGGCACTGGCCTTGCAGCCTTCTGCATGGTGTCAGTGCCCAGGAGCCCTGTGTGGCCCCCTCAGCTCAGCCCCAGGGCCCTGCCCCGCTGTCCCCCACCTCCCTGCTCAACCCCCACCTCATCCTGGGCTCCTTTTAGCTCAGGCCCTGCCTTATCCCCGAGCTCCCTCCCAGCTCAGCTGCACAAACTCTGCCTGCAGCTCAGGGCTCCCAGCCCAGTGGCCCCCTCCCCCTCAGTGCCCTGCAGGCTCACCCCTCCAGCTGCTCCCCACAGCCTCCTCTGCGCCCCCCAAGCCTCTTCCTGGACATTCAGAGGCACTGAGGCCTCTGTCCCCCAGTCTCTGCCTTTGTCCATTTGAATCCCATTTCTGCCCGCTCTGGCCTGCCCCTTGCCCTGGGCCTCAGCCCTGACCCCAGCTGGGAGCTCGGCTTCTTGTACTCAGGCTAAAGGGCTCAGCACAGGGCTGCTGTGTCCTCCCCTGACCTGCACCCTGCCCCTTTTCACTGTGCCCCTGGCCAACAATGCCCCCTCCGCCTACTGCCCTATGACCCCTCTCTACCCACCTGCTCACCCCAGCTCTCCTGGCTGTTGGGCACCCCTGCCCTCCCAACTGCGTCATGCTCACCTGCATAACTCTGCCAGCTGCCACCTAGCTCCTGGGGAAGCTCCTGACCTACCGCCTGCCCCCCAGCTCACCTGCATAGCTCTGCCAGCTCCCACCCAGCTCCTGGGCAGCTCCTGCCCTCCCGCCTGCCCCGTGCTCACCTGCATAGCTCTGTGAGCTCCCATCCAGATCTTGGGCAGCTCTCTGCCCTCATGCCTGCCCCCTGCTCACCTGCATAGCTCTGCCAGGTCACACCCAGCTCCTGGCCAGCTCCTGCCCTCCACTGGCCCCCTGCTCACCTGCATAGCTCTGTCAGCTCCCACCCAGCTCCTGGCCAGCTCCTGCCCTCCACTGGCCCCCTGCTCACCTGCATAGCTCTGTCAGCTCCCACCCAGCTCCTGGGCAGCTCCCTGCCCTCCACTGGCCCCCTGCTCACCTGCATAGCTCTGCCAGCACCCACCCAGCTCCTGGGCAGCTCCCTACACTCCCGCCTGCCCCCTGCTCACCTGCATAGCTCTGCCAGCTCCCACCCAGTTCCTGGGCAGCTCCCTACCTTCCCGCCTGCCCTCTGCTCACCTGCATAGTTCTGCCAGCTCCCACCTAGCTCCTGGGCAGCTCCCTACCTTCCTGCCAGCCCCCTGCTCACCTGCATAGCTCTGCCAGCTCCCACCCAGCCCATGGGCAGCTCCTGCCCTCCCACCTACCCCATGCTCACCTGCATAGCTCTGCCAGCTCCCACCTAGCTCCTGGGCAGCTCCCTTACCTCCCGCCTGCCCCCTGCTCACCTGAATAGCTCTGCCAGACACCCACCTAGCTCCTGGGCAGCTCCCTGCCCTCCCGCCTGCCCCCTGATCACCTGCATAGCTCTACTAGCTTCCAAAGCTCCTGGGCAGCTCTCTACCCTCCCCCCTTCTCCCTGATCACCTGCATAGCTCTGCCAGCTCCCACCCAGCCCCTGGGCAGCTCCTGCCCTCCCACCTACCCCATGCTCACCTGCATAGCTCTGCCAGCTCCCACCCAGCCCCTGGGCAGCTCCTGCCCTCCCACCTACCCCATGCTCACTTGCATAGCTTTGCCAGCTCCCACCCAGCTCCTGGCCAGCTCCCTACACTCCCGCCTGCCCCCTGCTCACCTGCATAGATCTGCCAGCTCTCCCATCTCCTGGGCAGCTCCCTTAACTCCCGCCTGCCCCCTGGTCACCTGCATAGCTCTACTAGCTCCCCCTGCTCCTGGACAGCTCCCTGCCCTCCCGCCAGCCCCCTGCTCACCTGCATAGCTCTACTAGCTCCTCCAGCTCCTGGGCAGCTCCCTGCCCTCCTGCCTGCCCCCTGCTCACCTGCATAGCTCTGCCAGCTCCCACCCAGTTCCTGGGCAGCTCCCTACCTTCCCGCCTGCCCTCTGCTCACCTGCATAGTTCTGCCAGCTCCCACCTAGCTCCTGGGCAGCTCCCTACCTTCCTGCCAGCCCCCAGCTCACCTGCATAGCTCTGCCAGCTCCCACCCAGCTCCTGGCCAGCTCCCTACACTCCCGCCTGCCCCCTGCTCACCTGCATAGCTCTGCCAGCTCTCCCATCTCCTGGGCAGCTCCCTTAACTCCCGCCTGCCCCCTGGTCACCTGCATAGCTCGACTAGCTCCCCCTGCTCCTGGACAGCTCCCTGCCCTCCCGCCAGCCCCCTGCTCACCTACATAGCTCTACTAGCTCCTCCAGCTCCTGGGCAGCTCCCTGCCCTCCTGCCTGCCCCCTGCTCACCTGCATAGCTCTGCCAGCTCCCACCCAGCCCCCGGGCAGCTCCTGCCCTTCTGCCTGCCCTGGCTCACCTGCATAGCTCTGCCAGGTCACACACAGCTCCTGGGTAGCTCCTGCCCTCCACTGGCCCCCTGCTCACCTGCATAGCTCTGTAAGCTCCCACCCAGCTCCTGGGCAGCTCCCTGCCCTCCCGCCTGCCCCCTGCTCACCTGCATAGCACTGCCAGCTCCCACCCAGCCCCTGGGCAGCAGCTGCCCTCCCGCCTGCCCCCTGCTCACCTGCATAGCTCTGCCAGCTCCAACCCAGCTCCTGGGCAGCTCCCTGCCCTCCCACCTGCCCCCTGCTCACCTGCATAGCTCTGCCAGAAACCCACCTAGCTCCTGGGCAGCTCCCTGCCCTCCCGCCTGCCCCCTGCTCACCTGCATAGCTCTGCCAGCTCCAACCCAGCTCCTGGGCAGCTCCCTGCCCTCCCACCTGCCCCCCTGCTCACCTGCATAGCTCTGCCAGAAACCCACCTAGCTCCTGGGCAGCTCCCTGCCCTCCCACCTGCCCCCTGCTCACCTGCATAGCTCTGCCAGAAACCCACCTAGCTCCTGGGCAGCTCCCTGCCCTCCCGCCTGCCCCCTGCTCACCTGCATAGCTCTGCCAGCTCCCACCCAGCCCCTGGGCAGCTCCTGCCCTGCTGCCTGCCCCCTGCTCACCTGCATAGCTCTGCCAGCTCCCCCTGCTTCTGGGCAGCTCTCTGCCCTCCCGCCAGCCCCCTGCTCACTTGCATAGCTCTGCCAGCTCCCACCCAGCCCCTGGGCCGCTCCCTGCCCTACCGCCTGCCCCCTGCTCACCTGCATAGCTCTGCCAGCTCCCCCATCTCCTGGGCAGCTCCCTGCCCTCCCCGCCTGCCCCCTGCTCACCTGCATAGCTCTGCCAGCTCCCACCCAGCCCCTGGGCAGCAGCTGCCCTCCCGCCTGCCCCCTGCTCACCTGCATAGCTCTGCCAGCTCCCACCCAGCCCCTGGGCAGCTCCTGCCCTGCTGCCTGCCCCCGGCTCACCTGCATAGCTCTGCCAGCTCCCAAACAGCCCCTGGGCCGCTCCCTGCCCTCCCGCCTGCCCCCTGCTCACCTGCATAGATCTGCCAGCTCCCGCATCTCCTGGGCAGCTCCCTGCCCTCCCGCCTGGCCCCTGCTCACCTGCATAGCTCTGCCAGCTCCCGCCCAGCTCCTGGGCAGCTCCCTGCCCTCCCGCCTGCCCCTTGCTCACCTGCATAGCTCTGCCAGACATGCACCTAGCTCCTGGGCAGCTCCCTGCCCTCCCTCCTGCCCCCTGCTCACCTGCATAGCTCTGCCAGCTCCCACCCAGCCCCTGGGCAGCAGCTGCCCTCCCGCCTGCCCCCTGCTCACCTGCATAGCTCTGCCAGCTCCCACCCAGCTCCTGGGCTGCTCCCTGCCCTCCCGCCTGCCCCCTGCTCACCTGCATAGCTCTGCTAGCTCCCACCCAGCCCCTGGGCAGCTCCTTGCCCTCCCGCCTGCCCCCTGCTCACCTGCATAGCTCTGCCAGCTCCCACCCAGCCCCTGGGCAGCTCCTTGCCCTCCCGCCTGCCCCCTGATCACCTGCATAGCTCTACTAGCTTCCCCTGCTTCTGGGCAGCTCCCTGCCCTCCCGCCAGCCCCCTGCTCACTTGCATAGCTCTGCCAGCTCCCACCCAGCCCCTGGGCAGCTCCTTCCCTCCCGCCTGCCCTGTGCTCACCTGCATAGCTCTGCCAGCTCCCCCATCTCCTGGACAGCTCCCTGCCCTCTCGCCTGCCCCCTGCTCACCTGCATAGCTCTGCCAGCTCCCACCCAGCCCCTGGGCAGCTCCCTGCCCTCCCTCCTGCCCCCTGCTCACTTGCATAGCTCTGTCAGCTCCCACCCAGCTCCTGGGTAGCTCCCTGCCCTCCCTCCTGCCCCCTGCTCACCTGCATTGTTGTCCATAAAGTTCCTGTCGTAGCCGCTGCCCCCTTCTCCCCTAAGGTCACCGCTCTACAGGTCAGTGAGCTCCACCTGCGCTGCATGTCTCCCCACAGCTCCCGCCAGGCCTCCTGCCAAGCCCAGAGCACTCAGCCCAGAAGCTCCACTCCTAGTCTCATTCCTTCCCGGCTGCTCTTGGCTTTTGCTCCTTGGAGCCTCCAGCTGCTCGCCCTCTCTGTCCAGCTTGTCCCTACAACCTCTGCCCACCCTGCCCTGCCCCAGAGCTGACCCCTCTTCACCCTCCCCACTTGGAGCCCCTCTGGACCTTTGCTCTTTCCAGTTGCTGGTCAGCTGCCTGTGCTTAGCAGCTGCTGGACCTGAGCCCTGGACCCTCTCACCTGCCCACACCCATGGAGCTGCCAGCTCCACGTCTGACTCAGCCCATTGGCCTGGACAGGCCCCTCAGGCCACCTGGGTGTCCTCTTCCTCCGCTGCACCACGCCGGCCACCTCCCTGTTTCCCCAGCTCAGACCACTGTGCATCCGGGCGTGGTCCTGCCGTGGCTGCCCCAGCCTTGCCCTTGGCCCAGGCAGCCCTGGGCTTCTGCCCTCCCGCTCATTGCGTTTCTCTCAGGCCCTGGCCCAGCTGCTCAGGTCACTCTGTGGGGCCCTGAGGGCCTGGTCTCCCCTCAGCTCCTGGGGGCAGTTCCATTCTCCCCTCGTCGGCCCTGCTCTGTGGGGACCCCACTCACCACGGGCAGGGGCTGGGGAGGCAGTGCCCCCGGCCTGGCTGCCTTGGCCCCCACTGCATGTGGCTCCTGGTGGCTGTGGCTGTGCCCACAGCCCCACGACCGAGGCTTTGGTAGCTGGGCCCCTGAGACGTGAACTCCCCTGCCCCCCCCCCCCCCCCGCCCCAGCCCCGCCCCAGCCCTGCAAAGACTAAGAACGGGATTGAAACTGGTGCAGGGCTCGCTTCCCGAAGTTCCCTTTTTTCTGGGTGGTTTCTCTGTCAAGGGGCCTGGGGGAGTCCAGACGCAGCAGAGGGCCCCTCACATGGGTGTGTGGGGTGGGGTGAGGCGGGCATCCAGGGCCCAGGGGACAGAGTGAGAACCCGCTGTCACGTGCTCTGCCCCCCATGGGGCCGGGCTCTCTCTCAGGCCCCTGGCTTCCACAGCCTCGTTGGCACCTCTCCCTGCCCTGGCAGCGTGGGTGTGGGCACAGGCCACCAGGTCACAGTCTGCAGCCCAGCCCAGGCTCCCCATCAACCCACTGGGGTGGCTCCCAGGAGCCAGCCGTCCTCAGGGCCCTGCCTCTGCCCTCCTTCCCTCTCTGGCTCCGTCTGTGGCCTGATCATTGACCAAAGGATGGTGCTGACCACGGTCAGAGGGAAGCGGCCCTCCAGGCTCAGATGGGCAAGGACAGAGTTCACGGTGGTCACCGGGGCCCGAAGATGTCCCTCTGGCTCAGACTGCGTGCAGCCCTCCACCGCTCTGAGGGCTTGGACCCACCGCAAGGGACTTGGACCTCAGTGTCTGCATCTGGGGCCACACGCAGCTCGGTCGTCCTGCAAGTCTGAGGTCTGGCCTGGGCTTGGGGTGCTGGGAGGCACCAAAGGCCCCACCCCTGAAGTGCTGGGGGCCAGGAAGTCTTCTTTCAAGGGGTCTGTGGGCAGGGCTTGTGCCCTTCAGGCTGGCAGAGCATGTGCAGGCCCAGTGCCCAGGTGCCCGGAGCACCCGTCCAGTTATGTGTTGGCCAACAGTCCCCTGGGCCCCACCGCCTGTCCTGCCGTCCAGTCCTCATGCCGCCTCCCAAGGTTTGGGGTTTCTTCCCAAGTCCCAGATCCTGGTCCAGGGGTGCACAGGAGCCTCAGCGAGGGGCTCGAAGGCTCCGCCTGGGGTACAGGGCCGGGGCCGGGAGGGGCGGGCTCCCCGCGGCTCTGCTGCACGGTGCCAGGGCCATGTCTGCGGAGGTCCTGCCCTCAAGGTCTGGGGGTGGTCCTTGTGGGCTCCTCCCCGCAGAGGTGGTCAGGCAGCCTGTGTGCTCTGGGTTCCCGGGAAGGGAGTGACCCTGCCTCGCACAGGGCAGGGCACGGGGCAGGGCACGGGGCAGGAGGAGCCCATGGCCACTGTGCAAAACGCCAGGGGCCACAGCCTTGGGGTAGGACGTGTCCTCTGGTCCCTCCCCAGGGAAATATGATGGTCAACCCGGCTCCCTGCACCCGGCTTCTTCCCCACGGTGCCCAGCCTGCCGGTGCCCGGCTGTGCGAGCTGTGGGCGCTGCTTACGTTTGCCCTAGAAGCACTGGGTGGCTCACCCCATCTCGGACTTTGGCGAAACTCTGAGAGTATCAAGGCCAGTGGGTATTTGCCCATAGAGTCCACTCCCACTTGTACGCCCAGGGCTCTGGAGAATTGGGACACCTGCTGCTGGTCACTGGTGTGGACCCCGAGCTGCCCGTCCCAGTGATGGGGGGGGGGTGACAAGAAGATACGCCTCCTGGGGTCATTACAGGACATTGGGCACAGGTGCTGCCATTCGGATCCATGGGGGGTGGCCACGGTGGCTGGCGAGGGCATGGCAAAGCGAACGGTGTCCACACACAGGGCTGACTCAGGACCCCGGCACATGCCCTAGGCCGGTTTCTGAGGCCCATGTGTTCCAGAAAGATCCTCTCACAAAAGGAAGTCGGGGAAGCTTGTGGCTCAGTGATTAAACGTCAACCTATGAACCAGGAGGTCATGGTTCAATTCCAGGTCAGGGCACATGCGTGGGATGTGGGCTCGATCCCCAGTGTGAGGCGTGCAGGAGGCAGCTGATCAATGATTCTCTCTCCTCATTGATGTTTCCGTCTCCCTCTCCCTCTCCCTTCCTCTCTGAAATCAATAAAATATATTTTAAAAAAAAGAAAGACAGTCGGGGAGGCTGAGTTTGCCTAGAGTTAAACTGTGAGCTGTCGGGTCGGATCTGGGCCCAGCTTTCAGGAACCAGAGGAAAGAGAGGCTTTTCTTTCTGTGAACGTCCTGTTAACAGAAACCCCTTCCTGTGGCCTTGTTCCCACTTGGGAATCGATACTTTTATCATCCTTAACGGCCTTCTTTGCATCTGTGACTCCTTTTTTATTTATTTTTATTTTTTGCTCATCCTCATCAGAGGATATTACATTTTGATTGGGTAATGTAATCCATTTACATTTAATTTAATTATGCACAGGAAAGTGCCCTCTCTGACCATTTTGTTAACAGTATCTTGCCGAAACCAGTTTGGCTCAGTGGATAGAGCGTCAGCCTGCGGACTGAAAGGTCCCGGGTTCGATTCCGGTCAAGGGCATGTACATTGGTTGCGGGCACATCCCCAGTAGGAGATGTGCAGGAGGCAGCTGGTCGATGTTTCTCTCTCATCGATGTTTCTAACTCTCTATCCCTCTCCCTTCCTCTCTGTAAAAAATCAATAAAATATATTTAAAAACAAAACAAAACAAAACAAAACAAAAACAGTATCTTGTCTTTCTTGTAGGTATTCTACTCCTGTTCTTCCTTGCTATCTTCCTTGGAATTTCATTGATTTTTTGGGAAGTGATAGCCTTTGATTCCTTCGTTGTTCAGTGTGTATAAAGTTTTAGTTATGCACCATCGTGCCTGCACCTGAACATCTGTTAAGAGGGTAGATTTTATATTAAGGCCTGGGGTGGGGTAGGAACTGGGTGGAGGGGTGATATGGAGGGAATAAAAGGAGGACATCTGTAATACTCTCAACAATAAACATTTTAGGAAAGAACTTATATGCATATAAGCATAACCCATGGACACAGACAATAGTGTGGTGAAGGCCTGGGGAGGGGGCGGGAGTGGTGTGGAGGGGCTCAGTGCGGGGAAGTAACGGGACATCTGTAATATTTCAACAATAAAGGTAAATTTGTAAAAAAACACTAAAAAACAAGACAAACCAAGACTCATAGACTTGTATAATGTAAGGCATGTGCCACAATCTTAGCCATGGACTTTGTGAATAACTAGAGGCATGGTACACAAAATTCATGAAGGGGGGGGCGGTCCCTCAGCCTGGCCTGCACCCTCTCCAATCTGGGACTCCTTGGGGGATGTCTGACTGCAGGTTTAGGCCCAGTCCTTGTGGGATCAGGCCTAAACCCATAGTCAGATATCCCTCTTGCAATCCGGGACTGCTGGCTCCTAACCGCTTGCCTGCTTGCCTGCCTGGTAACCCCTAACCACCTTTGCCTGCTGGCCTAATCACGCCCTAACTACCCTCCCCTGTTAGCCTGATCACCAGTAACTGCCCTCCCCTGCTGGTCTGATCGCCTCCTAACTGCCCTCCCCTGCTGGCCTACTCGCCCCTAATTGCCTCTGCCTCCGCCCCTGCCACTGTGGCTTTGTCCAGAAAGATGTCTGGTCTAATTAGCATATTATCCTTTTACTAGTATGGATAATATGTATTTAATATATTTTTAAAATGTTATTTTATTTTTTTAATACTCACATTAGGATATTTTTTTTCATTGATATTTAGAGAGAGTGAAAGGGAGGGAGGAGAGGGATAAAGATAGAGATAGAGCTAGAGATAGAGAAACATTGACATGAGAGAGACACATTGATTGGTTCCCTCCTGCACATGCCCTGACTGGGGCTGAGGATCACGCCTATAATTGAGGTATATGCCCTTGACTGGGAATCAAACCCGCGACCATTTGATGACAGGGGTGATGCCCTGACCACTGATGTAAATTGGCCACAGCAATAATATTTTAATGTTGGTTCTTTGTTTATAACAAATGGTCATAACCACCGATGCAAAGATGCTTAGAATAGGTAAAGATGTGCCCGGCCTGCATGGCTCAGTGGCTGAGCGTCAACCTATGAACCAGGAGGTCATGGTTCGATTCCCGGTCAGGACACATGCTCAGATTGTGGGCTCCATCCCCAGTGTGGGGTGCGCAGGAGGCAGATGATCAGTGATTTTCTCTCATCATTGACGTTTCTATCTCTCTCCCTCTCCCTTCCTCTCTGAAATCAATACAAATATTTTTTTTTAAAACAAACAAAAACCAATTAGTAAAGATGTGGTATTTGAGAAGGACTGGAGTATGGGAATTTTGTACTGTCTGCCTAGATCATTTGTAAACCTGAAACGATTCAAAAAAACAACAACAAACAACCCCCCCGCCAAAACCCCAAACACAACAAAACCAAGTCTATTTATTTAACTTCCTTCCCCTAAACACTGTGCCATTCAGAAAAACAAGAGCAGCACCGTGGACAGCGGCTCGGACAAGCGGCGGCAGGGGCAGCACCATGGACAGCGGCTCGCCAGAAATGGAGCTGCAGTCCTGGCCCAGGTCCTGCCATGGGCCCGCCGACCAGGCTTGTCAAGCCTTGGATGAGGTGTGCGAGGGTGTGTGTCCTGTTGTCACAACTGCTGGAAACAGATGTTTCTGCACTGAGAGGGGGTGTCCCTGGGGGAGGCCGCAGTGGCGGGGGAGCTGCAGGGCATGGGGGGCCCATGAGACCATCACACGCCTCAGGCAGATCATTTCCTGTGGCGGGCGGGGCCAGGAGGTGTTTACTGGGGATGAAAAAGGGAAGTCGTGCTGGACGGGGCCCCAGCTCTTGGAAAGCACCTGACAGCTTCCTGGAGCCGGCTGGGCTGTCCCCCAGGCGGGGTCCTGGCCGGGTTGTGGCCTGTGGGCACCAGAAAGGTGTGAGGGTCAGGTGTGCGTTGGTGTCGATGTGTCATGCCGGTGTCTGGGGCTGATTTATAAATGTGTTTCTTGGACAGAATGAACCTCCAGGACTGACTCCCGGCCCAGCCAGGCACCCAGGCACTCAGGGGAACCCCAGTCCATGGACTGTGGTGCCCGGCCTCCCTCCTGGCTGCACAGGGGCCTGTGGATGGGGCTCCAGGGTGCAAATCCAAGGGCAGAGGGAAAAGTCAGGACCCGCTCCCTTGGGAACAGCCAGGAGACAGCTGTGACCCCACGGGGCTCCTGAAGGCGGGGCTCAGGGCAGAAGGCCCAGCAATGAGGCCTGTGAGGCTCTGAGAACCTCAACCCCCAGCCCGGATCCCTCGACCCTCTCCATTAATTCTTTCATTCGTTCATTCCTCCCTTCAGGGGATGTGGGTGCTGGGGTGCCCTGTCCCTGCTCCCACGGAGCTTAGCGTGGATACGGAGGCAGGACCAGGGGACACACGGGTGTTCTGCCCTGGCCAGAGAGAGTGGGCTGGCCCGGCGAGCTCTGTCTTGGCTGTGGAGTGATGGGAACCCACCGGCGGGTTTGAGATGCGGCTGCCAGGACAGTTCGGGTTTCAAAAGACCACCCTGGCCCTGGGTGGAGGGGGGCAGCCCGGAGGCTGCGGGGAGCTCTGGTGGGAGGTGTCCCGGGTGGTGAAGAGGAGGCCGGCTGCACACAGCGGCGACGGAGGGCCGTGGGTCCATGGGGCGGGTGGTCATTGCTGAGATGGCAGAGTGGGCGAGGCGGGCTCAGAGGCAATCACCTGAGAGCAGGACAGTGGCTGCCTCTGTGGCAGCTGAGGTGAGCATGCAGGGACGGCAGCCCGGGCTGTAGCTGAGCCAAAGGTATCCTGATGCTGCCCCAGCCCGGCACCCTCCGCCCTCTCCATTTGTTCGTTCATTCATTCATTCCTCCCTTCAGGGGGTGTGGGCGCAGGCGTGTGTGTTTGCTGAGCATTTTCTACCTGCCTGGAGGGTCCTGTCTGCCTGGAGGGTCCTGTCTGCCTGCAGGGTCCTACCTGCCTGGAAGATCCTACCTGCCTGCTGGGTCTGACGTGCTGGAGGGTCATGAGGAAGCAGCCGAGGAGTTGTGTGCTCTTGGAGGCCACTTCCTGGGTGAAAACTGAGAGTAACCGACAGTATAATAACTGAGCCACAGAAGGTGCTGGGAGGTGGGGACGGACGCTCAGCTGGGGGTCTGAGGTTGGCCCTCCATTAGGGCATTGGGACATCACGCAAACCTGAGGGTGACTAGGGGGAGCCTCAGGGTCTGGGACAGCTTATGAGGGGACAGAGGGGGAGGAGGGACAGGAGGCCAGGGCAGGCGGGGCCCCACAAGGACCCCACTCTTATTTCTGATAGAATGTGAGGGCCTTTGGGCTTCCGGGCACTGGGGTCTCATCTGAGATCTTAAATCTGGGCTCTTGGTGGCGGAGCAGGGGTGGTGAGGAGACCCTGTGGTGTGACCCTGGGCTGCTGGTGAAAGGGCGAGGGCTAGGTCCTCCATCTTGCCCCAGGGTAGGGGCTACGTCCTACTCTGCTAGCCACACCCAGGCGGCAGAGCACAGTCCTTTCTCCTCCCCTTACTCCAACCCCCGCTCTAAAATCCCCGTCTCTACGCGGGATTCGGTCTCTCAGCCACTTGGCTTGCCATTGTGTCGGTGAGTCTGGTGGACGGGGAGCTCAAGCTAGCTTGAAATACAGATTCTTATGCTTTTGCATCGGATTGGCTGGCTCTCTGATGTGGTTTCTTGGGGATCTTGAAATCTGGGCATAACACTGGCACAGAGACAGCACCTGGGGGGGCGGTGGTGGGGGGAAATGAGGAGACCCTGCAGTGTGACCCTGGGCTGCTGGTGAAAGGACAGAACAGGACTGATAGCTGTGTCCTTAACCCCTCTTCCAAGAAAAAGCTGCAGAATGTATCAGTTACTCAGCCTGCCCTTATCTTGGCCAATGGGAAAGTGGGGAAAAACTAGCCCAAGGCCAAAAGTATGCTAGCCACCCCCCTGTCTTTGTGTAACCAGACCCTAGCTGCACCCTGCCCTTGAGTCACTAGCCCCCGGCCCTCACTCAACCAACTGGAATTGGCCAAATCAGTGGTCAGAGTGTGCCCTAACCCCCTGACCCCAAGCCCTATAAATTCTTTGTTCTCTTGGAACTCGGGGCTCTCTCTTGCATCCAGTAATGGAGGCGGGGTGGGGGGGGAGGGACCAAGTCCCGGGCTTGAATAAAAGACCATTTGCTTTTGCATCGGAAAAGGCTCCCTGGTGGTGGTTTATTGGGGACCCCGAACTCTGGGCATAACATTTGGGGGCATGTCCGGGATCCCCAAAATCCATGAGGGACCCTGATCCGGGGAGTCTGCCTGACCGTGGTACGTGTCTGTGTGTTGTCTGTTCTGTTCTGTGCGAGCTCACTTCTGAAGTCTGAAGTGCCCGAAACGGTCTAGGTGGACACACTGGGGGACCACGGGTGGGAGGAGTCGGGGGATGCCCTGATCCTCCATCTGGAGGGGGGGGGCGCAGAAACCCCTCAATCTGAGACGAGGCGGGTCGCTACTGCCAGTTGGCGCATGGCCATCGTCTAATCTGTAGTTTTGCTTCTGCGGAGTTGGAAGGTTGTTTTGGTTTTGCTTCCATAGAGTTGGAAGACTGTATCTGTCCGTGTTTGTGTGTTTTTTTTTCAGTTTTCTGTGGACTTACTGGACGGACGTTATGAGACAGACTCAAACTACTCCTTTAAGTATTATGGTCGTTTTAAAATCAAGAGCTGGGCCAAACCTGCTTGCCAGTCTCAGGTGTGGTTTTCCCGAACCGCTGGGAACTTGGGACCTTGAAGCTTACTGAATTCGAATGATAAAAAACTTATGTCTTGCATTTTTGAAGTTTATTCTTAAAAATGTTACTGCTTAAGAAATGCTGTATATTTCACTTGCCAGCTAAAAGTTTAAGGTTCGGATTGAATTGGGAAAAACTGTGTGTTGTGGTAGCTAAATGCCTTTGCTGAATGAATGTCTGGTGAAAGTGTGTGAGTGTGGAGGGAGGGGGCCTGCCCTCTCCTCTCCTTTGTGTGGCTCCACAACTTTGGTCAGGCGGGCATCTGAGTGAGGATCTGTGAAAACAGGTCACCCCTTCCCTTGTCTGTCTCTTGTCACCGATCATCATGGGGTCGGGACAAAGTTTGTTTGTGTGGGACTAGCCAATTTACTACAGAGAAGGGGGACTGGACCTGGTCTGTGTAAAGCAAAAGCCACTTTGTGCTGTCTGGCTGTACACATAAGGAAAAACCCTGCTTTAAGGGGAAGACAGTAGAGAACTTTTAATTGCTTTACTCTGAGGTATAATTTTGCTGCATCAGGTTAAAATGTTAAAAATCTAGGATTAATTTAAAGGTATAAGGTTGCAACCCAAAGAAGTTTAACAGAGGCTGGCTAGATTCCAAGATTGCTTAGTTCTGAGATTGCTTATAAAAAAAGCAAGAGAGAAGTCTTTTCAAGTTGACTATTTGCTTAGCAAATTAACAAAGAAGCAAATTTCAAAGAACTTGTTATTCATGGTTTTCTTATCTCTTTGGTGGACAAAAGGCTTACAGCTCCGCATGACGGAGAGATTTACTGCCTGTGACTGTATTTTGTTTAACTTGCTGTTTTCAATTGTTTATTAAAATCCTCATAGAGGACATAACCTGGTCTTTCCCTTCCTCCCTCATCCGGATTCTGAAAGCATCTGTAACTGGATTTCAGATGGTCTCCAGGCTTGCTGTCTGCAAGAAACCTCCCTATGCACCCGTTGTCTTTCCAGGCCGACTCTGTGAGGAAAAGCAGTCGGCCTGGGCTGAGACAAGGGGGGTGGGGGTGTTAGCAGACCACTAGAAAAGTGGAGGAGGAACAAAGATAAGTCCGCAGCCGCCCTGGTGATTTAGAACTGTTTTGCTAGGCAGACTCAGCCCTTGAGAGCCAGGCCATCAACGCCACCATCGCCGCCCAGCTCCTGAACCCCCTGCTTGAGTCCATACCACTGCCAAAGGGCAGCGGCTTCTGGGATTTGCTGGGGTACGCTCTGGCTGGGCCCCGGGGAGACCCTAGGCGGAGAAGCTGGCTCACAGGAGGGGCTGATATCCCCTTCTAGTGCACTCCCTTGAAAGAGGCCTAGTTGCTGCTCTGCCACAAAGGGAACTGGTAGAAAGGCAAGAAAGCAGGGCCCTAAGGGATAACAAAAGGGCAGTCTCCCTGGACCTGGGAGCCATCAGGACTTTGAAATTCTCTAAGAGAGGAGGAGTCTGACTCAGAGACTGGCCGAAATCCAGTTGGGTTAGAAGAACCAGAGGCTGCATATTGAACTTATAGACTGCAGTTAGCTGGGCAGAGGTCCAAGCCCAGTTATATAGGGGTTAAACTACCTGTGTACAGCAAAACAACTTTCTCCTGTGCCAGAATACATTTTAAGAAAATTGAATGCATAATAGACCAGTAAGCTGGGACAAGTAGAATAGGAAAACTGAGCAGAAATCCTATCTTCCCTAAACCAATGGCACTTGGGAGTAAATGCTTTGCATTTGCCTCCCTAAACAAAGTTTAAATCGTTTATGTCAATCTGATTAGTGTCATTTGTTGTCCACACCTAGGGACAAATGAAGTTAGAAAATAAACCTTATTTTGATTAGTTATTTTATTCAGGAGGAGCCAACCCGGTCCCTCCCTGCAACATGAATGATAAAATGTATGTTAAGGAATTTTAAAATTGCTCAAACCTCGCTGCCTTGGGTCCAGTTCTGCATGTGTAGGAAGGGACAGAGTAAAGTTTAGCAGCAGGAGTGAAGAGGCAGGCAGAGCAGGAGCAGGCCAGAAGAAGCTGGCAAGGCCATCCAAACCACCCAGCCGCTATTGGCCAGAGCCGCCTGAGGCAGACCTCCTCGGACTGGCAACAGCTGACTCTGATAGGACAGACTGGGCTTATTCCAACTGGGCCCCCATGAACTGATGGTCAAAATGCAGATCGGGGGCCAGACTGTGAACTTTATGATTGATACAGCAGCAGAGCACTCAGTAGTTACTCAGAAGGTAGCTCCCCTCTCAGGACAGGAAGTCACCATTATTGGAGCTACCGGGACCACAGCCGCAGACTGTTCTGCCGCCCCTGCCGATGTCAGTTAGGCGGCCATCAGGTGGTTCATGAATTCCTATATTTACCAGTTGTCCTGGTCCCTCTAATGGAAGCAGAAACCACTTTTGCCCCAGATGGTTCAGCACAGCCTTGCCTAGGTGAAGAGACTTCTCCAATGATCCTGTCCTTAGCAGTGCCGAGAGAGGAAGAATGAAGACTTTATACCCCCCAGCCACAGGCCCTCACATCTGTTCTTGTCAGGCCCCCATCAGGGGACTCGGGCAGTGTTCCTGTTATCTGCCAACATTCCCAAGACTGTAAAAGTACTTGTTCACTGAAAAAGTGTAAATGTGGATGTTTATTTAATGTTTCTATGTCTACTTAGGTATAAATATTTGTTCATGTAAATATGGAAGTCTACAAAAATATATATATTTAATTTAAAGCTGAATGCTCTGGCTGATAGCAAAATGCCCCAAGCAGCCTCTGGGTTCTTTTCCCAAAGGGTGTTTGCTCCCTGTCAGAGGTGGAATCGGCCTACCCAACAAAATTTCTGTCTGTTTGTTTACTAGAGACTTTGATTTGCTCTGATATTTCTGTGTTGGGTTAAAATTTTGGAATTCTGGGGTAGATTTAAAAATATTTATAGATAAATAGAACCTCCGGTTAGTTTCCTGGTGTATTCTGGAGCAGCCTATTCAGTCTTGACAGAGCCAATGGGACCAGTACCATCTAAGAAGGCACCAGCTCTAAGAGCCACTGGACAAAGTGCCTTTTTCCTTGGACATCAGAGAGGACTGTGGACCTCAGAAAGAACACGGTAACTCATTCGTTTCTAGTCATGCCAGAATGCCTGTACCCCTTACTTGGATGTGATCTCTTACAGAAATTACAAGCCACCCATAAGCTTGTTTGAGATGCCCTGCCAGTGCCATCTCGGATTCTGTACATCCTTTCCAGCCTGGGGACTCGATGTGGGTAAAGAAGTTCACGACCCCAGGACTCACCCCAACTTGAGAAGGACTATACCTGCAGAAAATTGTATAATAGACTCAGATGATGCCTGCATCTTCATAGACATGGCTTCAGAAAGACAAGGACGATTTTACCTTATATAGAAAGGTCAAAGAGTGGACTTTAGTCACCTCCCTAAAATGTTTATATAGCCCTGCCATATCTCATGTTTAGTCGCGGAGGATTTGGCTGCCTGCAGCGGCCATGATGCCAATATTATGTTTCATTGTATTGATATGTTCTATTAACCTTTGATTCTCTTGCAGGTTTGAATGTATGTTGGCTATCCTGGAAGGGGACTGTGTGGGGTGAACCCCAAGAGTAGAGGGTGTCTGGCTGCCAAGAGGGCAGGTGCCCAACTGGGCAAAGAAGAATACCCATCAGGTTTTGGTCTCTATTAAGAGACAGCTAACAGTTGGCAGCCTGTATACTGTCTTGCAGGCCTGCGTGACCATGCCCATGTCAGGAGTGGTTCAAACCTCGGCTGTAGAGAGCTGGGAAAGGCTTATTTGGAATGGAAGGTCTGAGGCATAGTTATGCATTTTTAAAGGACACAGAAAGAAGGTTTAAAGGCTAATTTGAAAGTGTAAAATTTACAAAGGTTATGTATGTAATAAGAAGGAGAAGAGAAATGTGAAAAAGAAATTAATCAAATAGTACAGGCCAGTAAGCCAGAGAGAGTAAATAATTTACATTCTTCCTCCCTAAACAGAGGGTAAATAGTTATGCCAAAGTACTTAGGGGGGATTGATAAAAGAAATCTAACAGTTACTGTTTTGTTATAACTCTGAAAAGTCCATGAAAAAGGACTGACGAGAAAAATCAGAAGATCTTAGAGCATATCAGTGTGTTTTCCTCCTTATATAATTCCTCTGAAATCTGGCAATGCTTAATAAGTCATGGCAATACATTTCTTTGCATGAAATCAATAAGACTGGTTTTCAATAGTGATTTTATTAACCGGAAACTTTGACTGGACTATCATGTTTTAAAGAAACCTGTCTGAGCTCTGAAGCCTTGAAGCCAATAAGAGTGCCACAGGAAAAGCCTGGTATCCTGCTTTGGAGCCCTGAAGATGGCTGGCCCTGGAGCATCAGGCCCAAGCCCTACCATCACTGGCAGTTGGTAAGAGTAGAAGTGGAGCAATAAGGATGCCTCTGCATCCCTGTGGAACCCCCACACACTCTGGGCCATAACGAGTAGGAGGGCTACTGAGATGGGCTTAAAGCCTAGAGCGTGGGCTCAGGTGGAGTTGCTACAGGTGAGGGATTCACCTAACTCAGCAGATACTGCAGGCGGGCCTGATGGCAGCTGGATGGCTTGCCTTCCTGGCCCTATGGGGCACATTAAGATTCAATCATGAGATTCCAGCAAAGGTAGTCAGTTACCATTCTTGTTGTGTTTATGCAAACATCAGGCCAAGTTGAATACAGTAGATAAATTAATCTTGATTTGGCTTTTTGATAGCCATAGAGGAATTTTTAAGAAGAAAAACTCTATTTCAATGGAGGTTATTAAAACTGAAATGTTTTCTTTCCCTCCCACCAGACCATTTGTTACAGTTTGTCTCCACCAGGTCACAAGCCCACCTCCTTCTATGCCCAGGCCTCATCATCCCTGTGACAGACAACAAGGATCTCTTGGCTCTGAAAGAAACTTCTGACCCTCCTCAGCTCGAAGTAGTTACAGAAGAGAATTCAACGCCCATTTTCCCTAAAAGAATTCAGAGCCAGGATCCTTGAGGTAATATAGTAGGCAGTTCGACAGACATGAGCAGAGCCAGGACGATGGGCCAACTGACACTGACTCCCCAGAAGCACAAGGGAACTGGGCTGCAGATGAAGCAGCCCGGGAGGCTGCCCTAAAACCAGTGAGGCCTTTACAGGTTCTAGTGACTCTTCCAGACCCTGAACTACTCATCTCACCAGTTTACTCAAGTTCTTTCAGGCTTTACAGTCTCCCCAGAAAGCAGACCAGAAGCACATCCGAGGTGCTCTGCCTGTATCCAGTTCCTCCCTTCCAACATGGTGACTCTGTTTGGGTAAAGACATTTTCCACCCAAGGACTGACTCCTACCTGGAAAGGACCACCCCCGCGGCAGTCAAGGTCGACAGGCTCCCGACGTGGCTTCGTCACACCGGGCTTAAGACAGCCCAGGCAAAAGAGAGAGTCCAGGACTCTTCGGACCCTCTAGAGATGACATACAACCTGTGGGGAATGTGCTGGGCTGCATATCTGGCACTTTGGCCAGACGGGGCACTCTGTGCTGTCTGTTCCTGGAACACAGAGATAGGAAGGTACTGACATCAGGTCAGGCCTTGAGATATGGTCTCATGGTCCCTCCTCAATATGCTGTGCTCTCTGTTCCAGGAAAACGTAGATAGGAAGGTGATAATGCTATACTGTGTTGGGAACTAATTTCGTAAACAAGGCTTTGTAACTTTGTGGGTTTTGCAGATAAAACGCTGTCACTTTTGCAGTCTGTGCTGCAGTTCAGCCTTTGCTTCGGCAGGGTGCTGTGACTGTGGTCAGCCAGCCCTTGCATTATTAACAGACTAGTCCAATTTGCCAAGGGGTGTATAAAAGTAGTTCAGTTGATAGTTCAGTCCGTCTCATGATTGAGCCCGAAGTTCCAAGACAAGGGGGGATGAAAGGACAGAACAAGACTGATAGCTGTGTCCTTAACCCCTCTTCCAAGAAAAAGCTGCAGAATGTATCAGTTACTCAGCCTGCTCTTATCTCGGCCAATGGGAAAGTGGGCAAAACTAGTCCAAGGCCAAGAGTATGCTAGCCACCCCCCTGTCTTTGTGTAACCAGACCCTAGCTGCCTGCCCTTGCGTTACTAGCCCTGGCCCTCACTCAACCAACCGGAATCGGCCAAATCAGTGGTCAGAGTGTGCCCCCACCGCCCGACCCCAAGCCCTATAAGTTGTTTGTTCTCTTGGAACTCGGGGCTCTCTCTTGCATCCAGTAATGGAGGCAGGAGGGGGACCAAGTCCCGGGCTTGAATAAAAGACCCTTTGCTTTTGCATCGGAAAAGGCTCCCTGGTGGTGGATTATTGGGGACCCCGAACTCTGGGCATAAAACTGGCACAGAGACAGCACCTGGAGGGGGCTGGAGTCGGCAGGGACTCGGGGGGATGGGGCGGGAGTCGGTGGGGACTCGGGGGGATGGGGTGGGAGTCAGTGGGGACTAGGTGGGATGGGGGGAGTTGGAGGGACTGAGGAGGGGCGGGAGTAGGCGGGGACTAGGGGGGGTGGGGGTAGTTGGCAGGGACTGAGGAGGATGGGGCGGGAGTTGATGGGGACTCCCGGAGATGGGGCGGGTGGAGCGGAGATGGGGCGGGTGGAGCGGCAGCGGTGTGTGTGCTCTTTCCCTCAGCTGCTGGGGAAGTGGCCCCCGTGTCTCTTCTCAGCTTCGCTGAGCAGTGTTCAGAGTGTGATTGGATCCCCCACCTCCTCTCCCACAGGTTCCAGGGCCTTTTTCAGCTTCTGGGGGTGCCCACACTCCTGGGCCCCAGGCTGTCCCCGTGGCTGTCCCCGTGGCGGTCCCCATGGCTGCTGGCCGCATAGCGAGAAGTGCCAGCTTCTCTCTGTGTCCAAGTTGCCCGGCAACAAGAGGAGCCCTTCCAAATCCATGTCCTGACTTACAGGTTCTGGGAACATGCTCTGAAGTGTGCGTGTTGCCGGCAAAGTGGCACACATGTGCCTTGTGTGTGTGCGCACATGCGTGCACATGGGCATGTGCTGTGGGCAGGGGCATGCTGCATGCGTGCACTGCGCATGTTGCTTCTGTGTGAGCTGTGTGTGCGCACACACCTGTGCACCTGCAGAGTGAGCCTGCATGTGGGTTTGGGTGGAGCAGGGCCTCCCAGGGTCCTCCATGCAGCCCCTGCTGAGTGGGCGCTCAGCACCCAGGTCTCGGGACCAAGACACGCCCTGAGGGCCAGGACAGAACGAGAGGCGGGTGCAAAGAGACAGAGCTGTTTATGGGGTAGCCAGTGGGCGGCAGGAGGGGCGCCTGGTTCAGGGACGGCTCTGCGGGCTGGCTGGGGGGCAGTGTTCCTGCCCAGGAGGCTTGTGGCTGAGGGGACCTGTGCAAGCGCTGTGCGGGCCAAGGGTGGCTCCCTCAGGCCAGGTGGGTGTCCACGGCCCACTGCCGTCCTGCCGGGGTTTCCCAGCTCCGCACAGTCCCGGGCCGGCTCCAGTGAGCCCCCTGGAAGGACATCTTTTTGGCACAGCCCAGTGGGGCCGGGTCCCGGCCCTTCAGCTTGATGAAGGTGACGAAGCCGCTGTAGAACAGGCTGAGGAGGAAGAGGGCCACGAAGGTGGGCCACAGGGGGCCGGCATCGTCCTGGTCAGCGTAGCCGTCACAGTCCACATCCATGCTCAGGGGGACCCAGGGGGGCGGGGCCAGACCTGGGGAGGAAGTGGGCTGGGTGAGGTTGGTCCTGCAGCCTCCCCTCCCCCACCCCGGGGGCAGTTGCATGCAAGGCAACAGCTCACACAGTCCAGTGTCCACCCTGCCACCCACCAGACAGGCACTGAAACCTGCATTTCTGTGGCCAGGCCCGTGCCCGGCACTGCAGAACCAGGCACTTACAGCACCAATGGGGCAGGGGAACCAGAATGAAACACGAACACATAAGTCAACACACGTGTGACCAGAGATCAAGGGAGGTGCCGGCAGTGAGTAGATGCAGATGCACAGGCCCGGCCCCTGCAGCCTGGCCAAGGAGCCTCCCTCAGAAGTGCTCGGCCCCCGTGCTCGGCTGTGTGGCCCAGTGGCTGACATCGACCTATGAACCAGGAGGTCAGGGTTTGATTCTCAGTCAGGGCACAGGCCTGGGTGGCAGGCTCCATCCCAATGTGGTGCGTGCAGGAGGCAGCTGATCGTGATTCTCATCATTGATGTTCCTATCACTCTCTCCCTCCCCCTTCCTCTCTGAAATCAGTAAAAATATATAAAAGCATATAGGGGGAAACCAAGATGGCGGCATAGGTAAACACCGGAAATTGCTGCCTCGCACAACCACTTCAAAACTACAACTAAAAGACAAAACGGACCTCACCCAGAACCACAGGAAGGCTGGCTGAGTGGAAATTCTACAACTAGAAGGAAAGAGAAAAGCACACTGAGACTCAGAGGAGCTGTGGTGCGGAAGTAAAGTGCAGAGGTACGGAGGCGCACGTGGAAAGGGCTGGGAGCTGAGGACCCGACGCATGTGGAAAGGGCTGGCAACTGAGGACACGGTTGTCTTTTTCAATCGGGAGGGAGTCTCAAGCTCCCGACTGCTCTGACCTCCAGTTCTGGGCGAGTCTCTGAGGACCCAGACTCATAAGGGAGAAACTGGACTGTCTGACATCGGGCAGAACTTGAGGGCACTTTCTCTCAGAGGTGCTTGCAGCGATTACCAGGTCACTGACACCCGGAACCTCTTAGGGTAGGACTGAGGAGCAGCCATAGCTGCTTGCTCTGCCCTGTTGATTCCCTGAGACCCTGCCCCACCCAAGCTCTGTGCAGATGCTTTTGCATATGAAAGGTCTGGCCCCTTGCAATCTGAAAATTACCTGACAAACTGCAGCTGGGTCAGAGAGACCCAGAACTTCCAAGAGAAGGCCCCCAGGCCCCACAGCAGCTTGCATGGCTTCCCAGCTGGCTCCTGCTGGATAGCCTCAGGCAGAGGCTAGATTAGCACCTCCTTAGAGTTCCAAGAGCCAGTGTACCCAGTGGTCAGAGTGGGACCATCCAGATTACAACTCCTCAGATCCATAAGGGACTCACTCAGGGGTCAGACTCAGTGAGCACCAAAGCCCCACTGAAGCAAGTCTTGCCCCAGAAGGGTGTCTCCAGCACAGAAGTTCTTCCACTGCAGACACAGCTGATTCTCACAGCCAATTGGCCTGGAGGTCAATTCCTCCCAGTGTTACCTACAACAATCAAGGCTTAACTACAACAAGACTGTGCACAAAGCCCACAAAGGGGTGCACCAAGAGTGTCCACCTCCGGTAATTGGGGAGGCTGACCCACTGGGCCCTAGAGGACACCTAGCTTACAAAGCCACTCTATCAACACAGGGAAGCAGCCAAAATGTGGAGACAAAGAAACAGGTCACAAATGACAGAAATGGAGGAAAGCAAATGACTGGATATAGAGTTCAAAACCACACTTTTAAGGTTTTTCAAAATTTTTTTAGAAACTGCCAATAAATTTAGTAAGACTCTCAATAAGTCTAGTGAGACCGCCTATAAATTTAGTGAGACCCTCAAGAAATCTAGTGAGACTCTCCAGGATATGTAAAAAGACCAAGTAGAAATTAAGCATACACTGACTGAAATAAAGAATAATATACAGAGATCCAACAGCAGACAAGAGGATCCCAAGAATCAAGTCAAAGATTTGAAATACGAAGAAGCAAAAAACACCCAACCGGAAAAGCAAAAAGAAAAAAGAATCCGAAAATATGAAGATAGTGTAAGGAGCCTCTGGGACAACTTCAAGCGCACCAAAATCCGAATTATAGGGGTGCCAGAAGAAGAGAGAGAGCAAGATATTGAAAACCTATTTGAAGAAATAATGACAGAAAACTTCCCCTACCTGGTGAAAGAAATAGACTTACAAGTCCAGGAAGTGCAGAGAACCCCAAACAAAAGGAATCCAAAAGAGGACCACACCAAGACACATTATAATTAAAATGCCAAGAGCAAAAGACAAAGAATCTTAAAAGCAGCAAGAGAAAGACAGTCAGTTACCTACAAGGGAGTACCCATACGACTGTCAGCTGATTTCTCAACAGAAACTTTGCAGGCCAGAAGGGAGTGGCAAGAAATATTTAAAGTGATGAATAGCAAGAACCTACAACCAAGATTACTTTATCCAGCAAAGCTATCATTCAGAATTGAAGGTCAGATAAAGAGCTTCACAGATAAGAAAAAGCTAAAGGAGTTCATCACCACCAAACCAGCAATATATGAAATGCTGAAAGGTATCCTGTAAGAAGAGGAAGAAGAAGAAAAAGGTAAAGATACAAACTATGAACAACAAATACACATCTATCAACAAGTGAATCTAAAAGTCACGTGAATAAATAATCTGATGAACAGAATAAACTGGTGAATATAATAGAATCAGGGGCATAGAAAGGGCATGGACTGACTATTCTCAGGGGAGAAAGGGGTGTGGGGGATGCGGGAAGAGAATGGACAAAAATCGTGCACCTATGGATGAGGACAGTGGGGGGCGGGGTGAGGGCAGAGGGTGGGGTGGGAACCCGGTGGAGGGGAGCTATGGGGGGAAAAAAGAGGAACAACTGTAATAATCTGAACAATAAAGATTTAATTAAAAAAAAGAAAAAAAAGAGGAGGAAAAAAAAAGCAGCATATATTTGGAAGTGGCAGTTGTGATGAGCTGTGGAAGATGAGATGTTGCCAACCAGACAAAGAGAGGAGGGAACAGCATTCTAAGCAGAAGGAACAGCATTCACCGATGCCCTGTGTTGGGAGAGCCTGGCCAGGAGGACGGAGGGGCCCCATGAGACTGTCGTGAGGACCTGGGATGTGTGGGGGGCTGGAGGCCAGGTCCTGATGGCGGGCGGACGAGTGGCAGGGCTGAGAGCCAGGACACGCGCCCGGGTTGGAGATTGGCATTGTCATCCTGCGGGATTGGGAGGGGGACTTGCCCAGCCATGGGCTGGGTGCCCTGGGCCGGGCAGGAAGTGGGCTGGGAAGCAGCACGCAGGGCAGGTGCGGGGCCTGCTGTGGGTGGCGTGGGCGCGGGAGGTGGGCCGGCACGAGTGAGCGCCAAGGCTTTGCAGTCTGGCAGTTCTAACAATAAAAAGCGGGTACAAAGTTGCTTCTCATTTTATTCTTTGAGTAATTAGTAATTAATTCCTAGCATAAGCTCCAAACTCAGGGGTCCTCGGCGAAATGGAAGTTTAAAGAACAGCGGTCCGTAGCCATGGAGACTGAGAGCCACTGGGGAGCCAGGCTGGGGCCTGGGGCCTGGTGACCGGATCCCTGGTGACCAGCCCGGCAGGCAAGGCCGTCTCCGCAGCCCCGTGCAGCCTGTGGCGCTGTGGACACGGAGTGCAGGTCAGCGGGTGAGCGCTGGGCCTCCAGGATGGTGTCCTGCTCGCGGCCCAGCCCAGCATGCCCACCCCGTCCTACGGTGGCCAGGAGGGTGAGGACGGGCCAAGGTCTGGGTGCTGTGTCTGACGGGGCGGCCTGGCAGGAAGCTCAGAGGGCAGGGTGAGCCCCGGACGCTGTGGGCCCCACCCCGCGGGTTCCTGTCCCCTCCACAGTCAGCATGGGGTCGGGCCCTCCCTTCTGGGTGGACCTGGCTCCCGAGGTGCTGGCCGTGGTCTGGGAAGGGTTCTGGGACCCTGGGGGCCTGGGGAGGCTCGGACATCCCTGGGGGGACAGCGTCTGCAGTGACCACCCCGTGTCCACCCGGGGAAGGCCAGCTCCGTGCCCAGTGACCAGTGTGTCTTCACAGGAAATGGCTGCTCCTCGGGACCTGGTGGGGGCGACCCCCGCTGCCCGCCCTCCTGGGCCAGCACGCAGTGTGTGGACACCGGGAATGGGTGGGACGGACAGGTGTCAGGTCACCCAAATCCCTGAGTGTGGGGACAGCGAGTGCAAACTCCAGATACCCAGTCAGCCGGGTGGGGCTGTCCCGGGGGCGGCACAGACCGCCGGCCGCTTCCCCGCCTGCCCTCCCCCAGCCCTGTGCGGGGGGTGCCTCACCTGCCGTGTCCAGGCTCCAGCTGGCGTTGAGCAGCCTCCCCGAGGCCGTGTGCCTGACCTCGCACGAGTAGGTGGCCGGCGGGGGGCCGGGAGCGGGCGGGACCCGCAGGACACTCCAGGTGCGGAACGTGCTGTTTCCAGGCTCGGCTGTGGGCGCCGCGGTGGCAAACCAAGAGGAGTCCACCTGGCGCGGGCCCTCCTGCCAGGTGAGGAGCAGCTCCGGGGGCGAGAAGCCCGACACCTCGCACAGGAGCCAGGAGGCCTCCCCGGCAGAGGCCTGAGCGCCCGGCGTGGCCAGGACCCGGACGGCGAGGCTGCTGGGCGCCGTGGCAGCTGCGGGGAGAAGGCTGGTTGTGCCCGGATCATGGAACGGCTCTGGAGGACTCGTGTCCTTGTGGGCGGAGGTGGCCGGAAGGGCTGTGGAGAGAGGACATGGGAGGCCCCTGGCTCGTTCCTTCCCTGCTCCCCCTGCTCCGTGCCCCCAGGGACTGGCCTCGGAGAAAGGGTCCAGCATCCAGCTTCCGGCTGGGACCCAGGCCGGGGTCAGGGGCATGGTGACCAGATCCCTCATGTCCCCTGGGTTCAGGGGGTCGGGGCCTGAGGGGGAAGTGGGTGGGTGAGGGGGGTCGCTTGCTAGTCCGCCCGTGTTCGGGGCTGTGGCCTCTCCTGGCCCCAGCTGTGAGGGGGTCTGAGTCTCACCCCGGCCACATCGTCCCTGTGTCGGTGCCCGGAGTGTGTTCTGGTTCTGGTGGGACTCTGTTGGCCTGGTGGCCGTGACCGACTGCCAGGTGCTCAAGGACCATGCGTACGGCAACCCCTCCTATGGCCTAGGGTGTGGACAGCCAGCAGGTGAACGGGCCACAGGCTGACAGCAGGCCAGGAGCACCCTGCTTGTAAAGGGACACGCCGTGGCCGGTGTGGCTCAGTGGAAAGAGCGTCAGCCCACAGACTGAAAGGTCCCGGGTTCAATTGCAGTCAAGGGCATGTAGCTTGGTTGCTGGCTCAGTCCCCGACACTGGCTTGGGCACGTGGGGAAGGCAATCAATCGATGTGTCTCTCTCATATCAATGTTTCTCTCCCTCTGTCTCTCCGTCTCCCTTTCACTCTCTAAAAATCAATGGAAAAAATATCCTCGGGTGAGGATTAACAAAAAAATAAAAATGAAAAGGTAAAGGACACAGTGACAGTGTCCCTGTCCATCTGAAACTGGAGGGGCCCTCCCCAGGGTGTTTCTGGAGGCACGCCCCCCGTGAGAGGGACTGCAGCCGGCGGGCGGTGTGGGCGTTGAGACCGCCGTGGGGCGCCACCACAGGCCAGGGCTCCCTAGGTCTGCCCAGCACATCCCTGCGGCACTGGCCTCCCTCTCAGAGCATGAGGACCCTCTCCTGGCTGGCAGACCATGGGTGCGTCACCACGACCCCAGCGTGCAGGGGGCGCCCTGGGTTTCTGTGAGGGTCAGGGGGTCGGGTTCCACACTCCTGGGTGCTCTGGTAATGAGTCCCCACAAAAGCCTCCAGGACAAGCTCATGTTTCAGCCAGGCCCACAGGGCAGGTGCGTCCGGTGCTGGCCCGGGGCCCTCCTTGTCCCCTGTGCTCCCTGCGGTGTGACCCGGAGGGTCCTGGTGCCTGAGGGGCCTGGGCGGCACTCAGCATAGGGCCTGGCACGTGGTAGGTGCTCAGTAACTGTAAGTTCAGGGCCCTGTCCTTTCTGACCAGAATGTGACTTGAAGACTCCCAGGAGAAGTCATGGCGGGCTGCCTGAAGGAGGCAGCCGAAGGCATGGACAGGCGGGTAGGGGCATGCTGGCAGAGGGGCTCCTCACCTGGGCCTCTGGTGGTGGTGGTGATTGGGGTGAGTTTCTCTGAGAAAGGTGACGTGTGGGTCACAGCGGTGGCCAGCTCAGCCTCGTCCTTCTGGGTTTTCCAAGATGCTGAAATCAGAGGGGCAGTGGGCAGCTGAGGTCAGTGAGCATTGTGGACGCAGCGGGGAGAGGCTGCTGGGTGGACTGGAAGACATGGGTAGGGTAAGGGAGGTGGTAGGGAGGGGCCGGGGTTGAGCTGCTGCCTCCAGGACTCTGGGGACAGGGGTGGAAGGGGCTGGGTTCGAATGCTGGAGCTGGAGTGGCTGAGGGCAGAGTGGGGCATAGGTAGCGAGCTGCTCTGAGGGGTGGCTGTGTGCCCATCGGGGCCCAGTCCCTGCTTTGGTCCTTGAGGTCAGGCCCTGGAAGATGCTGGGACATGCTGGAGGTCACCCACCTGGCCACTGGAAGGTCTTGGACATGTTCTTGGTGCTGCAGCTGTACGGGACAGGCTTCCAGCCGAAGGTTTGGTAGAAGAGGTAGGGGACCCTCTCCCCAAATTGTCCCATCAGAGAGGTATTTGCGGGCAGCTTCTGTTCTCCTATGTGCCACGTGGCTGAGTCAGACCCCGTCACCAAGCAGGCCAGGGTCACGGACCCACCTTCTTTTGGGGCCTTGCACTCCAGGACCATGGGGAGCACAGCAAGCACATCTGGAAGACAGACAGGTGGTGCTTCTGAGGCCAGGCACTGCCCAGGGCACAGGGCAGCATGGGAGAGAGAGGCCTGGTCCTGGGGGGCCTGGCAGAGCCCTGGAGGGGAGGCCCAGACAAACCCCGATCCCCTTGCTCTAGGCATCTCCTGTTCTAACCCACCCCATGGAGCCACTGGGGGGTGGGTGGGGGGTACCCAGTTCAGGATGTGCCCAGGGTGATGGGCCTGAGGGCCCCACCTGCCCGGCAGGGCCGGCACAGCATGGCTGGACTGTGTGCCGTCACCGGAGCAGCAGTGAGGTCAGCCCTTCCTGTCCCCAACTCCTGCCTCCAAGGGCTCTGCTGCTGGGGCCCGCCTGTCGGGGACTTTGGTCTCAGAGGGGGTGTTCAGCACTGTCCTGGGGAGGTGGGGCACAGCTCCATCAGCCAATGTGCAGGCAGGTGCCACCCTGCACATGCTTCAGGCCTGGACCCTTGCAGGGCTGTCACTCATGGAGGCTGGGTTCTGGGACTGGCCGCTTTCTGTTGGGTTGGCTCACAGCTTCCTCGTCCTTTCTGGGGGGACCTGGGGGACCAAGTTGGATGGGCCCACATGGGGCTGAGGGCACTGCTCTATCTTATTTTCATGGCGCTTTTTCTCCCAGCCCCCACCTCCTCCCATGTCTCTGCTCCCATATTGCCTGTCAGTACTGGGACAGGGCCACAGGTCCCTGTGCTCTAGCTGGCATGCAGGCTTTCGGGCCGGGCAGTGGCACCGTGCCCTCTCATTGGGTCCCTGATGGCAGAGCCCACCACCTTGCTCTCCCAAGAGTGTGGTGACCCTGTTCTCATCTTTTCTTGGGCTTTCTCAGCAGGGCTATCTCCCCTCCCCATGAAGTAACCAGGTCCCCTTGGAGTCAGGTAACTCCAAATCCCATAGGACTTTGTCCTCACAGGATGGGGACTTGGATACAGAGACACACACTGGAAGAGGCCACGCATGGAGAAAGCTCTACAAGAAGACATTAGCAGCTCCCACAGCAGCAGTGGGGAGGGCCTGGCCACCCCCTTATAGCCTGGGACCCCTGGCCTGTGACCCTTGACCTAGACTCCCAGCCTCCAGGTCTGAGACAGTGAATTTCTGCTGTTCAATCCCACAGGTCTATGGGGCTGTGGTACATCTGACCGTAGAAAAAAAATGTGGACTGTAGTGCCAGAAGTGGGGTGTGATGTTACCAATACCCAGGAGTGTGGACGTGGCTTTAGAACTGGGTGGTGAGTGGATAGCTGGAAGATCTGAGGTGAGGGTTAGAAAAACCCAAACTGGGGAGCATTTGAGTTCTTGCTTTCCAGCATTATAGTCATTTGGGCTCAAATAAATTCTTATAAATATTGTCTACAGAGGGGGCATTGGAAGATGGTGGTGCAGTAGGGAGATCTTTCTCCCACCTCCTCTCAGAATCTAACTGGAATTGAAACTAAATTGGAGAATATTCATCCTGAAATACCAGGTGAAGACTGGCTGGAGAGGAGACTTTTAAACAAGGAAGGGCAGAAACCAACTTAAGACGGCACCTGTACAACAGCTCAGATGATGTGGTCATGGTTGAGCCTCACAGTTTGCCAGCCCGAGAGGAGACCCTGACCACAAATGGGACAACAATAATCAAGATACAATGACAACAGAGGAGCCCAAATAACACACTAAAGGGTCACTCCTAGGGCATCCATCTCAGGATTTCAAGGAGACAGCACCATCTGGGTCACACAGGATATATACTACAAAAGGCAACACCACAAAGACTGGGAGTTGTAGCAGGTATATCTAATACACAGAAACAAAGAGACAACTAAAATGGGGAAACAAGGAAACAACCCCCAAATGGAAGAAAATGAGGAATCTTCAGAAAAAGACCTAAATGAGATGGAGGTAAGCAATTTGTCAGGCATAGAGATCAGAGTAACGGTTATAAGGATGCTCAGGAATTTAGTAGGAACTACAAGGAACTTAGTGGGAACTACATCAACAATGACAAAGAACATAGAAACCATGAATAAGAACCAGCCAGAAATGAAGAATAGTATATCCAACATAAAGAATACACTGGAAGGAATTAAAAGCAGGCTTGATGAATCAGAGGATCGAATCAGTGATTTGGAAGACAAGGTAGGAGAAAACATTCAATTAGAGCAGCAAAAGGGAAAAACGACTTAAAACACTGAGGAGAGTTTAGTGGGACTTTAGGTCAACATGAAATGGAATAATATCTGCATCATAGGGGCACGAGAGAGAGAAGAAAGTGAGCAAGGGATAAAGAATCTGTTTGAAGGAATCATGACAGAAAACTTCCCTAACCTGGTGAAGGAAAAAGCCACACAGGTTCAGGAAACAGAGTCCCAATCGAGATGAACACAAAGTGACCCACACCAAAACACATCATAATTAAAATGGCAAACATTAAAGGCAAAGAGAGAATTTTAAGAGCAGCAAGTGAGAGTCAATTACCTACAGGGAGGCTACCATAAAGCTGTCAGCCTATATCTCAGCAGAAAAACTCAGGCAAGAAGGTAAAGTATTCAAAGTAATGAAAAGCAAGGATCTGAAACAAAGGCTACTCTATCCAGCAAGATTATCATTCAAAATTGAAGATGAAATAAAGAGCTTCCCAGACTAGAAAAAGACTAGAGGAGTTTATTACCACCAAACCAGCATTGCAAGAATGCTAAAGGACCTGGTGCACAAATTTGTGCACATTGAAAGGAAATTAATTAGGAGAAATATTTAATATCGCTATTCACCCTTTCTCTATAATAGAAGTGTCAACCAAATTCATGATTGACAATGACAGATCGAAACACACGCATGCAATTGGTGCCAGTGAGAGCTTTATATGTATCACGCATGCAGAAGTCAACTTAGCCTTCTATATATATATGTAATCTTGCTTAACTAGACCTGCTTTCTGATATAGCTAAACTTTTTTCCAGCCCAGTGAAGCACCCCAACTTCTCTTTCAGGTAATTCTCAACAACACAGCAGTAAATATCAACATGAAGCAGATTATTATTGTAGATCCTGCAGGGAGAACAAAGGGTAAAATACTTAATGCAGCAGTGTTTGACTATATTCTGCACAGTGAGGAAATCTGAAGTCATGTTCAAGGTCCACTATTTCTTACTTCTTTTCAGTTGGGTCAAGTTTCTAAACTTTCCAAATCTCCATTTTCAGGCTAATGAAAATAGGATTCTACGGAGTCTCCTCTATACCTACTCCAGGACTTCTGTGAGGATCAAATGAGATGAGGCACGGGAAAACGCATCACAGACATTTGGTTACAGTGTAAAGTGTTTCCACCTGGCTATAAAGCAAGTTGTGCTCCTGGGCTGAAGAAACTGCAAGGAGGCTAGTCATCACTAGGGAGAGGAAGCTGGGCATTGCTATGTGACGTCATTACCCAGACAGACACTTAGCATATTAGCTTTTTATATATATACTAGAGGCCTGGTGCATGAAATTCATGCACTTGGGCGGGGGGTTGTCCCTCAGCCAAGCCTGCACCCTCTCCAATGTGGGACATCTCCCTCACAATCTGGGACTGCTGGCTCCTAACCACTTGCCTGCCTGCCTGATTGCCCCTAACTACTTCTGCCTGCCAACCTGATCACCTCCTAACTGCTGGATGAAGGATAAATGATTAACGCCTAACTGCTTCCCTGGCAGCCCAATCACCCCCAACTGCCCTCCCCTGCTAGACTGATGGCCCCCAAATGCCCTCCCCTGCCAGCCTAGTCACCCCAGTGGAGAGCAGAAACTGGGACCCACCCTCCGGCAGGGATGAGGGAACTCCAGCTGCAGGTGTGTGGAGCAGCCACCGGACCTCCCGCCCCTCCATGGGGCTGTAGGGCTACCAGACTTCCTGCCCCTCCATGGGGCTGTGGGGCCGCTGGACCTCCTGACTCCCACGGGGCTGTGGGAACTGCGCCAGCAGGAGCATTGAGCAGCCGGCCCCGCCCCCGCTGTGTGCGCCACCATCTTGTGATGGTGATACAGTGTGAGGTTTAATTTGCATATTACTTCTTTATTATATAGGATATATATGGCAATAAATAAGTACTTATCAATAATAACCTTAAATATAAATGAATTAAATGCTCCAATCAAAAGACATAGGGTAGCTAATGGAAAAAAAAATATGACCCATATATATGCTATTTACAAGAGACCCACCTCCAAACAAAAGATTCATACAGATTGAAAGTGAAGGGATGGAAAAGAATTACCAAAGCAAATGGAAGTGAAAAAAAAGTAAGTGGGGGCAGAAATACTGATATCTTATAAAATAGACCTCAAAAATGAAGGCCGTGCCGTAACTGGTTTGGCTCAGTGGATAGAGCGTCGGCCTGTGGACTGAGGGGTCCCAGGTTCAATTCCGGTCAAGGGAATGTGCCTTGGTTGCAGGCACATCCCCAGTGGGGTGTGTGCAGGAGGCAGCTGATTGATGTTTCTCTCTCATCGATGTTTCTGACTCTCTATCCCTCTCCCTTCCTCTCTGTAAAAAATCACTTAAAAATGTATTTAAAAAAATGAAAGCCATTACAAGAGACAATGAAGGTCGCTACATAATAGAAATGGATCAATCAACCGGAGGATATAACCCTGGTAGACAGACATATATGCACCCAATATAGGAGCATCTAAAAATATTAAACACCAGCTGGAGGACTTCAAGGGAAAGATTGACAGCAAACATTTATAGTAGGGGACTTTAACATCATGCTGAATTCACTTGATACATCTTCCAGACCAAAAAAATCAATAAGGAAACAGTTACTCTACATGAAACACTATATCAGATGGATTTAATTGACATTTACAAAACATTTTATCCCAAAGCAGCAGAATATACTTTCTTCTTAAGTGCACATGGAACATTGCCAAAGATAGACCACATCCTAGGACACAAAACAAATTGTTACGAGTTCAAGAAGATTGAAATTACATCAAGCATCTTCTTAGATCACAATAGCATAAAACTAGAAATCAACTACAATAAAAAACCTAAAACATTCAAACACATGGAGGCTAAATAGTATGGTATTAAACAATGAATGAGTTACCAATGATATCAAGGAGGAAATAAAAAACTTCCTGGAAACAAATGAAAATTTACACACAACAACCCCAAATTTATGGGACACAGCAAAAGCAGTCATGAGAGAGAAGTTCATAGCATTACCTGAAGAAACAAGAAAAACCTCAAATAAACAATCTAACCCCACAATTAAAAGAATTTGGAAGAGAACAACTAGAATAGCCCAGAGTAAGTAGAAGGAAGGAAATAAAGATCAGAGTGGAAATAAATGACATGCAGACTAATAAAATCAACACAAAAGATCAATGAAACCAAGAGCTGCTTCTTCAAAAAAAAAACAAAAAACAAACAAACAAAAAAAACAAGATTGATGACCATTTTGCCAGACTAAAGAGGACCCAAATAAAATCAGAAACGAAAGAGGTGAAATAGTAACTGACACCACAGAAATATAAAATGTTGTAAGAAAATACTATGAACATCTCTATGCCAACAAACTTGCAACCTGGGCTAAATAGACAAATTCCTGGAAACATACAATCTTCTAAAACTCAATCAGGAGGAATCAGAAAATCTGAATAGACCAATAACAATTAATGAAATTGAAACAGTAATTAAAAAAACTCCCAAAAGTGCTGGACCAGATGGATTTACAGGAGAATTTTACCAAACACTCAAAGAAGAACTAACACCTATCTTCCTCAAACTATTCAAAAAAATTCAAGAGGAGGGGAGACTTGCAAGCTCTTTTTATAAGGTCAGTGTTATCATTATCCTAATTCCAAAACCAGATAAAGACACTACAATGAAAGAAAATTACAGGCCAATATCCCTGATGAGCATAGATGCTAAAATCCTCAACAAAATATTAGCAAATCAGATCCAGCAATATATTAAAAAGATCACACACCATCACCAAGTGGGATTTATTCCAGGGATGCAAGGTTGGTACAATATTAACATCCAGAAATCAATGGCATTTGAAAGTCAATAAATGTGATACATCATATAAACAAAATGAAGGATAAAAATCACATGATCATATCAATGGACACAGAAAAAGCATTTTAATAGGGATTGCATTGACTCCGTAGATTGCTTTGAGTAGCATGGACATTTTAACGATGTTGATTCTTCCAATCCATGAACATGGTATGAGCTTCCACTTGTTTGTATCTCCCTCTGTTTCTTTTTTCAATGCCCTATAGTTTTCTGAGCACAGGCCTTTTACCTCCTTGGTTATGTTGATTACTAATATATATTTTTGTTGCAATGGTAAATGGGATTTTTTGAAGTTTCTCTTTCTGAGAGTTCATTATTGGTGTATAAAAACACCATTGATTTCTGGATGTTAATTTTGTATCCTGCTACTTTACTAAATGTATTTAATAAATCTGGAAGGTTTTTGGTGGAGTCTTTGGTTTTTTTTTTTTTGATATATAATACCATGTCATCTATGAATAATGAGAATTTTACTTCCTGCTTTCTAATTTAGATGCCTTTTATTTTTTCTTCTTGTCTGATTGCTCTGGCTAGAACTTCCAGTACTATGTTGAATAAGAGTGGTGAAAGTGGACCTCCTTGTCTTGTTTCTGATCTTAAGGGAAATGCTTTTAGCTTTTGCCCATTGAATATGGTGTTGGCTGTAGGTTTGTCATATATGGCCTTTATTATGTTTAGGTATGTTCCCCCTGAGAGTTTTTATCAAAAATGGGTGCTGGCCCAACTGGTGTGGCTCATTGGTTGAGCACCGACCCATGAACCAAGAGGTTACCAGATCAATTACTGGTCAGGGCACTTGCCCAGGTTGGGGGTTCAATCTCCATTTGGGGCATGCAGGAGGCAGCCAATCCATGTTTCTCTCTCATCGATGTTTCTATCTCTCTATCCCTCTCTCTTCTTCTCTCTCTAAATTCAATAAAAACATGTATTTTTAAAAATGGGTGTTGGAGGGTGTGAGGCTTTTAGAGCTGGAGAAGGTTCCCCGGAAGCCTGAACTGTGCCCTTATTGCTTACCATTACCTGGTGACTACTCTTGCAAGAGCACAAAGATTGGTGAACAATCAGCAGGACAGGTCAAAAGTGGATGACAGAACTGCTAGCAAGCATTCTACTGTCAGTTGTCTGTGGAAGGGCAAGACTGGAGTTTGAACGAGTTCTTGGCAGTGGAATAGAGAGAAGTGTTCAGATTTTACAGAAATTTAGAAGATCAAGTTTAGAGAAATAATATCCTTGAATATGGCTGCCAATGGGTAGGCAGACTGCAAGATAGCGTGAGAGGAAGAGAACAAAAGGAGAGCATGTGGACCTACGGGGAGTGTATATTTGTGGGTTAGGGACAGCTATACTCCAAGGGACTGTTGGGGACTGCTGTACCGGGGTCCTCTGACCAGGCAACCTTCACTGCTGCTGAAATCTCTCTCGGAGTGACCATATCTGCCATGGAGACTGCACCATTTTGAAGGGGAGAGTGGCTATCATCAGAAGCCTATATATCCTGAGTCTCTACAACCACAACACCCAGCAACCAGCTGAGAACCCAGGAACTCCAGATCTCTAGCAGCACAAATATGTGGACTCGGATGAGCTCTGCACCTTCTCATGGAAAGGTCAGATTTTGTCTAGGGAAAGGAGAGAGAGAGAGAGAGAGAGAGAGAAAGAGAGAGAGAGAGAGAGATAACCAGACACTGGGAGAAGAGAGATCATGGGGAGACAAAGAAACAGCCGGCATATGAAAGAAAAGGAAGCATCACCAGAAAAGGAAGTAAACGAAATGGAGGCAGGCAATATGTCAGCGAAAGAATTCAGAGAAATGATCATAAGGTTGCTGAAAAGAATGGAAGACAAATTCAACAATATGTGTAAAAACCAAGACGAAATGAGAAAGAACCAAGAAGAAATGAAAAATGACATTGCTGCTATAAGGAACTCAATAGAAAGCATCAACAGTAGACTAGAAGAATCAGAGGACAGCATCAGTGAGCTAGAAGATGAGGTAGGAAAAAATACTGAAGCAGAGCAACATCTAGAAAAAACTTAAAAAACAGGAGAGCCTAAGGGAACTCTGGCACAACACAAAACGAAACAACATCCACATAATAGGGGTGCCAGAAGGAGAGGAAACTGAGCAAGGAATAGAAAGCCTGTTTGAAGAAAGAATGACAGAAAGCTTCCCTGATATTGGGAAGAAAAAACTCACACAAATTCAAGAAGCTCACAGAGTCCCAGACAAAATGAACCCCAAAAGACCAACGCCAAGGCACATTACAATTAAATTGGCAAACACCAACGACAAAGTAAGAATCTTAAAAGTGGCCAGAGAGACAGCAAGTTACCTACAAAAGATCCTCCATTAGACTGGCGACTGATTTTTTAACAGAAACATATCAGGCCAGAAGGGAATGGAATGAAATATACAAAGTCATGCACAGGAAGGGTCTGAATCCAAGAATACTGTACCCAGCAAGGCTATCAATCAAAATCGAGGGTGAAATCAGGAGCTTCACAGACAAAAAAGGACTAAGGGTGTTTATTACCACCAAACCAGCAATGCAAGAAATGCTAAAGGGTCTGCTGTAAAAAGAAGAAATAGGAAGAGAAGAAGGAACACAGGCGCAAAGAATAAAAATGGCAACAAACAAGTACTTAGCGATAATAACTTTAAATGTAGGTGGATTAAATGCCCCAATCAAAAGACATAGAGTAGCTGAGTGGATAAGAAAACATGACTCACATATCTGCTGTCTACAGGAAACCCACCTCAGAAAAAAGGACTCACACAGACTGATGGTGAAGGGGTAGAAAAAGGTTTTTCAGGCAAATGGAAATGAAAAAAAAGCTGGGGTAGCAATACTTATATCTGACAAATTAGATCTCAAAGTGAAGGACATAACAAGAGATGAGGAAGGCTACTTCATAATAATAAAGGGAGCAATCTAACAAGAAGAATACAGGAGCACCCAAATACATAAAAAAACCTCTGGAGATATTGACAGCAATACAGTTCTAGTAGGGGACTTTAATACCCCACTATCACAATTGGACAAATCCTCTAAACAAAAAATCAGCAAAGAAACAGCAATCCTAAATGACTCACTAGATCAGATGGAACTAATTGACATATTCAGAACATTTTACCTCAAAGCCACAGAATATACATTCTTCTCAAGTGCACATTGGTCAGTTTCAAAGATAGACCATATATTAGGTCACAGGCAAAGTCTCTTCAAATTCAAGAAGATAGAAATAATACCAAGCATCTTCTCAGATCACAATGGCATAAAACTAGAAATCAACTACAATAAAAACAATAAAAAAATCAAACACCTGGAGGCTAAATAGCATGCTATTAAATAATTACTGGGTTACCAAAGATATCAAAGAAGAAATAAAAGTCATCCAAGTAGGAAAAGAATAAGTAAAACTATCCTTATTTGCAGATGACATGATACTATACATAGAAAACCCCAAAGACTCCATAAAAAAACTACCAGACCTAATAAATGAAGTTGGCAATGTACCAGGATACAAATTAACACCCAGAAATCTATGGCCTTTTTATACACCAATAATGAACTCACAGAAAGAGAAATGAAAAAAAACACACAATCCTATTTACCATTACACCAAAAAAAGTAAGATACCTGGGAATAAACTTAAGCAAGGATGTAAAAGTCCTTTACTCGGAAAACTATACGACACTGAAAAAATAGACAGAGGAAGACATAAACAAATGGAAGAACACCCCATGTTCATGGATTGGTAGAATCAACATCATTAAAATGTCCATACTACCTAAAGAAATGTACAGAGTCAATGCAATACCTATTAAAATACCAATGGCATATTTCAAAGATCCAGAACAAATTCTCCAAAAATTCATCTGGAATAAAAAAAGACCCCAAATAGCCACAGCTATCCCGAGAAAGAAGAACAAAGTTGGAGGATCACAATACCAGACATCAAACTATATTACGAAGCCACGGTTCTCAAAACTGCCTGATACTGGCACAAGAACAGACATATAGACCAATGGAACAGAATAGAGAACACAGAAATTGACCCAAAACATTATACTCAATTAATATTTGACAAAGGAGGCAAGAGCATTAAATGGAGTCAAAACAGCCTCTTTAATAAATGGTGCTGGGAAATTTGGTCAGATACATGCAAAAAAATGAAACTAGATCACCAACTTACATCATACACAA
This sequence comes from Myotis yumanensis, assembly GCF_028538775.1. Classification (NCBI taxonomy): domain Eukaryota; kingdom Metazoa; phylum Chordata; class Mammalia; order Chiroptera; family Vespertilionidae; genus Myotis; species Myotis yumanensis. Next base: position 2,178,298 of record NW_027223752.1, on the reverse strand, counting down.
AAACAAACTCAAAATGGCTAAAGGACTTGAATGTAAAATGGGAAACCATAAAAACCCTACAAGACTCCATAGGCAGCAAAATTGCAGACATATGTCATAGCAATATCTTTACAGACACAGACCCTAGGGCAAGAGAGACTAAGGAAAAAATAAAGAAATGGGACTACATCAAAATAAAAAGCTTCTGCACAGCAAAAGAAACCATAAAAAAACACTAGAAAGCCCACTGCATAGGAGAACATATTTGCCAATGTTGTCTCCGATAAGGGTTTAATCTCCAACATTTACAGGGATCTCATACAACTTAACAAAAGGAAGATAAACAATCCAATCAAAAAATGGGCAAAGGACCTAAATAGACACTTTTCAAAAGAGGACATTCAGAAAGCCAAGAGACACATGAAAACACACTCAAAGACACTAATCATCCGAGAGATGCAAATCAAAACAACAATGAGGTACCATCTCACACCTGTCAGAATGGCTATCATCAACAAATCAACAAATGACAAGTGTTGGAGAGGATGTGGAGAAAAAGGAACCCTTCTGCACTGCTGGTGGGAATGCAGACTGGTGCAGCCATTGTGGAGAACAGTATGGAGTTTCCTCAAAAAACTAAAAATGGAACTCCCATTTGACCCTGTGATCCCACTGCTAGGAATATATCCCAAGAAACCAGAAACACCAATCAGAAAGGACATATGCACCCATATGTTCACAGCAGCACAATTTACCATAGCTAAGATTTGGAAACAGCCTAAATGCCCATCAGCAGATGACTGGATTAGAAAACTGTGGTACATCTACACAATGGAATACTACGCTGATGTAAAAAGGAAGGAATTCTTACCATTTGCAGCAGCATGGATGGAACTGGAGAGCATTATGCTAAGTGAAATAAGCCAGTCGGAGAAAGAAAAATATCATATGATCTAACTTATTTATGGAATATAAAGACCATTATAAACTGATGAGCAAAAATAGATACAGAGGTGGAGCAGCCTCGAACAGACTGTCAAACTACAGCGGGAAGGCCGGGGAGCGTTGGGGCGAGTAAAAGATCAATTGAAGGACTTATATGCATGCATATAAGCACAACCAATGGACACAAGTCACTGGGGGAGTGGGGTGAGGGCATGTGCCGGGGGGTAGGGGAGACCTGGGGGAGGTCAATGGGGAAAAAAGGAGACATATATGTACTACTATTTGTAATACTTTAAAAAAGAAAATAAAAAAATGGGTGTTGGATTTTGTCAAATGCATCTAGTGATATGATCATGTGATTTTTATCCTTCATTTTGTTTATGTGATGTATCACATTTATTAACCTGCAAATATTGTACCAGCCTTACATCCTTGGAATAAATCCCACTTGGTGGTGGTGTATGATCTTTTTAAAAAAATATATATATTTTATTGATTTTTTACAGAGAGGAAGGGAGAGGGATAGAGAGTTAGAAACATTGATCAGAGAGAAACATCGATGAGGTGCCTCCTACACACTCCCTACTGGGATGAGCCCGCAACCAAGGTACATGCCCTTGACCGGAATCAAACCTGGGACCCTTGAGTCCGCAGGCCGACGCTCTATCCACTGAGCCAAACCGGTCAGGGCTATGATCTTTTTAATGTAATGCTGGATCTGATTTGCCAATATTTTGTTGAGGATTTTAGCATCTATATTCATTAGGGTTATTGGTCTGTAATTTTTTTCCTTTGTAGTGTCTTTATCTGGTTTTGGAATTAGGATAATGCTGGAATCACATAGTTCACAGATCTAGAAAAACAATTCAAAGAATTTACATGGAACAACAACAACAAAAAAGACCCCTAATAGCCACAGCAATCTTGAGAATTAAGAACAAAGTTGGACGGATCACAAAAACAGATATCAAACTATACCACGAGGCCACTGTAATCAAATCAGCCTGGTACTGGCACAAGAACAGGCATATAGATCGATGGAACAGAACAGAGAACCCAGAAATTGACCCATGCCATTATGGTCAACTAATATTTGACTAAGGAGGTAAGAGCATGCAATGGAATCAAGACAGTCTCTTCAATAAATGGTGTCAGGAAAATCGGACAGATACATGCAAAAAAGAAAAAAAAAAAAGAAACTGGATCACCAACTTACACCATACACAAGAATAAACTCCAAATGGATAAAAGACTTAAATGTTAGTCACAAAACCACAAAATCCTGGGAGAAAACATAGGCAGTAAAATCTCAGCCATCTCACGTAGCAGAATTTCACCGATACATCTCCCAGGGCAAGAGAAACAAAGGAAAAAAAATGAACAAACCACATCCAACTAAAAAGCTTCTGCACAGAAACCATCAACAAAATGGAAAGGGAGCCCACCGTATGGGAGAACATATTTGCCAAGGACACGTCTAGTAAGGGGTTAATTTCCAAACTGTATAAGGAACTCTTACAACTTAACAGAAGGGAGGCAAACAATCCAATTTAAAAATGAGCAAAGGACCTGAGTAGACACCTCTCCAGAGAGGACATGCGAGCGGCCAAGAGACAGATGAAAAAATGCCCAAGTCACTGACCATCAGAGAGAAGCGAATGACAACGGTAATGACGTTCCACCTCCCACCTGCAGGAATGGCTGCCATCAACAGTGAACGCACCAGCCGGACAACAAGTCAAAGTTTCTCTCCCAAATCAATTACAAAACATCTCATGGGGCTTGCCCTCCAGGCTTGAACTTGCTTGGGCCCATGGCCTCCCTTTCCCTTCCTCCCCTCTCCTCCCTCTGGGGTGGGAATGCCGGCCCTGGGGCCTTCCTGCCTGCAGCCCCGAGTCTGGGCCACAGCCCTGCAGCTGGGGAGCCCCTGGTCCCAGGATCTCTCACTCTCGTAACTCCCCTGCCTGGTTTCGCTGAGATTTGGGGCTGAGAGGGGATGCTGGGTGGGTTACGCCTGCAGGGGGTGTTGGGATGGGGTATTCTGCGAGTGAGAAAGATGTGACTTTGGGGAGTCAGAGGGTGGACTGCTGTGGCTTGAGTGTGTCCCCCAATTTATATCCTGATGTCCTGCCCGCTGGTACCGCCGAAGGCACCTTCGTTAGGATGATGGCGGGTGTGCTCAGGGAGTTAAGGCGAGGGTGCCCTGGGTTGGGCTGGGCCCCCATCCAGTGTGACTGCGGGTTTGTGAGAAGGGGATGTGGGGACAGACACACACGCAGGATGTGCGGTGGAGGCACGGAGCGCGCCAAGGCCGCAGAGGTGGGAAAGAGGGCCAGCCGCAAGGGACACCCGCCTCCGCCTCCATCTGACCCCAGAGCCCGGCTGGAGGCTCGTCTGTGGTCTAGGCCGTCGGGCCAGTGTTGCTTTCCCAGACGGCCTTCGGACACTGACGGCGCTGTCCTGCGGGCCAGCCCAAGCGTGTAAGAGCCGCCAGCAGTGCTGCGTGACCTCGCGCTGCCTGGGCCCTGCTGGAGCCGCTGCGGCCCACGGGCTGGGCCTCGATGGGATCCACTTCATGGAAACGAAGCCAGAGCCTGGAAGCTGTCAGACTTCCCCTGGGACCCGTGTCCTTTTCCAGTTCTGCTGGGGACAGTCAGCCCGCAGGGCCAGGCTAACGCTCAGGCCTGGACACCCTGCGAGCCCAGGCGGTGCCTCCGCTCCTGGAAGTGCCTCCTCCCAGAGCCGGGCCCAGGGGCTCCTGCCCTGGCCCCTCCCGGGACCCTGGCCCTGCCGGGTCTGCCCGGCCTCCCCCAGGGCGGCCTCTGCCCAGCCCTGGCCACCATAGCAGGCCTGGACGCTGCATGGCCCATGGCCGCCCGGTTGTGCGCCCCTGGCCCCGTGAGCCTCCGACACACGCCCCACGTCCCCTGTGCATGGCTCCTGCCTCCTGGCACCTCACGCCCCGCCATGGCTCCTGGCCTGGCTGCCACCTGCCTTGTTTTGGCCCCAGAGTGGATGGCGCCTCCCCCTCTGTCCTGCCTCCCGGTCAGGCATGCTCTAGACTGGTCACCGGGTCCCACGGACACACCCCAGACACTCGGCGAGGTTGGGACAGACGGAGTGGCTGGGCTTTCCAGGAACGGCGACAGGCAGTGAGGCGCGTCCGGCGGGTGCCCCGGGCGAGGCCCTGCTGACCACGGGGAGGTGGTGCTGGGGAGCCCAGGCCTTCGTCCCCCCAGCTCAGCCTCGTCCTTCAGGCTGATCTGCCCCCACCCAGGCTTGGGCAGAGGACACCCCCCTTTCCCACGCGCCCCCGTCAGAATGAGGCTCACGCAACAGGCGGGTGTGGTTTGGGGTGAAATAAGCCAGTCAATGAAAGAAAAATACCACGTGATCTCACTCATTTATGGATAATAAAGACCATTATAAACTGATGAACAAAAATAGATACAGAGGCAGAGCAGCCTCGAACAGACTGTCAAACTGCAGCGGGAAGGCCGGGGAGGGTTGGGGGCGGGAGGGGCAGGGTAAGAGATCAACCGAAGGACTTGTATGCATGCCTATAAGCATAACCAATGGACGCAAGACACTGGGGGGTAGGGGAGGCCAGGGGATTGTCAAGGCGGGAGGGAAAGGAGACATATGTAATACTCTTTGTAATACTTTAAGCAATAAAACAGAATTAAAAACAAACAAACAAAAAAACCCTCCACGAGGAAGCAGTGTCACAAGAGAACATACATATTTATTTCGAGGCGACAGAGCATACACTGCGCAGCGACCCCGGCCGAGCGTCGGCTGCGGGTGTCCAGGGAAGCAGCTTCCTCACACTGGAAGCTGGAGGCGGCTCAGGGGGGTTATGTACAAGGGCCCAGCGGCAGGCCGGGCCGGGGTGCAAGGCGGCGGGCTCCCCCTCCTTATGTCCACGCTCCTGCCCGGCGGTCACTTCACCTGCGGACGACAGAGGCAGCGTGAGGCACGGCTCGGGGCGGGGCTGGGTGCCCCTGAGCCCCGGCCCTGCAGCCCGCCCGCTCACCTTGAACAGGGTGACTGTCGTGCTGTAGAAGAGGCTGAGCAGGAACAGGACGATGAAGGTGGAGGCCATGGTGTTGAGGTTCTCGAAGCCCTCCTCATCGGCGCTCACCTCCCCCCCTGCAGGGACACAACACGGGGCTCAGTGCTGCACCCCAAAACCCCCTCCCAGGCCACCCATCCTCCTGCTGCCCAGGGCCCTTGCAGTGCTGCCCCCAGGAGGGCAGGGCGGGGGGGAGCGGGGGGCGGCAGCAGAAGCGGAGGGCAGCAGGCAGGGGCCCTGAAGGGCTCAGGCTGTGCCTCAGGTCCGAGCCTGGCGCAAGCTGGGCTCCCACAGCTGCTCGCTGGGAGGCCGGGCAGAGGCCCCTGTCCTGAGAGCCCTGGGTGCAGGGTGGTGACAGCAGTTCACAGACACAGGGGTGGGTGCAGCAGGGCTGGGATGGGGGGACCCAGTGGAGTGCATTCAGGGTCTTGGGTTCTCCTAGAGGAGGTACGGCCAGGGACACTTGGGGTGATGAAGCTGGGAGTGGGGTCTCCTGTGCCCTGCGGTTGGAGGTGGCAGTTGGGGCGGGCACAGGTCTGGGCCCGAGGGACCCTCCTTGCTTCCTCAGTGGGAGTCTCACTCTCTCCTTCTTGGAGTGGAGGGCGAGGGTGGGAAGCCGTGGGGGGCCCTGGCTGGCTTGTCTGCCCCACTAGGAATCATATCTCTGGGACCAAGAGCTCTGACAGACACCCGAGGCTCCGGGCAGAGTGAGGCTGGGCTGGACAGACGGACACATACAGTGGGGTCTGGAGCCCCAACACAGATGGGCCTTTGAGGCAGCATCTGGAGCCCAATACCCCAAAGGGCCAGGAACATGGGGTGTCTAGGGGGCGGCCCAGGAGGCAGTGCCGTCTGCTGGGGACGGAGCCCTGCCTGGGCCCCTGTGCCCCCCACTCCCTGCTGCAGAGGGTCTCTTTCCCCACCAGGTGTGTCCAGGGCCAGGTGTCTGTGGGGCAGAGCCCCCTGATCAGCCTCCCTGCCTCCCGGACACACCGACTACTTCTGTTCACAGGCGGGTGCAGGTCCTGCTGCTTCATCAACAGCCTGGACAGGGCCGGGGTGGCCCCGAAGAGCTGCAGCCCACCTGCCAGGTGGCCCCCTGAGCCCCTGCCCAGGGCCTGGGATGGTACCCTGGTCAGAGTCTGGGCTGGGCTGGCCCCTGGGTGCACCTCCAAGGGGAGACAGAGGACAAGCAGGCTGGGCAGGAAGCCCTGCAGCAAGCGCGGTGCAGAGGCAGGCGTGTGCAAAGGCACCGAGTAACCAGGGTGCACAGGCTGGACATCCGTGTGTGTATGTGTCTGTGAGCATATGCATGTGTGTGCCTGCATGTGCATGTGTCTGTGCAAATGTGTCCATGTGTCAGTGTACACCTGTGCACCCATGACTCATCTGTTTGTGTGAGTGCCCATGTGAGTATGTGACTGTGTGTGCATGTGTATATGAATGTGCATTAACTGTGTGTCTGTGTGCATGCATGCATGTGCAGGTATCTCTGTGTGCATGTGTCTATGCCTTTGCATGTGTGTATGTGTACATGTGCCGGTGTGCCCATGTCCATTGCATGTGTGCCTCTACATCCATGTGCATTTGTACCTCTGTGTGTATGTGTTCATGTATGTGCATGTGTGTATGAGTGTGCACGTGTCAGTGTGTATGAATGTGTAGGTATTTGTGTGTCTGTATCCATGTCTTTGCATGTCTTCATGTTCCCACATCCACTGCATGTGTCTCTTTGTTCATATTCATGCATGTATGTCCATGCCTGTGTGCCTGTGTGCTTCTTTGTGCATATGCCCATATCTTTGCATGTGTCTCTGTGCATACATGTATGTGACACTGTGAACACACCCGTGCATATGTACATGTGTGCGTATATGTACCCATGTGCCTATGTCTTTGCACACATGTGCACATGCGCATGTGTTTCTGTGCCTATGTTCACAATATGTGTGTCTGTGTCCATGCCCATGTATGTGCATGTCTCTGTGTGTGCCTGTGTCCATGTGCCTGTGTGCCTTTGTGGGTATCCTTATCTGGGCATGTGTCTGTGTGCATGCATGCATGTGTGCACATGTGTTGTGTGCCAATGTCCACAGCATATGTCTCTGAGTCCATGTGTGCATATCTGTTTATGTCTGTGTGCATGCATGCATGTGTCTCTGTGTGTGCATGTGTGCATGCGTGTTGTACACCCATGTCCTGTGAGCCCATAGCAGCAGTGGAGAGGCGGGGAGCATTGCCACTGTCTGCTGTGAGCACTCTGTAGGGGCTCAGGGCTTTGAGAGGCGAGTGGGAAGCCAGTGGGTGAGGCAGGGGTGGGGGCAGCACAGCCGTGGCCCCAGCAGGCAAGAGCATTGCTCACTCGGACCAGCATCTTTTGAACGGATCTTTTTATTTCTAGTTTTTATAGAATGCAACACCCCACCCCATTGACACAGCCAGTTTGCATACATGCACACACAGTGACAGGTCAGCCAGAGGCTCCGGACCGCCCTTGAGGGGCAGCCCGGGGTCAGTGGCAGGTGCTGGCCACGTCAGACATGACCAGGGACACGTTGTACAGGGTGGGTTTACCGGTGGACTTGTCCACGGTCCTCTCGGTCACCGAGTACGGCAGGGCCTCGTGGGCCACGACGCAGGTGTAGGTCTCCCCGGCGCTCCATTCCTCCTCACTCACGGTCAGGATGCTGTGGGCGAAGTACAAGCCGGGGGCCTGGGGCTCGGGCACGGGGGCGCTGGTCACATACATGTCGGAGGACACGGGCTGCCCTCTCTGCAGCCACTGCACATGCACGTCTGGGGGCGAGAAACTCTTCACCAGGCAGGTGACCGAGGCCGACTCCCGCAGGCTCAGCTGCTCCCGGCTGGGCGGCTGCACGTACACCGAGGGCATGTGCTTGGCCATTTCTGTGGGGAGAGGGTGGGGTGAGCTCAGGTCAGGGGCAGGGAGTAGAGGGCATGTGTGTCTATGTGTCTTAGTGTATGAATGTGCAGGTATCTGCGTGTCCGTGTGCATATGTCCATGTGCATGCGTCTCTGTGTCCATGTCCATGTGTGCATGTCTGTGCGTGTGGGCCTGTGTCCATGTGCATGTGTGCCTCTGCTCCCGGCCTGCCATGGGGTCCAGGCTCTGGATGCTGTGCGTGGGAGGGTCTGGGTGGCGGGAAGGGCAGGGAAGGCCTACCCTTGGGCTTGAAGATGGTGTGCTTCACTGGCGAGGGCAGGTCCGTGTGGGACACCGTGCAGGTGAACTTCTCTCCCGACTCCCAGTCCTCCACGCACACTGTGGCCTTTCCTGTGGCACTGAAGGTGGCGTTGGGGTGGCTCTCGGAGATGTTGACGTGGGTTTTCACCTCCTCGCCATTCTGGCGGGTCCAGGAGATGCTCAGGCTGTCATAGGTGGCCAGGTCTGTGACCAGGCAGGACAGCGTGGCCTCCTTGGTGAGGAAGATGCTGGCGAAGGTCGGGGGGATGGTGAAGACTCGGATGGTGGACGAACCTGGAACAGGAGAGGGGGTGGAATTAGGCCAAGGCGTCGACTTGGCCGAGCCCTTCCTGGACACTAGGGTCCAGCCGGAGGGGACACTGGGCCTTGTCCGACAAGCGGCCCCGAGTGGCCCTGCGGGGCCCCCTCCCCGCCCCTGGCCTCTCCGGGAAGCCAAGGCTCGGGGAGCTGCTGGCCTCATCAGGGGCAGGGTCTGCCGACCCGAGTGGACACCTGTGTGTTGGGGGTCTCCGCCCTGGACCCTCGGGGCAGGACCACTCACTGGGGCCGCACATGGACGACACGTTCTTCTGGTAGATCAGCCCCTGGTGCTCCACTTGGCAGGTGAACACCATCTGGCTGAGCCAGTCGCTCTCGGTGATGGTCAGCCTGCTGGTGACCCTGTAGGTCACGGGGTGGGCTTTGCGCTCGACCTCTGGGCTGTCCGTGACGAAGCCGGAGTTCAGCCGCTTCCCCTCCTTCAGCCAGGACACCGCGATCTTCTTGGGGCTGAAGCCCGTGGCCTGGCAGATGAGCGTGGACGTGCGGGGGCCCGAGCCGGTGAAGGAGTCGCGGGGCGGGATGAAGACGTTCACGTGGGGGGGCAGCGGCTCGCCGCCAGCTGCAGGGAGGGGACAGCGTCAGCCAGGCCGCCCGCCCCCCTCGCCCGCCTGCCCGCCAGGGGGGAGGCCCCGCTCACCTTGGAGGGGCACTTGCACTACTTTTTCGTTGCTGGAGTGTGTGACCTTGCACGTCACATACTCGTCCGTGCCCTGGAGGACGTCGGCGCTGGGCAGGAGCAGCTGCGAGCTGGCCGTGTACTTGCCTCCCCACAGGGTCTGTGGGAAGCTCTGGATGTCCTGGTTGCTGATGGCGGTGGAGTTCTTAAATTTCCAGGAGAAGGTGACGGGGCTGGGCAGGAAGTCCTTGGCCAGGCAGCCCATGGCCACCAGGCGCTCATCGGACAGGGCGTTCCCGCAGGAGACGAGGGGGAAGACGTTGGGGGGAGACGTGCTCGCTGAGGACCCGAGCGGGACAAAAGAGAAAGGGGCGTGAGAGGATGACTTCCCAGACTTGGCTGGTCAGGCCCCGTCGCCCCTCAGTTGCCCCCGTGGGGCAGGCAGTGTAGCAGGCCGGAACCCTGGCCAAGGCTCGGGTCTGGGGAGGCTGCCACGGCCCCCACCCACAGGAGCCGGCTCTGAGCCTGGGGGGATGAGAGTGGCTCTTGCTGGAGCGGCAGGTCTGGCCCTTCCTCCCCCGGCAGCGCTGTCCCCAGACGCAGAAGCACGTGCACCCAGATCCCGGCTCACACGGCCCAGGCCCAGTCCAGGGCCGCCTTCCCTCTCAGCACTGCAGCCGTGCTCAGCCCCAGCACCCAGAGCCCCAGGCAGCGGCCAGAGAGAGAGGGGCCCCTGCAGGCCCAGCCCTCACTGCCTCGGCTCTGCCACATGGAGCCCAGAGCTGGGTGTCCTGGGTCCAAAGGATGGTTGTGTGATGGGGGAACGAATACAGACTCAACTAGACACTAACTCAGCTCACCCAGCTCAGCTCACCCAGCTCAGCTCACCCAGCTCAGCCCAGCTCAGCTCAGCTCACCCAGCCCAGGCAGCTCAGCTCACCCAGCCCAGGCAGCTCAGCTCACCCAGCCAAGCTCAGCCCACCTCAGCTCACCCGGATCACCCAGCTTAGCTCACCCGGCTCAGCTCAGCTCAGCCCAGCTCAGCTCAGCTCAGCTCAGCCCAGCTCAGCTCACCCAGTTCAGCCCAGCTCAGCTCAGCCCAGCTCAGCCCAGCTCAGCCCAGCTCAGCCCAGCTCAGCTCACCCAGCTCAGCTCACCCAGCTCAGCTCAGCTCAGCTCACCCAGCTCAGCTCAGCTCAGCCCAGCTCACCCAGCTCAGCTCACCCAGCTCAGCTCAGCCCAGCTCAGCTCAGCTCAGCTCACCCAGCCCAGCTCAGCCCAGCTCAGCTCACCCAGCCCAGCTCACCCAGCTCAGCTCAGCTCAGCTCACCCAGCCCAGCTCAGCTCACCCAGCCCAGCTCAGCCCAGCTCAGCTCACCCAGCTCAGCTCACCCAGCTCAGCTCAGCTCAGCTCACCCAGCTCAGCTCAGCTCAGCCCAGCTCACCCAGCTCAGCTCACCCAGCTCAGCTCACCCAGCTCAGCTCACTCAGCTCAGCTCAGCCCAGCTCAGCTCACCCAGCCCAGCTCAGCCCAGCTCAGCTCAGCTCAGCTCACCCAGCTCAGCTCAGCCCAGCTCACCCAGCTCAGCCCAGCTCAGCTCAGCTCAGCTCACCCAGCCCAGCTCAGCTCACCCAGCTCAGCTCAGCCCAGCTCAGCCCAGCTCAGCCCAGCTCAGCTCACCCAGCCCAGCTCAGCCCAGCTCAGCTCACCCAGCCCAGCTCAGCTCTGCTCACCCAGCTCAGCTCAGCTCAGCTCAGCTCACCCAGCCCAGCTCAGCCCAGCTCAGCTCACCCAGCTCAGCTCACCCAGCTCAGCTCAGCTCAGCTCACCCAGCTCAGCTCACCCAGCTCACCCAGCTCAGCTCACCCAGCTCAGCTCACCCAGCCCAGCTCAGCTCAGCTCACCCAGCCCAGCTCACCCAGCTCAGCTCAGCTCAGCTCAGCTCACCCAGCCCAGCTCAGCTCAGCTCAGCTCAGCCCAGCTCAGCTCACCCAGCTCAGCTCAGCTCAGCTCAGCTCAGCCCAGCTCAGCTCAGCTCACCCAGCCCAGCTCAGCTCAGCTCACCCAGCTAAGCTCACCCAGCTCAGCCCAGCTCAGCTCACCCAGCTCAGCTCACCCAGCTCACCCAGCTCAGCTCAGCTCAGCCCAGCTCAGCTCACCCAGCTCAGCTCACCCAGCTCACCCAGCTCAGCTCACCCAGCTCAGCTCACCCAGCCCAGCTCAGCTCACCCAGCCCAGCCCAGCTCAGCTCACCCAGCCCAGCTCAGCTCAGCTCAGCTCAGCCCAGCTCAGCTCAGCTCACCCAGCCCAGCTCAGCTCAGCTCAGCCCAGCTCAGCTCACCCAGCTCAGCTCAGCTCAGCCCAGCTCAGCTCAGCTCACCCAGCCCAGCTCAGCTCAGCTCACCCAGCTAAGCTCACCCAGCTCAGCTCACCCAGCTCAGCTCAGCTCAGCCCAGCTCAGCTCAGCTCACCCAGCCCAGCTCAGCCCAGCTCAGCCCAGCTCAGCTCAGCTCACCCAGCTAAGCTCACCCAGCTCAGCTCACCCAGCTCAGCTCAGCTCAGCCCAGCTCAGCTCAGCCCAGCTCAGCCCAGCTCAGCCCAGCTCAGCTCACCCAGCCCAGTTCAGCCCAGCTCAGCTCAGCTCACCCGGCTCAGCCCACCTCAGCCCAGCTCAGCCCAGCTCAGCTCACCCGGCTCACCCAGCTTAGCTCACCCGGCTCAGCTCACTCAGCTCAGCTCAGCCCAGCTCAGCTCAGCTCAGCTCATCCAGCCCAGCTCAGCCCAGCTCAGCTCAGCCCAGCTCAGCCCAGCTCAGCCCAGCCCAGCTCAGCTCAGCTCAGCCCAGCTCAGCTCACCCGGCTCACCCAGCTTAGCTCACCCGGCTCAGCTCATTCAGCTCAGCTCAGCCCAGCTCAGCTCAGCTCAGCTCAGCCCAGCCCAGCTCAGCCCAGCTCAGCCCAGCTCAGCTCAGCTCACCCAGCCCAGCTCAGCCCAGCTCAGCCCAGCTCAGCTCACCCAGCCCAGCTCAGCCCAGCTCAGCCCAGCTCAGCCCAGCTCAGCTCACCCAGCCCAGCTCAGCTCAGCTCAGCCCAGCTCAGCTCACCCAACCCAGCTCAGCTCTGCTCACCCAGCCCAGCTCAGCTCACCCAGCTCAGCTCACCCAGCCCAGCTCAGCTCACCCAGCTCAGCTCAGCTCAGCCCAGCTCAACTCAGCTCACCCAGCCTAGCTCAGCTCAGCTCAGCCCAGCTCAGCTCAGCCCAGCTCAGCCCAGCTCAGCTCAGCTCAGCCCAGCTCAGCTCAGCTCAGCTCACCCAGCCCAGCTCAGCCCAGCTCAGCCCAGCTCAGCCCAGCTCAGCTCAGCCGCCCGGAGCAGCCCAGTTAGCCCTGCTTAGCCCCGTGGTTCTGGTCAGAAAGGCTCAGACCACCCGACCTGCTCACCTTAGTGGAAGCATCTCACCCCGGAGTTCTGTGCAGCTGGGCTCAGTCCGGGTCAGTTCCTTCCCGGGGCCTCTTCCTGCCTTTCACCCCTAATACGCCCGCTCCCACCCCGGGCCCTGCTCCCGCTGGCGTTAGGCCCTCAAGCAGTGCCAGTCACTGCCCCTCAGCAGCCTGGTTAAAGCACCCCCGTTCGCTTTAAGTCAGTAAACATCGGTGGGGCTCGGGGAGCACTGGATGGGAGAGTGGCTCCCCGCCATGCGCCCCAGCGTCAGCCGCCGGCTCTAACCACGTTCCCTCCAGAGAAAAATCATGGCTCAAAATGGCCAGGAAATGCATTTTTCTCATCTCGCCACCTAAACCCTGCTCCGTAGCACAAGGCGTGGGCCACTTTCTAATGCGCGACAATGACCTGAAGACCGAAGCTGTGCTCACAACTTAGGGAAAGGCAACAGGGCGGGCTTGTCCGAGCCACACCGTCCGCAGCCGGGAAGGTACGGGCAGCACTGGCCACTTTTCCCTGGAAGGTTCTCTGGGGAGAGGTCACTGGGAGGGACCCACACAGGGCAGCTCGAGGGGTCACACACACAGGCTGTCTGCCTCCACTGGGCACCAATGGTCCCAGATCCCCCTTCAGGTGGAGGCAAAGCTGTCACACCCTGTGGCCCAGGGGCTGGCAGCGGCAGCCCCTCTCACCACACCTGCCGGTCACTCGAACGTCCCGGGGGAGGCGGGGAGGCCTTTGTCCTGCAGCAGTTCCTCCAACTCCACTACTCACTCACTCGGGACTAGGATTTGGACTCGGTCACTGGGGACGCGGGAGAGCGGCCGGCTGGCGGTGGAAGCCGGGGCTGCACCTCCTGGCCTGGGGCTCGGCCGCTCTCAGACCCTCCACCTCCACCCCAACAAGTTCAAGTCGAACGCGCCCAGCTCCTTTCTGCCGGGAGACCTGACGGGCTTCCTCTTAGTGCACAGACCACGAGGCTTCACTGAGCCAAGCCGGGGCCATCCCACACAGTTCACCTGCAGTCTGTCCTCAGAGGCACACTTGGAAATCGGTCTGGAAACAAGGCCACTTTATCAGAAATCGCAAAGTGCCTCTTCCTCACGGAGAGAAAACACTAACTTAGACACAGGACAGTCCCTGTGAAACCGGGCGGGGGGCGGGGGGCAGACGGCGCGGAGAATGACCACTGGCAGGGCCAGCGGGTTAAAAATAGGCACATGGGCCCCGGTAAACGGCCCTGGGCGGTTTCATGTCTCACACATGTTACTTTGAAAATGAATATAAATGAGAAGCTGGTAAGCCAAGTCCGGAAAGCGAAACCCAGATGCTAAAAGAGGAACTCCTGGTTCCCGCGCCTCCGCCTTATCTCAGAGCTCAGCCACCAGGTGTTGTTTTGCTCCAGCGACACGTTTAGATTTGTGGGCAAAACCCCCGAAACCACGTCTCAGCACCAGAAGCTATAAATGTGTCAGCCGTGTTTCCTTGCCTCCGAAAATAGACTCTGGCCGGCGGCCCGCTTCCGGCCGCGGGCTGCAGGTGCGCGGCCCCAGCCACCGCCGCCACAGGCTCCGCTCCATCCGAACAACCCTCAGCTCAGTGAAAAATCATCTATCTTTGTCAAAACTCAGCCCTGACCCTTCCTCTCTGTAAAAAAATCAATAAAATATATTTTAAAAAATTAAAAAAACAAACAGGAGGCAGCTGATCGATGTCTCTCTTTTATCGATGTTTCTAACTCTATCCCTCTCCCTTCCTCTCTGTAAAAAATCAATGAAATATATTAAAAAACAAACAAAATCTCAGCCCTGAATCGGGGCCCACAGCACCCAGTCACCGTTTCTCAGCCAAACTGGCACCACTATCAATTCCAGAAAGACACGATTTCCAATTATTAATTAAATAATAAGATGAAAAAAAAACACCTTAGTGTCCTTGAAAATCTCTCACATTTTAAAGTCACACTTTACTTGCCCTGGCCGGTGTGGCTCAGTGGATAGAGCGTCGGCCTGCGGGCTGAAGGGTCCTGGGTTCGATTCCGGCCAAGGGCACATGCCTGCCCTGGTTGCGGGTTTGATCCCCAGTGTGGGCTGTGCAGGAGGCAGCTGATCAATGATTCTCTCATCATTGATGTTTCTATCTCTCTCTCCCTCTCCTTTCCTCTCTAAAATCAATAAAAAGTATATTTAAATAAAAATAAAAACAAAATAAAATGAAATAAAATAAAGCCACACTCTCCCCAACCCTGTCTTTCCACTCGGCAAGCAAAGTGTTTCCTTGGAGAAGCTGCCTCCCTTGTCTGAGCCCTCGGGCCTCGGCCCCATCCCGGCCACACAGCCCTCCTCGCCAATAAAGAAGTCTAAATACAATCTGGCAATTTTTAAATTAAATTAAAAAAAAGTAATGGACTTGAAAGAAATTAGATTATAGAAAAGTAAAGGACTTGAAAAGAATGAGAACTTGCCTCCTCGTTCTGAGGACAGTGTTCCCCTGAGCCGCCTGCTCCTGGTTCTGCAAACACCCGATTCTGACCGTGAGAATGTCCCGCGGCCCCGCTGGCCCTCGGCCGGCCTGACCGCTCGCCCCGGCACGGCCCCTCAGGCCGGCAGCCTCTTTCAGGGGCTCAGTGACTCCCAGACAAGTGCGCTATTTCAGTCTCCAAAAGGCGCCCGAAAATCAAGAGGCTCTGAGGTCCCTGCGCCCCGGCCCCTGTCCTCCCTGGTCGGCCTGCCCAGGCCCCGGCCGGCCGGGGGGACACGTCCGGAGGCCCAGCCACTGGTGCCCAGAAAGACCCACCGAGAGGAGCAGAAAAGAAAGGCCCGAGAAGGGCCACGGTTCTTACCTGAGGAGACGGTGACCAGGGTCCCCTGGCCCCAGTAGTCCATACCGTAGTAATCACAACGGTGCAATCTCCATCATCACCCCACAAAAACGGGGGCGCTGGCCCGGCATCGCCGGAGGCTGCCCGGGGACCTGCACTGTCTCCGGGCGCCATGGGGAAGCCGACCACCCAAGTCCCTGTGGTCCGGAGGGTCCTGAGCCCCTCAGCCAGCTGGTCCCCCAACCTGGCCCCGCGAAGCCGGATCCCCGGCTGCCCGGCCCTGGGCCCTGAGCCCACAGCCCTGACTGGGACTCACAAGTCCCAGCGACGGACCGGTCACCCGCCCAAGCGGGCACGGCGGAGCCCACGGAGCCGGGCAGGGCTGTCATGTTGCCCCTGCAGTCTCATGTCGCTGTCCTCGGGGAGGGGAGGTCAGTCTCCAGCCCCTCTTGGGGGACCTTCTCCCCAGCTCCCTTTCCTGACCCCCAAAATGCCTGGGCGTCTTCGATATCCAGACCCGATCCCCAACCTCCCCAAGTGCAGCTGCAGTGGGACGGCGTGAGGACTCACCTGAGGAGACGGTGACCAGGGTGCCCTGGCCCCAGTATTCGAACCAGTTGTCACATTGTGACAACCGCGCCAGGGTCCCGGGCAAGAACCGGCGCCCAGCTCGGGCCTCACGTCCACCTCAGGTTGCGCCCAGGAGGGCAGAGGGGACCACAGGGCCCGGAGGCCAAGGGTGGCCAAGACCCAGAGAGACCCCCGGCCACAGAGCCCAGAGGAGAGACTCTGAATCGTCCTCTGCGTCCTGGGGAGCCATGGTGCCCCCGGCCCCTTCCCGAGTCCCCAGGCTGGCCCCGTCCTCCTGGACCGGAGACCCAAACACACTCATTTTCCCCAAAAAGCACCAAAAACCCTCCAGGAGAGAGAGGAGAGAGAGGGGGTGGGAGACTCACCTGAGGAGACGGTGACCAGGGTGCCTTGGCCCCATACATCGAAGTAGTCACATTGCCCCCGGCTCCCTGAGGCCACGTACAAAAACCCGGCCCTGCCTGGCACCAGCCACCCCCACAAACCCTTCTCCTCAGGACTCCGCACCCCCAGACTCGCAGCCCTCTCTGCCTCTACCGCCCTGTCCCCCCGCTGGGGACCCCCAGGGCCCCACACAGAACAAAAACCAATCTCTGGAAAGTCCTGTCTCGCCCCGGGACCAGAGGAGGAGAGAGGAAGCCGGCTCACCTGAGGAGACGGTGACCAGGGTCCCCGGACCCCAGTAGTCCAAGTCATCACATTGCCCCAGGCCCCCTGAGGCCGCGTGCAAAAACCTGGCCGCCTGGCACCAGCCACCCCCGCAAACCCATCTCCTCAGGACTCCGCACCCCGAGGCTCGCAGCCCTCTCTGCCTCCACCGCCCCGTCCCCCTCGGGAGGCCGTCTGCAGAGCGGAGAGCCCAGTGGCCGCAGGGGCAGCCCCCGGAGGGGCCCCACACAGAGAAAAAAGTTAAATCTCCGGAAAGTCCTTTCCTACCCCGGACAGAGGAGACAGGAGAGGAGAGGAGAGAGGAGGGGACTCACCTTGGGAGACGGTGACCAGGGTCCCTGGGCCCCACACATCAAAAGCATCACACGGGGACACAGTTCCCGGGCCGCCCAGACATAAACCTGCCCGGGCCCCGGACCCCAGGCTGCTGCCCTGCCCATGGCCGAGTGGACCCCGGGCTGGGAGGAGGCAGGCGGACAGCACAGCCTCCTGCCTCCCAAAAACGCACCCCTTCCTCCTGTCCCACGTCTGAGACCAAAGGGACACCTGGCTCCGGCACCCCTGAGCCTGCTCCCCACCCCCACCTGTCCGGTCGGACAGTAGACGCCAACTCACCTGAGGAGACGGTGACCAGGGTGCCCTGGCCCCAGTGCTCGAAGTAAGCATAGCACAGTGAGTGGGCCCTGAGCCGAGGCCGCAGAAATCCCCGCGGCCGGGTCCCCGGGGAGACGGGGAGACACCAAGGCTGCTCTGCTCACAGACACACCCACCGGGGCCCCTGGCCCCAGGCCCCAGGGCGGGGTTTGGACGTCCTTCCTGACACCTGGCTCACCCCTGCCGACCCTGCCCGGGCTGATCCCCAGCGCCCAGCGGCACCCCTTGGCCAGGAAGGCGTCCGTGTCCGGTGCCAGGTTTTTGTAGAGCTGTCAATCACTGTGCCCCACCCAGTTAGCACTGTGGTTCCTGGCTTAGCCAAAACCCCCAGGCGGGTGAGGGCAGGTGGGTGGAGGCAGGTCTCCCCCTAAGGGCCAGGCCCGGTTGGGGGGCGGGGGGGCACAGAGCAGAGGAAATCCCGACACCCCGTCCTGCTTTTCCCTTTTCTTTGGAATAAGAGCAGGTTCAAGGCTGTGCCGAGACCCTCTCATGGCCCGCCCCTGCATTTGGGCTGCTCTCAGTGGAGAAAGGCCTCGTGCTGGGGGGAGGGGGGCTGGTGGAACCCCCAGTCCATCGCGGATCTGTGGGGACCCCCGGGGTCTGTCAGAGTCTCAGCCCAGAGGCTGCTTTCTCTCTCTGGTCACATCTCGTTAATTCTACCTTTCGCTGCCCCCACAGGTGCGGGCTCCACAGGGTGGTTCCCGCCCCGTCCCCTGGGACGGCTGGTCCTTGGGGAGGGGTCACCGGAGGGCAGTGCAGGGAGAGGGTCCCTCACCCACACCTGGCAGGCTGCTGTCCCCCAACTCCAGGCCACAGGGGGGGGGGAGGGAGGACTGCATCAGCTCCTGTCAGAGGGGCTGGTACCGGCACTCAGAGGGCCCAGGTGTGGGGAGGTAGAACACAGGCTGCCTGGGCCAAGTGCCAGGTGTGCTCAGGGGCAGGCTCTGCCTGGGGGCGGGGGAGGGTTAGGGGGCGACACAGACACAGCCTCACAGCCCTGAGGCTCGGGAGGGCGCGATGGTGCCCTGACCGCTGGCTGGGGGAGGGTGAGAGCCCAGTGTGTTGAGAAGCCTGTGTGTGTGTGTGTGTGTGTGTGAATGTGTGTGTGTGTGTGTGTGCATGAGTGTACGTGTGTGTGCGCATGTACATGAATACATGAGTGTCCGTGTACACAAGTGGGCATGAGTGGATGTGTGAGTGTACACGTGTGTCACTCCAGGCAGAGGAACCGCCGAGTGGAGGCCCAGAGGCTGGCCTGGTGCCTGGAGAGCCCAGGTGGCTGGATGAGCTGCATTTACAGGTGACCTGAGGGCCCAGCGAGGGGGCTGAACATGACGGGGGCTTTGCATAAAGTCTCGCTCTAGAAGGTTCTGCCTGGTCCAGTGTGGACAGATTTGGGTTGGGCTGGGGGCATGTGGGTCGGGAGGCCTGGTGCAGAGAGAGGGTTAGGGAGCCCATGGGATGGTGAGCAGGACCACGGGGCTCCCATGGGGGCAGGGAGAGCAGGGTCCTGGGCCGCACTCCCAGGACTCAGGCAGAGCGGGGTCCCAGGATCCTGGGTCTGGAGAGATGGAGGGGCCCCAGAGGGTGGGGCTGCAGATGCACCGAGGGGCACAGCCAGGGTCGGGGACGAGGCTGAGGTGCAGGCTCTGGCCTCTGGGCCCCGGGTGGGTGATGGGGGAGGTACGGCCTGCGCTGGCCTTGGGGGCGGGAGTCCTGACCTCCAGGACTTGTGGGGGTGGCTCATAGCACACGGAGGCTTCCTCAGCCCCTCAGCCCCTCTCTGCAGGCTCTTCCTGCTGTGGCCCCTGCTCTGGGGCCTCCTGACTCACTCTCAGGAACCAGGGGTAGGGCCACCCCAGACCCTTCAGGAAGCACCTGCGGGTCTCCCCAGGCCTCTGGTGCCTGATGGGGGAGGGGAGGTGCCCACTCTGCCCTGCAGGCTCCTTTCCTCCAGCTCAGCCCCAGGACCCAGGCCTAGTCTCCAGCTTCAACCTCATCCCTCATCCTCATCCCCATCCCTCAGCCTTATCCCCATCCCTCATCCTTACCCCCATCCATCATCCTTACCCCCATTCCTCATCCTTATTTCCATCCCTCATCCTTATTTCCATCCCTTATCCTTAGCTCCTTCCCTCATTTTTATTCCCATTCCTCATCCGTATCCCCATCCCTCATCCTTATTCCAATCCCTCATCCTTATTCCCATCCCTCATCCTTATCCTCATCCCTCATCCTTATTACCATCCCTCATCTTTATTCCCACCCCTAATCCTTAGCTCCATCCCTCATTTTTATTCCCATTCCTCATCCTTATCCCCACCCCTCATCCTTATTCCCATCCCTTATACTTAGCCCCATCTCTCATCCTTAATCCCACCCCTCATCCTTATCCCCATCCCTCATCCTTATCCTCACCCCTTATCCTTATTCCCATCCCTCATCCTTATCACCACCCTTCATCCTTAGTCCCATCTCTCATCCTTAGCCCCCATCTCTCATCCGTAGCCCCATCCCTCATCTTTAACCCCCATCGCCCATCCTTATTTTCCATCCCTCATCCTTAGCCTCCATCCCTCATCCTTAGCCTTCATCCCTCATTGGTAACCTCCATCCCCAGCTCCTATATCCCAGCCCCCAGCCCCCATTGGCTGCCAGCTTGTGTCTGTCTGTAGGCATCTCATGCACCCCACAGTGTGAGTTCCAAGTTTTATACTAAGTGGGCATGTTTTGTGTTGGAGTCTTTCTTTTTTTTTTTAAAATCCTCACCCAAGGATATTTTTCCATTGTTTTTTAGAAAAGTGAAAGAGAGAGGAAAAGACAGAGAGAAACATTGATGTAAGAGAAACACATCGATTGTTTGCCTCCTGCACATGCCCGGATCAGGGCCCAGGCCAAGGAGAAGCCTGCAACCAAGTTACATGCCCTTGATCGGAATAGGACCCGGGACCCTTCGGTCCTCAGGCCAACACTCTATCCACTGAGCCACACCAGCCAGGGCCCTGTTGGAATCTTTCCATTTCTCTTGGTTGGATAAAGTTTATGTTTATTTAAATAAATAATGGTATCCCCAATAGTCCGTATTATACATATTGTATACTGAATATGTACATATACACACACGTACATATATACACCCATGTTCAACATTCAGTATGTATCTATAGGCTATTGAAGGTACACTTATTTATAATGAAATATTAATGTATGTGCATGTATATGCCATGGCTCCGTAAGGAAGCACATGGCGCCAATCCCCGTGTTCCCATGTGTGAGCACCACTGTTCAGGGCATGAAGTGCTCAGATCACGTTTTGTCTCCAACGTGTTTTGTAGGCATTGGCAAAGGTTTTGTTTTTGTTTTTAGAAATCAGGCCGGGTTCATTTCTATCTTATAAATGAGCTGGATTCCTTGCTTACGTGCCCATCTGCTTGTTTCAAAGTCCAGTGACTAGAATAAAACATATTTGCTACTGGCTGCTCTGGGTTGTTTTTTTTTTTCTGGGAATTTAAAGAAATTTTGGGATGTTGTTTTGAGCCAGGTCTGGGAACGTTGGTTCTGTGTCTCTGGCTGCCCCTCCCTGCGACTGGCCAGCGGTGAGCCGTGAAGGTCCGTCTGTACTGTGGTCTGTTGTCCTTCCCAGGTGGGCACAGGATGGGCAGGCAGCAAATGTCGAGCCACACTCTGGACGCCCCATTGCTGACCCCGCTCACATCTCACTGGGCAGACGTGGGTCCCAGGGCACCTTGGCTGTGTGTGAAGGGTGTGGGGACCATGGGTGCTGGGGCACTTGCATGGCCTGCCAGAAAGGGTTGGAGCAGGAGCTGTAACAGTGGCCTTGAGGGTCCACAGACCACTTCTGCCAGTGGCTGCCAATTCAAAATGGCAAGGAGAGAAGTGAGGGCCTGGGGGAGGGCTGGCGGAGGGCAAAGGGGCAGGTCGAGGGGCACGGATGCTTCAGGGAGTGAGCTGGGAGGAAGGGAGGGTGGGAGGATGCTGCAAACCATGCTTCTGGAGGTGAGCGGTGGGTGCCGAGGGGCCCAGACGTTGGCCTGGGAGAAGGGGCTGGAGGGGGAAGAGGCCCAAGGACCTGACGGTGCCCATCAGGTGACAGGGATTGGGGAGAGGGTGCACCTTCCACAGATGAGGGGCAGGTCTTGGAAGAAGGCGGTGCCCACTGTTTGGTGTGAGTGAGTGTGATTGTGAGTGTGAGTGTGAGTATGAGGAGTGTGAGTGTGAGTGTGGTGAGTGTGAGTGTGCCTGTGTCACTCTGAGGCCGAGGCTCTGAGGGCAGTTGGGAGGGAAGTGTGAACCAAGTCTAGTACGGCCAGGGGTGAAGCTGAGGGGGCGGGCGGTGAAGGTGGGACACTGTTCTTGGATGGAGAGACAGGGCCACAGCCTGCAAGTCGAGTCTTTATTTTATAGCCAGATTCCCACGAGGCAAAGCAAGGATGTGGCCAAGATGTTTACAATGTTCTCACAAGTTTCAAATCTACTTACAAGCACCTGAACTCTATCAGGCTTTGTTTTGGCAGCACTTGCTCCACCTCCCACAGCTCACATCACAGCCACCTGGGACTATAAGGTTGGACCATAAGGTCAAGCTCACAGCCACAGCCTTTGGCTGTAATTGTGCTGGGAGGGCTTGGCCAGGAGAGGACTGTGCCCTCTCATATCAATCCCAGGCTTGAACCTGTCCAAAAGCTGGAGCTGCTCTCCACAGAAGAGGAAGCAAAAAATCCAGCAAAAAGCCCTCAGGGTGAGAAACCAAGATGGCGGCATAGGTTAACGCCGGAGTTTGCTGCCTCGAACAACCACTTCAAAAATACAACTAAAAGACGGAACGGACATCATCCAGAACCACAGGAAGGTTGGCTGAGTGGAAGTTCTACAACTAGGAGGAACCGAGAATCAGAGGAGGCGCAGTGCTGAAGTAAAATACTAAGGTGCGGAGTGCGTGCGGCGCGGGCTGGTGGCTGAGGGCGCGGTTGTCTGTTTCAATCTGGAGGGAGCCTCAGACTCTGAGCTCCAGAGCCGGGTGAGTCTCTAGGGACCCAGACTCAAACGGGAGAAGCAGGACTGTCTGGCTACGGTCCCTCCAAGGTTTGCAGCGGTTGCTGGGACAGAGAGGCAGAGCCCCTGGGGATGGACTGAGAGCAGCCATAACTGCTCCTTCCTCCGCCCTGTTGATCCCGTGGGACCCACCCCGCCCAAGCCCTGCACAGAGGCATTTGCCGGATAGCCTCAGGCAAAGGCTAGATTAGCACCTCCCTAGAGGACACAAGTTCTTCCACTGCAGACACAGCTGATTATCACAGCCAGTCAGCCTGAAGGTCAAATCCCTCTAGTATTAACTACAACAATTAAGCCTTAACTACAACAAGACTGTGCACAAAGACCACTAGGGGGTGTACCAAGAAAGCATAAAAAATTCAGAGACAAAGAAACTGGACAAAACTATCAAGGGAGGATATTGAGTTCAGAACCACACTTTTGAGGTCTCTCAAGAGGCTTCTAGAGTCTGTCGATAAACTTGATGAGATGTACAGGAAATCTAATGAGACCCTCGATGGTGTGATAAAGGACCATCTAGAAAGTAAGCATACACTGACTGAAATAAAGAATATTATACAGACTCCCAACAGCAGACCAGAGGAGTGCAAGAATCAAGTCAAAGATTTGAAATGAGAAGAAGCGAGAAACACCCAACCGGAAAAGCAAAATGAAAAAAGAACCCAAAAATACGAAGATAGTGTAAGGAGCCTCTGGGACAGCTTCAAACGTACCAACATCAGAATTATAGGGGTGCCAGAAGATGAGAGAGAGCAAGATATTGAAAACCTATTTGAAGAAATAATGACAGAAAACTTCCCCCACCTGGTGAAAGAAATAGACTTACAAGTCCAGGAAGCGCAGAGAACACCAAACAAAAGGAATCCAAAGAGGACCACACCAAGACACATCATAATTAAAATGCCAAGAGCAAAAGACAAAGAGAGAATCTTAAAAGCAGCAAGAGAAAGAAACTCAGTTACCTACAAGGGAATACCCATACGACTGTCAGCTGATTTCTCAACAGAAACTTTGCAGGCCAGAAGGGAGTGGCAAGAAATATTCAAAGTGATGAATAGCAAGAACCTACAACCAAGAGTACTTTATCCAGCAAAGCTATCATTCAGAATTGAAGGTCAGATAAAGAGCTTCACAGATAAGGAAAAGCTAAAGGAGTTCATCACCACTAAACCAGTATTATATGAAACTAGAGGCCCGGTGCACAACAATTTGTGCACTTGGGGAAGCGGGGGGGGGAGTGGCGGGGGTTCCTCAGGCCAGCCTGTGCCCTCTCGCAGTCTGGGACCCCACAGGGGATGTCCGGGTTGTTTCGGTCCGTCTCCCCCGTCTCCCTCAGCCCGGGCCCAGGTTGTTCGTTCCCGCCTCCCTCAGCCGCCCGGCTGGCTTGTTTTGCTCCCACCTCCGCCGCCCAGCTTGTTTTCGGCCACCTGGCTTGCTACACTCCCAGCGGATATATGCAAATTAACCGCCATCTTGGCTGACAGTTAATTTGCATATACTCACTGATTAGCCAATGAAAAGGGTAGCGGTCGTACACTAATTACCATGTTTCTCTTTTATTAGTGAAGATGCTGAAAGGTATCCTTTAAGAAGAGGAGGAAGAAGAAAAAGGTAAAGATACAAATTGTGAACAACAAATATGCATCTATCAACAAATGAATCTAAGAATCAAGTGAATAAATAACCTGATGTACAGAATGAACTGGTGATTATAATGAATCAGGGACATAGAAAGGGAATGGACTGACTATTCTTGGAGGGGAAATGGGTGTGGGAGATGCGGGAAGAGACTGGACAAAAATCGCACACCTATGGATGAGGACAGTGGGTGGGGAGTGAGGGCGGAGGGTGGGGTGGGAGCTGGAAGGAGGGGAGTTATGAGGGGAAAAAAAGAGGAACAAATGTAATCTGAACAATAAAGATGTAATTAAAAAAAAAAGCCCTCAGGGTGGCTATGGGTCACCGCAAGGAACACGTGGGCCGATGGCAAGGTGGCCTGGCTGATGGTGGGGGGAGTGGGGAGTGGTGCCCATGCAGCCCCCTCCCGCCACACTGGCCTGTCTGAGCAGAGTGTCCTGGCGGGGACGGCATCCTTGTCCAGGCCCGGCTGGGGTTGGGCTGGGTTGTGCGAGGGGTTCCCTGGCCCCGGCCCCCGATCCCCATCCTGTCCTTCTGGACCCGTGGCATCAGCATGGCCTGGGCCGCCCCCAGAACTGCCGGATCCAAGTCTGAGAAGATTCCCCGGTGACACTGGGCATTGAAGTGCAACGCACTGAGCTGAGGGACCGAGAGGGGGGCTGTGTTTCACTGCCTTGCTGGTGTCGCTGGGCCCTGCATGCCCTCTGCACCCTCCATCGTGGATCCTGGCTCCGGTTCCAGCTGGTTCCTGCGTGCCAGGGCAGGTCTGCAGGGACCTCAGACCTTCGGTTCTTCCAGCTGAGTCTCTGGTCCCTACATAGCCAGGGCATCACAAGCCCTGGAGGCTCCTTCGCTCCAACTGCAGCTAAAGTGACACCTCCTCCAGGAAGCCACCCTGACTGACCCAGCCTGGATTGGACCAGGTGACCCACCCTCCATTCCCGCC
Organism: Myotis yumanensis; assembly: GCF_028538775.1. Classification (NCBI taxonomy): domain Eukaryota; kingdom Metazoa; phylum Chordata; class Mammalia; order Chiroptera; family Vespertilionidae; genus Myotis; species Myotis yumanensis. The sequence goes on along the minus strand of NW_027223752.1, from coordinate 2,153,303 downwards.
CTGCGGCTCCCTCAGGGCCTCACGAGGTCACACGCAGGGCCAGGCTCAGGCCATCGGATGAATGAGTTTGTGGGTGAACGAAGCTTTTCGGCATTGGGAGGGGATGAAGAAACATATTGACCAGAAGCAACTGCAGAGAAACCCACCCAGAGCAAGGGCAGCTCCGTGAGAGAGAGTGTGAACCCTCCCAGGCTGCGTGTGGGGACCGGTGGGGGCAGGAAGGGGCTCCAGGGTTAGTGGTTTGGAGACTGAGCTGGCGGGGAGCTTATCTGCTTCCTGCCTGCTGGGCCGTCCCCCTCTCAGTGCCCAGGTCACCGCTGGAGAACAGCTGCCTGGGGCTGCCCATGCTGCCCGCTGGGACCTGGGCGTGAGGCGCCTGTGGCTAGGAAGGGAGCCGGTGAGTGCAGCCCTGAGCTCCTGCCTGTGGAGCGGTGGGTCCAGGCTCCTAGGGCCCAGCTGTGGGCTGGGGCACCGCTGCCCGGTGTGGCCAAGCTCCCAGAGCCGGGACAGAGGCCCTGTGAGGACGCGGGAAGGGCGGTGTCCTGAGGGCTTCGTGGAGGTCGTCCCCTGGGTGACCGACCCCATGAGGGAAGGGCGGTCGGCTCTGCTGACCACTGACCGTCAGCTTCTGTGCTGGCCGCCTGGCCTGGCTTTCTGAAAGAGCGGAGACGGGTGAGCCTCCTGTGAGCTCCCGCCCAGTGGCCCCGGCGAAGCTCAGAGCGGGGAGGCCTGTGGTCCCGGTGGGCGCGGGCCAGTGGGGCTCCGGGCCTCCTGGGTGTGGGTCCCTGGCCTGGGGTGTCTGTGCTCCTGCTCTGGGCTCTGGATGACACAGGCGGGGTCGTGCCTGCTGGCTGTTGGCAGGACCTGGATGCTCACCTCCAAGGCCAGCTCTGGCCAGGGTCCCCAGAGCGGCGTCCAGAGGGTGAGGAGAGGACCCTCCCTCCCCTGGCCGGCCCAGACCCCGACTCACCATGGAGCGGGACACCGAGGGGCGCCCGGGCTGTGGGGGCGGCCGTGGAGCCTGGGACTGCCTGGCCTGGAGCCGGGCTCGCCCTCGGACCCAGCTGGTTCACCGAGGCCATGGGACAGTTTCAGGCAGGGCCTGTCTCACAGTGGTAGTTACCGTATACCCACGGTGACTCAGGGCTGCTCAGAATCCCCCAGTCGGGTCCCGGCGTGGCCTGCTCCCTGGGGGTGGGCTTCGGGGAGTGACCTCCTGTCGGGCAGGGCTGGGCCAGCTGACGTGGGCTCTGGGTGGCCACGGGCAGGTTTTATGAGTGGCCTGTGGCACTGTGAGCCCCAGCCGTAGTTATACCCACACTGTCTGAGGCCCGCACAAATTCTGTCAGGACCCAGGGCGGTGTAGGGGCCCCTCCGGGCTGTGGTGGCCCATGTCCTGGCCCAGGAGCCCCCTCAGGCTGTGGCCGTCCCTGGGGAGGGGGGTGAGTGGGGGGGCACCTCCTGGCCGGAAGGGAAGGCGGCGCTGCACCTCAGAGGCCCAGGGCTGCTGGGCCGCATTCCAGCGAGGGTTTCAGACCGGGCGAATGTCACTGTGGTACCAGTTGCTATATACCACGGTGACACAGGCAGGACCAGAAACCTCCTGGCCTGTGTGGGGCTCAGCACACCCCTGTGGTCTTTGGCCTGGATGCGGGGCGGGGTCCTTGATCTCTGAGTGCATTTCCTTAGCTCCGAAGGCCCCAGGTCCCTGTGTGTGCGGCTTTGGAAGGCGGTCCAGCCCGGCCCGTGTGGGAAGGAGCCCCATGGCCCATGGGCTCTGCGGCAGAGACACCCTGGATCAGAGGGGCAGCCTGAACAACGGTCTGGGGCTGGGTGTCATTGGGGGCGCTGTGTGTGCATGAGTGTACGTGTGTGTACGTGTGTGTGCATGTGTACATGAATACATGAGTGTCTGTGTACACAAGTGGGCATGAGTGGATGTGTGAGTGTACACGTGTGTCACTCCAGGCAGAGGAACCGCCCAGTGGAGGCCCAGAGGCTGGCCTGGTGCCTGGAGAGCCCAGGTGGCTGGATGAGCTGCATTTACAGGTGACCTGAGGGCCCAGCGAGGGGGCTGAACATGACGGGGGCTTTGCATAAAGTCTCGCTCTAGAAGCTTCTGCCTGGTCCAGAGTGTGACAGATTTGGGTTGGGCTGGGGGCATGTTGGTCGGGAGGCCTGGTGCAGAGAGAGGCTTAGGGAGCCCATGGGATGGTGAGCAGGACCATGGGGCTCCCATGGGGGCAGGGAGAGCAGGGTCCTGGGCCGCACTCCCAGGACTCAGGCAGAGCGGGGTCCCAGGATCCTGGGTCTGGAGAGATGGAGGGGCCCCTGAGGGTGGGGCTGCAGATGCAGCGAGGGGCACAGCCAGGGTCGGGGACGAGGCTGAGGTGCGGGCTCTGGCCTTTGGGCTCCAGGTGGGTGATGGGGAAGGTACGGCCTGCGCTGGCCTTGGGGGCGGGAGTCCTGACCTCCAGGACTTGTGGGGGTGGCTCACAGCACACAGGAGGCTTCCTCAGCCCCTCAGCCCCTCTCTGCAGGCTCTTCCTGCTGTGGCCCCTGCTCTGGGGTCTCCTGACTCACTCTCAGGAACCAGGGGTAGGGCCACTCCAGCCCCTTCAGGAAGCACCTGTCGGGCTCCCCAGGCCTCTGGTGCCTGATGGGGGAGGGGAGGTGCCCACCCTGCCCTGCCGGGTCCTTTCCTCCAGCTCAGCCCCAGGCCCCAGGCCTAGCCTCCAGCTTCAGCCTCATCCCTCATCCTAAGCCCCCATCCCTCCTCCTTATCCCCATCCCTCATCCTTACCCCATCCCTCATCCGTAGCCCCATCACTCATCCTTATCCCCATCCCTCATCCTTACCCCATCCCTCATCCTTATCCCCATCCCTCATCCTTAGCCCCCATCCCTCATCCTTATCCCCATCCCTCATCCTTAGCCCCCATCCCTCATCCTTATCCCCATCCCTCATCCTTACCCCATCCCTCATCCTTATCCCCATCCCTCATCCTTAGCCCCCATCCCTCATCCTTATCCCCATCCCTCATCCTTACCCCATCCCTCATCCTTAGCCCCCATCCCTCATCCTTAGCCCCCATCCCTCATCCTTATCCCCATCCCTCATCCTTATCCCCATCCCTCATCCTTAGCCCCATCCCTCATCCTTATCCCCATCCCTCATCCTTAGCACCCATCCCTCATCTTTATTCCCATCCCTCATCCTTATTCCCATCCCTCATCCTTAGCCCCATACCTCATCCTTAGCCCATATTCCTCATCCTTAGCCCTCATCCCTCATCTTTAACCCCCATCGCCCAACTTTAGTTTCCATCTCTCATCCTTAGCCTCCATCCCTCATCCTTAGCCTTCATCTCTCATCCTTAGCCTCCATCCCCAGCTCCTATATCCCAGCCCCCAGCCCCTATTGGCTGCCAGCTTGTGTCTATCTGTAGGCATCTCATGCACCCCACAGTGTGAGTTCCAAGTTTTACACTAAGTGGGCATGTTTTGTGTTGGAGTCTTTCGTTCTTTTTTTAAAAATCCTCACCCAAGGATATTTTCCCATTGTTTTTTTAGAAAAGTGAAAAAGAGAGGAAAAGACAGAGAGAAACATTGATGTAAGAGAAACACATTGATTGGTTGCCTCCTGCACATGCCCGGATCAGGGCTCAGGCCAAGGAGATGCCTGCAACCAAGTTACATGCCCTTGATCTGAATAGGACCCGGGACCCTTCGGTCCTCAGGCCAACACTCTATCCACTGAGCCACACCAGCCAGGGCCCTGTTGGAATCTTTCCATTTCTCTTGGTTGGATAAAGTTTATGTTTATTTAAATAAATAATGTTATCCCCAACAGTCCGTATTATACATATTGAATACTGAATGTGTCCATATACCCACACGTACATGTATACCCCCATGTTCAACATTCAGTATGTATCTATAGGCTATTGAAGGTACACTTATTTATAATGAAATACTAATGTATGTGCGTGTATATATGGTGGCTCCGTAAGGAAGCACATGGTGCCAATCCCCGTGTTCACATGAGTGAGCGCCACTGTGCAGGGCATGAAGTGCTCAGATCACGTTTTGCCTCCAAGCGTGTTTTATAGGTGCTGGCAAAGGTTTTGTTTTTGTTTTTAGAAATCAGGCCAGGTTCGTTTCTATCTTATAAATGAGCTGGATTCCTTACTTATGTGCCCATCTGCTTGTTTCAAAGTCCAGTGACTCGAATAAAACATATTTGCTACTGACTGCTCTGGGTTGTTATTTTTTCTGGGAATTTAAAGAAATTATGGGATGTTGTTTTGAGCCAGGTCTGGGAACGTTGGTTCTGGGTCCGTGGCTGCCTCTCCTTGAGACTGGCCAGCGGTGAGCAGTGAAGGCCCGTCTGTACTGTGGTCTGCTGTCCTTCCCAGGTGGGCGCAGGATGGGCAGGCTGCAAATGGCGAGCCACAATCTGGACGCCCCACCTGCTGACCCCGCTCACATCTCACTGGGCAGACGTGGGTCCCAGGGCACCTTGGCTGTGTGTGAAGGGTGTGGGGACCATGGGTGCTGGGGCACTTGCATGGCCTGCCAGAGAGGGTTGGAGCAGGAGCTGTAACAGTGGCCTTGAGGGTCCACAGCCCACTTCTGCCTGTGGCTGCCAATTCAAAACATCAAGGAGAGAAGTGAGGGCCTGGGGGAGGGTTGGGGGAGGGCAAAGGGGCAGGTCGAGGGGCACGGATGCTGCAGGGAGTGAGCTGGGAGGAAGTGAGGGTGGGAGGATGCTGCAAACCGTGCTTCTGGAGGTGAGTGGTGGGAGCCAAGGAGCCCAAATGTTGGCCTGGGAGAAGGGGCTGGAGGAGGAAGAGGCCCAAGGACCTGAGGGTGCCCATCAGGTGACAGGGATCGGGGAGAGGGTGCACCTTCCACAGATGAGGGGCAGGACTTGGAGGAAGGCGGTGCCCACTGTTTGGTGTGAGTGAGTGTGATTGTGAGTGTGAGTGTGAGTATGAGGAGTGTGAGTGTGAGTGCAGTGAGTGTGGTTGTGGTGAGAATGAGGAGTGTGTGAAGAGTGACGAATGTGAGTGTGGTCTGGTGTGAGGAGTGTGTGAGGAGTGTAAGTGTGAGTGTGAGTGTGAGTGTGGTGAGTGTGAGTGTGGTGAGTGTGAGTGTGCCTGTGTCACTCTGGGGCCGAGGCTCTGAGGGCAGTTGGGAGGGAAGAGTGAACCAAGTCTAGTACGGCCAGGGGTGAAGCTGAGGGGGCGGGCGGGGAAGGTGGGACACTGTTCTCAGATGGAGAGACAGGGCCACAGCCTGAAAGCCGTGCATTTATTTTATAGCCAGATTCCCACCAGGCAAAGCGAGGGTGTGGCCAAGATGTTTACAATGTTCTCTCTAGTTTCGAATCTACTCAATTACAAGCACCTGAACTCTATCAGGCTTTGTTTTGGCAGCACTTGCTGCACCTCCCACAGCTCACATCACAGCCACCTGGGACTATAAGGTTGGACCATAAGGTCAAGCTCACAGCCACAGCCTTTGGCTGTAATGTGCTGGGAGGGCTTGGCCACGAGAGGACTGTGCCCTCTTGTATCAATCCCAGGCTTGAACCTGTCCAAACGCTGGAGCCATGCTCCACAGAGGAGGAAACAAAAAGTCTGCCAAAGCCCTCAGGGTGGCTATGGGGTCACCGCAGGGGACACGTGGGCAGATGGCAAGGTGGCCTGGCCGATGGTGGGGGGAGTGGGGAGTGGTGCCCATGCAGCCCCCTCCCGCCACACTGCCCTGTCTGAGCGGAGTGTCCTGGCGGGGACGGCATCCTTGTCCAGGCCCAGCTGGGGTTGGGCTGGGCTGTGTGAAGGGTTCCCTGGCCCCGCCCCCGATCCCTATCCTGTCCTTCTGGACCCGTGGCATCAGCATGGCCTGGGCCGCCCCCAGAACTGCCGGATCCAAGTCTGAGAAGATTCCCCGGTGACACTGGGCATTGAAGTGCAACGCACTGAGCTGAGGGACCGAGAGGGGGGCTGTGTTTCACTGCCTTGCTGGTGTCGCTGGGCCCTGCATGCCCTCTGCCCCCTCCATCGTGGATCCTGGCTCCGGTTCCAGCTGGTTCCTGCGTGCCAGGGCAGGTCTGCAGGGACCTCAGACCTTCGGTTCTTCCAGTTGAGTCTCTGGTCCCTACATAGCCAGGGCATCACAAGCCCTGGAGGCTCCTTCGCTCCAACTGCAGCTAAAGTGACACCTCCTCCAGGAAGCCACCCTGACTGACCCAGCCTGGATTGGACCAGGTGACCCACCCTCCATTCCCGCCCTGCGGCTCCCTCAGGGCCTCACGAGGTCACACGCAGGGCCAGGCTCAGGCCATCGGATGAATGAGTTTGTGGGTGAACGAAGCTTTTCGGCATTGGGAGGGGATGAAGAAACATATTGACCAGAAGCAACTGCAGAGAAACCCACCCAGAGCAAGGGCAGCTCCGTGAGAGAGAGTGTGAACCCTCCCAGGCTGCGTGTGGGGACCGGTGGGGGCAGGAAGGGGCTCCAGGGTTAGTGGTTTGGAGACTGAGCTGGCGGGGAGCTTATCTGCTTCCTGCCTGCTGGGCCGTCCCCCTCTCAGTGCCCAGGTCACCGCTGGAGAACAGCTGCCTGGGGCTGCCCATGCTGCCCGCTGGGACCTGGGCGTGAGGCGCCTGTGGCTAGGAAGGGAGCCGGTGAGTGCAGCCCTGAGCTCCTGCCAGTGGAGTGGTGGGTCCAGGCTCCTAGGGCCCAGCTGTGGGCTGGGGCACCGCTGCCCAGTGTGGCCAAGCTCCCAGAGCCGGGACAGAGGCCCTGTGAGGACGCGGGAAGGGCGGTGTCCTGAGGGCTTCGTGGAGGTCGTCCCCTGGGTGACCGACCCCATGAGGGAAGGGCCGTCCGCTCTGCTGACCCCTGACCGGCAGCTTCTGTGCTGGCCGCCTGGCCTGGCTTTCTGAAAGAGTGGAGACCGGTGAGCCTCCTGTGAGCTCCCGCCCAGCGGCCCCGGCGAAGCTCAGAGCGGGGAGTCTGTGGTCCCGGTGGGCGCGGGCCAGTGGGGCTCCGGGCCTCCTGGGTGTGGGTCCCCGGCCTGGGGTGTCTGTGCTCCTGCTCTGGGCTCTGGATGACACAGGCGGGGTCGTGCCTGCTGGCTGTTGGCAGGACCTGGATGCTCACCTCCAAGGCCAGCTCTGGCCAGGGTCCCCAGAGCGGCGTCCAGAGGGTGAGGAGAGGACCCTCCCTCCCCTGGCCGGCCCAGACCCCGACTCACCATGGAGCGGGACACCGAGGGGCGCCCGGGCTGTGGGGGCGGCCGTGGAGCCTGGGACTGCCTGGCCTGGAGCCGGGCTCGCCCTCAGACCCGGGCTGGTTCCCCGAGGCCATGGGACAGTTTCATGCAGGGCCTGTCTCACAGTGGTAGTTACCGTATACCCACGGTGACTCAGGGCTGCTCAGAATCCCCCAGTCGGGTCACGGCTTGGCCTGCTCCCTGGGGGTGGGCTTCCGGGCATGGCCTCCTGTCGGGCAGGGCTGGGCCAGCTGACGTGGGCTCTGGGTGGCCACGGGTAGGTTTTATGAGTGGCCTGTGGCACTGTGAGTCACTGTAGTAATACCCACACTGTCTGAGGCCCGCACAAATTCTGTCAGGACCCAGGGCAGTGTAGGGGCCCCGCCGGGCCGCAGTGACCCATGTCCTGGCCCAGGAGCCCCCTCAGGCTGTGGCCGTCCCTGGGGAGGGGGGTGAGTGCGAGGGCATCTCCTGGCCGGAAGGGAAGGCGGTGCTGCACCTCAGAGCCCCAGGGCTGCTGGGCCGCATTCCGGTGAGGGTTTCAGGCCGGGCGAATGTCACTGTGGTACCAGCTGCTACTGTACCACGGTGACACAGGCAGGACCAGAAACCTCCTGGCCTGTGCGGGGCTCAGCAACCCCTGTGGTCTTTGGCCTGGACGGGGGGCGGGGTCCTTGCTCTCTGGGTGCATTTTCTTAGCTCCGAAGGCCCCAGGTCCCTGTGTGTGCGGCTTTGGCAGGCGGTCCAGCCCGGCCCGCCTGGGATGGAGCCCCATGTCCCATGGGCTCTGCGGCAGAGACACCCTGAATCAGAGGGGCAGCCTGAACAACGGTCTGGGGCTGGGCGACACTGGGGGCGCTGTGTGTGTGTGTGTGTGGGCGGGGGGGTGGCGAGGAGCAGAGCTCAAGGAGGAGTTTTTAGGTCTGCCCTGAGCCACTGTGGGGGTATTCGCACTGTGAGAGGGTCCCTTGCAGAATCCCCCTCAGGCTGTGTGGGGTGGGGCCGGACGGGGTTTCGCCAGCTGAGCTCCCCCCGCCTGCTGCTACCCAGCCCCTGCCCTGCACCTGGGCCTGTCCTGCTGCGGGGAGTTGCCAGGGTGCTGGGACTTGAGAGCAGGAACAGCACCCCGAGGTTGGTGGGAAAGGGAGTGGGGTCACGGCACTCTTGGGGGACCAACTCAGCTCCAGACCCACTGCACCCCCTCCCCCGATGAGGGGTCCCGGTACGTCCAGTGGGAAAAGGAGGGGTGGTCGGTGCGGGGAGGAGGTGAGGCTGGGCCCTGGGGAGGGCACTGGGTTGGCTCCCTGTCCATGGGTCCAGGTCTGAGGCCGAGGGCCGGGAGGGTCTCCCCTGGGGCCGAGCTCCGTCCTGTGCCCTGGCCTCTGGATAGGGCATGGGCTTCGAGGGGGGCCTCCTGGGCAGGGCCTGGGCTGGAGGGGTGGACACTTGGGGTGCTGGACACCAGGGAGGTGGGGTGGCCTCTCCCTCTGTGGCTTCCTGCATCTTCTCAGAGCCCACTGGGAGTCACCAGCCCCCTGTGACAGGTGGGAGGATGGCAGGAGGGCGGCCCGGCCCTGAGCAGGGCAGTGGGTGGGTTCTGAGCACAGGCTGAGTCACTGTGGTAACTACTACTCCAATACCCACAGTGACAGATGCTGGGACAATATGGCCTGTCCCAGGGCCGGGCTGGAGGCACACAGCTCACAGCTGCCTCCTGGTTCTGGCCAGGGTCATGACCCCTCCAGCCTTCCTCCCAAGGACAAGCCAAGATGAGCTTCACCTGCAGGTTCATCTTCAGCAGAGGGTCCCTGGGCCGGTGGTCAGGGTGCCCTGCAGGCCGAGGGTCCTGGGGCCGGTGGGCAGGGTGCCCTGCAGGCTGAGGGTCCTGGGGCCTGGTGGGCAGGGTGCCCTGCAGGCTGAGGGTCCCTGGGCCGGTGGTCAGGGTGCCCTGCAGGCTGAGGGTCCTGGGGCCTGGTGGGCAGGGTGCCCTGCAGGCTGAGGGTCCTGGGGCCGGTGGGCAGGGTGCCCTGCAGGCTGAGGGTCCTGGGGCCGGTGGGCAGGGTGCCCTGCAGGCCAAGGGCTCTGGGCTGCCTGCCTGGGCTGCCTGCCATCGGTGGCTGGGTGGGCCTGTTCTATGCCTCAGTCTCTCCACTGTGAGGAGGGGCTGATGGGAGGACGGCGGTTAATTTGCAGGAGGCCTGAGCCCAGCAGTCCCTGGGCTCCCTCGTGGTCAGGAGCGGGCCACACGCTGATCCTGAGCCCGGCCCCGAGCTGGCAGGTGCTGGCCCCTCAGCCTTCGCCTGCCTGAGCCAGGTCTGTGCCCCCCGTTTTGTCCGCCCAGCCCCGCCCTGCCCCTCTGCCACGCTGGACGCTGCTCGGCCCCAGCAGCGGGTGATTTCCGTGGGGCCATTTAGACGAGTCGGCCTGGGTCCCCCTCTAAAGCAGAGACCTCGGGCTTGGGGAGCCCATCCGTCCGCTGGCCAGAGTCAGAGGACCGTGGCCCCGGGGCCCCAGGCTCAAGGGCCTGAGGGTGCTGGTGGCACCTGGGGGCGGTGCTGAGCTGGCCCTGGCTGTTGCTATGGGTGGTGTCACTGTGGTCACTGTAACTGGTGCCCCGTGACCCTGTGACAATAACCGGGGCCTGGAGGCGGGGCCCACGCGCCAGGGGCCACCAGGGCTCCCGAGGAGGCCGAGAGCTGCCCTGGGACCCAGACGGGTTCCCAGTCGCTGGGGCGGGTCTGCAGACCCCAGGGCTGGGAGCGGGGAGGAGTGCTCAGGGCGCTGGGGTCGGCTCAAGGTGAACAGCCCAGGCCTCCACCCCGGGGGAGCCGGGCAGGTGAAACGTGGAGATTCAGGGTCTCATGCTGTCGACCCGGGCGGGGTGGAGCCGGTGCCTGGTGACCAGGCTTGGCTGCTGGGCCCTGCCTGTGGGGGTCTGGGCTGAGCTCGGGGTTCGGGTTTGGGTGGGCATCTAGTCTGCCCCTGATGTCCAGGATCCAGGGTCCAGGGGTCCGTGGGTCTTTGGATGGGGGACCCTCTGCCAGTTATATGAGGTGCTGGGCTACCCTGAGGACTGGCCTGGGCCCCTGTCTCCCCTGGTGGGGAGCACTGGAGGGCAGGTTTCAGCCTGGCCTGCTCCCTCGGGCTGGGCTTCCGGGCGTGGCCTCCTGTCGGGCAGGGTTGGGCCAGCTGACGTGGGCTCTGGGTGGCCACGGGCAGGTTTTATGAGTGGCCTGTGGCACTGTGAGTCACCGTAGTTATACCCACACTGTCTGAGTCCCGCACAAATTCTGTAAGGACCCAGGGCAGTGTAGGGGCCCTGCCGGGCCGCGGTGGCCCAAGTCCTGGCCCAGGAGCCCCCTCAGGCTGTGGCCGTCCCTGGGGAGGGGAGTGAGTGGGGGAGCACCTCCTGGCCGGAAGGGAAGGGCGGCGCTGCACCTCAGAGCCCCAGGGCTGCTGGGCCGCATTCCGGGGAGGGTTTCAGGCCGGGCGAGTGTCACTGTGGGATCAGCTGCTACTGTACCACGGTGACACAGGCAGGACCAGAAACCTCCTGGCCTGTGCGGGGCTCAGCACACCCCTGTGGTCTTTAGCCAGGAATGGGGGTGGCGTCCTTGCTCTCTGGGTGCATTTCCTTAGCTCCGGAGGCCCCAGGTCCCTGTGTGTGCGGCTTTGGCAGGCGGTCCAGCCTGGCCCCCGTGGGAAGGAGCCCCATGTCCCATGGGCTCTGCGGCAGAGACGCCCTGGATGAGAGGGGCAGCCTGAGCCCAGTTCTGGGGTTGGGTGTCACTGGGGGTGCTGTGTGTGTGTGTGTGTGTGTGCATGCGTGTAGGTGTGTGTACCTGTGTGTGCATGCGTACATGAATATATGAGTGTCCGTGTACACAAGTGGGCATGAGTGGATGTGTGAGTGTACACGTGTGTCACTCCAGGCAGAGGAACCGCCCAGTGGAGGCCCAGAGGCTGGCCTGGTGCCTGGAGAGCCCAGGTGGCTGGATGAGCTGCATTTACAGGTGACCTGAGGGCCCAGTGAGGGGGCTGAACATGACGGGGGCTTTGCATAAAGTCTCACTCTAGAAGCTTCTGCCTGGTCCAGTGTGGACAGATTTGGGTTGGGCTGGGGGCATGTGGGTCGGGAGGCCTGGTGCAGAGAGAGGGTTAGGGAGCCCATGGGATGGTGAGCAGGACCACGGGGCTCCCATGGGGGCAGGGAGAGCAGGGTCCTGGGCCGCACTCCCAGGACTCAGGCAGAGCGGGGTCCCAGGATCCCGGGTCTGGAGAGATGGAGGGGCCCCTGAGGGTGGGGCTGCAGATGCAGCGAGGGGCACAGCCAGGGTCGGGGACGAGGCTGAGGTGCAGGCTCTGGCCTCTGGGCCCCGGGTGGGTGATGGGGGAGGTACAGCCTGCGCTGTCCTTGGGGGCGGGAGTCCTGACCTCCAGGACTTGTGGGGGTGGCTCACAGCACACGGAGGCTTCCTCAGCCCCTCAGCCCCTCTCTGCAGGCTCTTCCTGCTGTGGCCCCTGCTCTGGGGTCTCCTGACTCACTCTCAGGAACCAGGGGTAGGGCCACTCCAGCCCCTTCAGGAAGTACCTGCGGGGCTCCCCAGGCCTCTGGTGCCTGATGGGGGAGGGGAGGTGCCCACCCTGCCCTGCCGGGTCCTTTCCTCCAGCTCAGCCCCAGGCCCCAGGCCTAGCCTCCAGCTTCAGCCTCATCCCTCATCCTAAGCCTCCATCCCTCCTCCTTTTCCCCATCCCTCATCCTTACCCCATCCCTCATCCGTAGCCCCATCACTCATCCTTATCCCCATCCCTCATCCTTACCCCCATCCCTCATCCTTATCCCCATCGCTCATCCTTATCCCCATCCCTCATCCTTATCCCCATCCCTCATCCTTAGCCCCATCCCTCATCCTTATCCCCATCCCTCATCCTTAGCCCCATCCCTCATCCTTATCCCCATCCCTCATCCTTAGCCCCATCCCTCATCCTTATCCCCATCCCTCATCCTTACCCCATCCCTCATCCTTATCCCCATCCCTCATCCTTAGCCCCCATCCCTCATCCTTATCCCCATCCCTCATCCTTACCCCATCCCTCATCCATAGCCCCATCACTCATCCTTATCCCCATCCCTCATCCTTATCCCCATCCCTCATCCTTACCCCATCCCTCCTCCTTATCCCCATCCCTCATCCTTACCCCATCCCTCATCCGTAGCCCCATCCCTCATCCTTAGCCCCATCCCTCATCCTTATCCCCATCCCTCCTCCTTATCCCCATCCCTCATCCTTACCCCATCCCTCATCCGTAGCCCCATCACTCATCCTTATCCCCATCCCTCATCCTTATCCCCATCCCTCATCCTTATCCCCATCCCTCATCCTTAGCCCCATCCCTCATCCTTATCCCCATCCCTCATCCTTAGCCCCATCCCTCATCCTTATCCCCATCCCTCATCCTTAGCCCCATCCCTCATCCTTATCCCCATCCCTCATCCTTACCCCATCCCTCATCCTTATCCCCATCCCTCATCCTTAGCCCCCATCCCTCATCCTTATCCCCATCCCTCATCCTTAGCCCCCATCCCTCATCCTTATCCCCATCCCTCATCCTTAGCCCCCATCCCTCATCCTTATCCCCATCCCTCATCCTTAGCCCCCATCCCTCATCCTTATCCCCATCCCTCATCCTTACCCCATCCCTCATCCTTAGCCCCCATCCCTCATCCTTATCCCCATCCCTCATCCTTACCCCATCCCTCATCCTTATCCCCATCCCTCATCCTTAGCCCCCATCCCTCATCCTTATCCCCATCCCTCATCCTTAGCCCCATCCCTCATCCTTATCCCCATCCCTCATCCTTACCCCATCCCTCATCCTTATCCCCATCCCTCATCCTTATCCCCATCCCTCATCCTTATCCCCATCCCTCATCCTTAGCCCCCATCCCTCATCCTTATCCCCATCCCTCATCCTTAGCCCCCATCCCTCATCCTTATCCCCATCCCTCATCCTTAGCCCCATCCCTCATCTTTATTCCCATCCCTCATCCTTAGCCCATATTCCTCATCCTTATCCCTCATCCCTCATCTTTAACCCCCATCGCCCAACCTTAGTTTCCATCTTGCATCCTTAGCCTCCATCCCTCATCCTTAGCCTTCATCTCTCATCCTTAGCCTCCATCCCCAGCTCCTATATCTCAGTCCCCAGCCCCTATTGGCTGCCAGCTTGTGTCTGTCTGTAGGCATCTCATGCACCCCACAGTGTGAGTTCCAAGTTTTACACTAAGTGGGCATGTTTTGTGTTGGAGTCTTTCGTTCTTTTTTTTTTTTTTTTTTTTTTTTTTATTTTTTTATTTTTTTTTTTTTATTTTCCTCTTAAAGTATTACAAAGGGTATTACATAAGTATCCTTTTCCCCCCCCCGCCCTTGACAAACCACTACCCTCCCTTACCCCCCAGTGTCTTATGTCCATTAGTTATGCTTATATGCATGCATACAAGTCCTTCGGTTGATCTCTTACTCCCCTCCCTCCTGCCCCCCAACTCTCTCTGGCCTTCCCACTGCAGTTTGACAATCAGTTTGAGGCAGCTCTGCCTCTGTATCTATTATTGTTCAAAAGTTTGTAATGGTCTTTATTATCCATGAATGAGTGAGATCATGTGGTATTTTTCCTTCATTGACTGGCTTGTTTCACTTAGCATAATGCTCTCCAGTTCCATCCATGATGTTGCAAATGGTAGGAGTTCCTTCTTTTTAACAGCAGCATAGTATTCCATCGTGTAGATGTACCACAGTTTTCTAATCCATTCATCTACTGATGGGCACTTAGGCTGTTTCCAGATCTTAGCTATGGTGAATTGTGCTGCTATGAACATCTGGGTGCATATATCCTTTCTGATAGGTGTTTCTGGTTTCTTGGGATATATTCCTAGTAGTGGGATCACAGGGTCAAATGGGAGTTCCATTTCCAATTTTTTGAGGAACCTCCATACTGCCTTCCATAGTGGCTGCACCAGTCTGCATTCCCACCAGCAGTGCACAAGTGTTCCTTTTTCTCCACATCCTCTCCAGCACTTGTCGTTTGTTGATTTGTTGATGATGGCCATTCTGACAGGTGTGAGATGGTACCTCATTGTTGTTTTGATTTGCATCTCTCGGATGATTAGTGACTTTGAGCATGTTTTCATATGTCTCTTGGCTTTCTGAATGTCCTCTTTTGAAAGGTGTCTATTTAGATCCTTTGCCCATTTTTTGATTGGATTGTTTATCTTCTTTTTGTTAAGTTGTATGAGTTCCCTATAAATTTTGGAGATTAAGCCCTTATCCGATATGACGTTGGCAAATATGTTTTCCCACGAGGTGGGTTTTCTTGTTGTTTTGTTGATGGTTTCTTTTGCTGTGCAGAAGCTTTTTATTTTGATGTAGTCCCATTTGTTCAGTTTCTCTTTAGTTTCAACTGCCCTAGGAGCTGTATCAGTGAAGAAATTGTTTTGGCATATGTCTGAGATTTTGTTGCCTTTGTATTCTTCTAGAATTTTTATGGTTTCCTGTCGTACATTTAAGTCCTTTATCCATTTTGAGTTTATTCTTGTGTATGGTGTAAGTTGGTGGTCTAGTTTCATTTTCTTGCATATGTCTGTCCAATTTTCCCAACACCATTTATTGAAGAGACTATCTTGGCTCCATTGTATGTTCATGCCTCCTTTGTCAAAAATTAATTGAGCATATTGGTTCGGGCTAATTTCTGGACTCTCTATTCTATTCCACTGATCTATATGTCTGTTCTTGTGCCAGTACCAGGCAGTTTTGAGAACAGTGGCTTTGTAATACAGCTTGATATCTGGCATTGAGATCCCACCTACTTTGTTCTTTCTCAGGATCCTTGCAGCTATTCGGGGTCTTTTTTTATTCCAGATGAATTTTTGGAGAGTTCGTTCTAGATCTTTGAAGAAGGCCATTGGTATTTTAATGGGAAGTGCGTTGAATGTATAGATTGCTTTGGGTAGTATGGACATTTTAATGATGTTGATTCTACCAATCCAAGAACATGGTATGTTCTTCCATCTGTTTATGTCTTCCTCTATCTCTTTTTTCAACGTCCTGTAGTTTTCTGAGTAGAGGTCTTTAACCTCTTTAGTTAAGTTTATTCCTAGGTATCTTAATTTTTTTGGTGCGATGGTAAATGGGATTGTTTTTCTGATCTCCCTTTCTGAAAGTTCACTGTTGGTGTATAGAAATGCCTCAGATTTCTTGGGGTTAATTTTGTATCCTGCTACATTGCCAAATTCATGTATTAAGTCTAGTAGCTTTTTGATGGAGTCTCTAGGGTTTTGTATGTATAATATCATGTCACCTGCAAATAAGGACAGTTTTACTTCCTCTTTTCCAATTTGGATGCCTTTTATTCCTTCTTCTTGCCTAATTGCAATGGCTAATACTTCCAGTACTATGTTGAACAGGAGTGGTGAGAGTGGGCATCCCTGTCTTGTTCCTGTTCTTAGGGGAAATGGTGTTAGTTTTTGTCCATTGAGTATGATGTTGGCAGTGGGCCTGTCATATATGGCTTTTATTATGTTGAGGTATGATCCTTCTATTCCCACCTTTCTGAGAGTTTTTATCAAAAATGGGTGTTGGATTTTGTCGAATGCTTTTTCTGCATCAATTGATATGACCATGTGGTTTTTTTCTTTCAATTTGTTTATGTGATGTATCACATTTATTGATTTACGGATGTTGTACCATCCTTGCATCTCTGGGATGAATCCTACTTGGTCATGGTGTATGATCCTTCTGATGTACTGCTGGATCCGATTTGCTAAGATTTTGTTGAGGATTTTGGCATCTATGTTCATGAGGGATATTGGCCTGTAATTCTCTTTCATTGTGATGTCTTTACCTGGTTTTGGTATTAGGGTGATGCTGGCTTCATAGAATGAGCTTGGAAGCGTTCCTTCCTCTTGAATTTTTTGTAGTAGTCTGAGGAGGGTAGGTTTTAGTTCTTCCTTGAATGTTTGGTAGAACTCCCCTGTGAAGCCGTCTGGCCCTGGGCTTTTGTTTGCTGGAAGCTTTCTGATGACTGCTTCAATTTCTTCCATAGTTATTGGCCTATTGAGGTTTTTAGATTCTTCCTGATTGAGTTTTGGAATGTTGTATTTTTCTAGGAATTTGTCCATTTCCTCCAGGTTGTCCAGTTTGTTGGAGTAGAGTTGCTCGTAGTATTGTTTAACAATCATTTGTATTTCTGTGGGGTCTGTTGTTATTTCGCCTCTATCATTTCTGATTTGGTTTATTTGGGACCTCTCTCTTTGCTTCTTGGTGAGCCTGGCTAGGGGTTTGTCAATCTTGTTTATCCTTTCAAAGAACCAGCTCTTGGTTTCATTGATTTTCTGTATTGTTTTTTTGGTCTCTATTTCATTGATTTCTGCTCTAATCTTTATTATCTCCTTCCTTCTGCTCACTCTGGGGTTTTCTTGTTGCTCTCTTTCTAATTCTTTGAGTTGTAGAGTTAGATGATTGACTACCATTTTTTCTTGTTTTTTGAGATAGGCCTGTAGAGCTATAAACTTCCCTCTCAGGACTGCTTTCATTGTGTCCCAGAGGTTTTGGATTGTTGTGTTTTCATTGTCATTAGTGTCCAGGATGTTTTTAATTTCTTCTTTGATGTCATCGGTAACCCAATCAATATTTAATAACATGCTATTCAGCTTCCAAGTGTTTGAGTATTTTGGGTTGTTTTTATTGTAGTTTATTTCTAACATTATGCCATCGTGGTCTGTGAAGAAGCTTTTTATGATTTCAATCTTCTTGAATTTGTGGAGACTTTGCTTGTGACCCAATATGTGGTCTATTTTTGAATATGTCCCATGAGCACCTGAGAGGAATGTATATTCCGCAGCTGTGGGGTGAAGTGTTCTGAAGATGTCAATTAAGTCCATCTGATCTAGTGAGTCATTTAGGATTGCTGTTTCTTTGCTGAGTTTTTGTCTAGCGGATTTATCCAGTGATGTCAGTGGTGTATTAAAGTCCCCTACTATGATTGTATTGTTGTCGATCTCTCCCCTGATATCTTCCAGAAGTTTTCTTATGTATGTGGGTGCTCCTGCATTGGGTGCATATATGTTTACCAGGGTTATATCTTCTTGTTGTATTGATCCCTTTAGTATTATGAAGTGGCCTTCCTTATCTCTGGTTATGGCCTTCACTTTGAGATGTACTTTGTCAGATATAAGTATTGCTACCCCAGCTTTCTTTTCCTTTCCATTTGCGTGAAAGATATTTTTCCATCCCTTCACTTTCAGTCTGTGTGAGTCCCTTCTAATGAGGTGGGTCTCTTGTAGACAGCAGATGTATGGGTCATGTTTTTTTATCCATTCAGCCACTCGATGTCTTTTGGTTGGAGCATTTAGTCCATTTACATTTAAAGTTATTATTGAAAGGTATTTGTTTGTAGCCATTTCTTTTTGTGTGTGTGTGTGTGGCTGTTTTCTTTCTGAGCTTGATATTTCTTCTTTTTACACCAGTCCCTTTAGCATTTCTTGCATGGCTGGCTTGGTGGTGATAAACTCCCTTAGCCCTTTTTTGTCTGTGAAGCTTCTTATTTCCCCTTCAATTTTGAATGATAGCCTTGCTGGATAGGGTATTCTTGGATTCAGTCCTTTGCTTTGCATCACTTTGTAGATTTCCGTCCATTCTTTTCTGGCCTGATGTGTTTCTGTTGAGAAATCATTTGATAATCTAATGGGAGATCCCTTGTATGTTACTTTCCGTCTCTCTCTTGCAGCCTGTAAGATTCTCTCTTTATCCTGAACATTTGCCATGGTAATTATGATGTGTCTTGGTGTGGGTCTTTTCGGGTTCACCTTGTTTGGGACTCTCTGGGCTTGTGTGACTTTTTTCTTCCCCACCTCAGGGAAGTTTTCTGATATTATTTCTTCGAATAGGTTTTCTAATCCATGTTCATCTTTCTGTTGTTCTGGCACCCCTATTATTCGTATGTTGTTTCGTTTCATGTTGTCCCAAAGCTCCCTTAGGCTCTCCTCCTGTCTTTTAATTTTTTTCTCCATTTGCCGTACAGTTTGAGTGTGTTTTGCTTCCTTGTCTTCTAATTCACTAATTCGGTCCTCCGCTTCTCCCAGTCTACTGTTGATACTTTCAATGGAGTTTTTTATTGAAGCTATGTCACTCTTCATTTCTTCTTGGGACTTACTTAAGTTGTTGATTTTTTCATCTGTTTCTTCTAGCTTCTTGCATAAGTAGTTGAGTTTTTCATCTGTTTCTTCTTGCTTCTTGAACATGTGGTGCATGTACTCTAGGAACCTTATTCTGAATTCTTTTTCCGTCATGTTGCATATCTCTGTCTCACTTAGCTGCTTTTCTGGCGAGTCCTCCTTTTCTTTCCTTTGGGGGTTTCTTTGCCTACCCATGTTTGATCTCGCTGACATATGTAGATGTTGAGGTGTTCAGTGGCTGCTCCCTGGGTGGCAGGGGCTCCTTGGGTTGTGGTTGCTGCTCAGACGGTTGCGGTAGCAGCTGCTTTCCAGTTGGCAGCAGCTCCTCTGGTGGGTGTTGTTCACAGCTGTGTTGGCTCTTCTGGCTGGTGGGGGGAGGCTTCACGTACAGTTGCTGTTCCACAGACAGAGGGTGTGGTGATCAGGAGGCTGTGGTGATCAGGAGGCTGCGGTGATCAGGGGGCTGCTGTTGCTTGGATCTGCTGCGTTGATTTAAAGGCACAAAATACAACAGAGCAAGGCACAACGTACCAGGCACTGAACACAAGTATATTCACAATATTAATAACTCCAAATAAAGGTGACCACCCGAATTAAGAGAATTAGGGGATAAGGGAGAAAGAAGAGAAGAAGATAAAAGAGAGAACAGAAAAGAAAAATAAGAAAAAAACAAACAAAAAAGGAGTGCAAAAATAGAATTGGGAAAAAAGAGGGGGGAAAAAAAGAGAGCGAAAAAAGAGAATGAAGTAGAAGTGGGGAAGAGACTCCCCGTATGAGGAGCAAACTCCAATAGAACTGCCACTAATCTCAACAAATTCCAGCAACAGATCCCTGGAGATGAATGCAAACTACAAACCACCAATAATATCCAGAGGGGTAAGGGAAAACAGAAGCACAAAAATAGCTGGGGTGGGGTGGGGGAGGGAAGGGAAAAACCAGCAGAAAAAAAAAAAGAAAAAGAAAAAGAAAAAGAAAAACAACCTCACAACCAGTCCTAAAAAAGAAGAAAAAACACAAAACAAAACAAACAAACAAATTAAAAAAAAAAAAAAAAAAAAAAAAAAAAAGCCCAATATATTCAACAATCAAGAAAACAATAGAAAGATAAGAGAGAAAAAAAAATGGTTGGAAAGTGAAGAAGGATAAAGAATAGGTGTATAAGGATTTAGAGCAGTAGATTGGAAATAGGATATATAAGTAGGGTGGAATTAGACAGGGGGTAAAAAGAGGGAATTGGGAAAGTCTGGAGCAGGAATAGGGTAAGAGAAACAGGACACCAAAAGGGGAAAAGTAAGGAAGAGGGTTTTAGCAAAGAGGTGGAATTGAGATAGGGAAAATTAATGCTAAAGGAACGATGAAAATAGAATGGAGAACACTAATCCCAAAAGAAAATAAAGAGAAAATAAAATGGCACTTTAAAAAATGGTAAAATGGTAGGAGTAATAATACTGGTTAAAAATAAAAATGTGGTAATTGAAAGGGTAAAATCAGGTGATGGAAAAAGAAGAAAAAGAGAAAAAAAATTGGTTTCTTAGTAAAAAGGTGAAAAAATTAAAAAGAAAAAGAAAAAGAAAAAATTTGCAGTAGTGATGGTCTTTCGGTTCTTCTACTCTTCAGCCTGGTTCGCCTTGGTCCTGCCAGGTATTTAGGAGAGTGTTGCCTGCATTACACTGTTCCTCCGTGTTGTAAATCACAGTCCTGATTTTAAAGCAGGCCGTATTTGTGATCCAGTCTGCCTTAATTTGTATTCCCCTAAGAGTCAGTTTGTGGCTCAACCTCTGGGTGGCAGTGTTTTTGGGTTGGCCTCTGAGGCTATACAGCTTCTCTATCCTTTTTTAATCCTTACCCTGCTCTGTGTTGTTGGTGGGACTGAAAATCCCTCTATAGGCCAGACCCTGGTAACTCCCAGGGACTAATCAGCTTGTTTTAGTCCTTTATCTCATACAGGGTGGAATCTGGGTGTGGCTGTGCTCCTTGCCTGGGGGGCTGGGGGGAGGAATTCCACCCTCTGGAGGAATGGCTGCCCCAGTCCTGGGCCCAGGGGGGTCTCAGCACTCAATTCGCTGCCACCTCCTCCGGCTCCCCCTCTTTCCTCAGCCTCTCCCCAGATTCCCCTCGTCTGCACCTTCACCCTCTCTTCAGCACAGGTGAGTGTCTGTATCCGAACTGTCCTATGAGCAGGGTTCAGTGAAAACAAAGAAACAGACAAACGCCGGCCGGCCGCGGAAACGCTCCTCTTACCGGTCTGGGAAACGCTCCTCTTACCAGCACTGCATGGTCTGGGAAACGCTCCTCTCTTATGGGCACTGCACGGTCTGATCAGTTCCTCAGGATGCCCCCTTTAGTCTCAGTTCTCCGCAATCACAAAATCCAAATCTCAAATCTCCTGGCGCCAGCAAACCCGCGGAACTCCTTACCCTGGTCAGGGTCTGTGTCTGTCCCAAGAGACGCGGCTGTCTGCCATGCGGTCTCCCTCCGACCCTCTGGGCTCAGGTCTGGCAAACTTTCCTGCCCAGATCCCTGGTTTTTAACCTTTCCAGGGGAGGTCTGCCCTTCCAGGCTGCAAGCCGTCTCACCAGCTGAGTAAATTTGCCAATTCGGGGTGGGTGTTATTAGTTTCAGCTGCTTACTCCGTTTGCTCCGGGACAAGACCTGGGACGCGTCTGCCTATATCGCCGCCATCTTGCTTCCTCTCGTTCTTTTTTTAAAAATCCTCACCCAAGGATATTTTCCCATTGTTTTTTAGAAAAGTGAAAAAGAGAGGAAAAGACAGAGAGAAACATTGATGTAAGAGAAACACATCGATTGGTTGCCTCCTGCACATGCCCGGATCAGGGCCCAGGCCAAGGAGAAGCCTGCAACCAAGTTACATGCCCTTGATCGGAATAGGACCCGGGACCCTTTGGTCCTCAGGCCAACACTCTATCCACTGAGCCACACCAGCCAGGGCCCTGTTGGAATCTTTCCATTTCTCTTGGTTGGATAAAGTTTATGTTTATTTAAATAATGTTATCCCCAACAGTCCGTATTATACATATTGAGTACTGAATGTGTCCATATACACACACGTACATATATACCCCCATGTTCAACATTCAGTATGTATCTATAGGCTATTGAAGGTACACTTATTTATAATGAAATACTAATGTATGTGCGTGTATATGCCGTGGCTCCGTAAGGAAGCACATGGCGCCAATCCCCGTGTTCCCATGTGTGAGCACCCCTGTTCAGGGCATGAAGTGCTCAGATCACGTTTTGTCTCCAAGCGTGTTTTATAGCCATTGGCAAAGGTTTTGTTTTTGATTTTAGAAATCAGGCCGGGTTCGTTTCTGACTTATAAATGAGCTGGATTCCTTGTTTATGTGCCCATCTGCTTGTTTCAAAGTCCAGTGACTCAAATAAAACATATTTGCTACTGACTGCTCTGGGTTGTTATTTTTTTCTGAGAATTTAAAGAAATTATGGGATGTTGTTTTGAGCCAGGTCTGGGAATGTTGGTTCTGGGTCCGTGGCTGCCACTCCTTGCGACTGGCCAGCGGTGAGCAGTGAAGGTCCGTCTGTACTGTGGTCTGCTGTCCTTCCCAGGTGGGCGCAGGATGGGCAGGCTGCAAATGGCGAGCCACAATCTGGACGCCCCACCTGCTGACCCCGCTCACATCTCACTGGGCAGACGGGGGTCCCAGGGCACCTTGGCTGTGTGTGAAGGGTGTGGGGACCATGGGTGCTGGGGCACTTGCATGGCCTGCCAGAGAGGGTTGGAGCAGGAGCTGTAACAGTGGCCTTGAGGGTCCGCAGCCCACTTCTGCCTGTGGCTGCCAATTCAAAACATCAAGGAGAGAAGTGAGGGCCTGGGGGAGGGCTGGAGGAGGGCATAGGGGCAGGTCGAGGGGCACGGATGCTGCAGGGAGTGAGCTGGGAGGAAGGGAGGGTGGGAGGATGCTGCAAACCGTGCTTCTGGAGGCGAGTGGTGGGTGCCGAGGGGCCCAGACGTTGGCCTGGGAGAAGGGGCTGGAGGGGGAAGAGGCCCAAGGACCTGAGGGTGCCCATCGGGTGACAGGGATCGGGGAGAGGGTGCACCTTCCACAGATGAGGGGCAGGACTTGGAGGAAGGCGGTGCCCACTGTTTGGTGTGAGTGAGTGTGATTGTGAGTGTGAGTGTGGTGAGTGTGAGTGTGGTGAGTGTGGTTGTGGTGAGAATGAGGAGTGTGTGAAGAGTGACGAATGTGCGTGTGGTGTGGTGTGAGGAGTGTGTGAGGAGTGTAAGTGTGAGTGTGAGTATGAGGAGTGTGAGGAGTGTGAGTGTGAGTGTGAGTGTGCCTGTGTCACTCTGGGGCCGAGGCTCTGAGGGCAGTTGGGAGGGAAGAGTGAACCAAGTCTAGTATGGCCAGGGGTGAAGCTGAGGGGGCGGGCGGTGAAGGTGGGACACTGTTCTCAGATGGAGAGACAGGGCCACAGCCTGCAAGCTGTGCATTTATTTTATAGCCAGATTCCCAAGAGGCAAAGCGAGGGTGTGGCCAAGATGTTTACAATGTTCTCTCGAGTTTCGAATCTACTCAATTACAAGCACCTGAACTCTATCAGGCTTTGTTTTGGCAGCACTTGCTGCACCTCCCACAGCTCACATCACAGCCACCTGGGACTATAAGGTTGGACCATAAGGTCAAGCTCACAGCCACAGCCTTTGGCTGTAATGTGCTGGGAGGGCTTGGCCACGAGAGGACTGTGCCCTCTCATATCAATCCCAGGCTTGAACCTGTCCAAACGCTGGAGCCGTGCTCCACAGAAGAGGAAACAAAAAGTCTGCCAAAGCCCTCAGGGTGGCTATGGGGTCACCACAGGGGACACGTGGGCAGATGGCAAGGTGGCCTGGCAGATGGTGGGGGGAGTGGGGAGTGGTGCCCATGCAGCCCCCTCCCGCCACACTGCCCTGTCTGAGCAGAGTGTCCTGGCGGGGACGGCATCCTTGTCCAGGCCCAGCTGGGGTTGGGCTGGACTATGCGAGGGGTTCCCTGGTCCCGCCCCCTGACCCCCATCCTGTCCATCTTGACCCGTGGCATCAGCATGGCCTGGGCCGCCCCCACAACTGCCAGATCCGAGTCTGAGAAGATTCCCTGGTGACACTGGGCATTGAAGTGCAATTCGCTGAGCTGAGGGACCCGGAGGAGGGCTTGTGTGTCACTGCCTTGCTGGTGTCGCCGGGCCTTGCCATGCCCTTTGGCCCCTCCATCTGGGATCATGGCTCCGGCTCCAGCTGGTCTCCAGGGACCTCGGACCTTCGGTTCTTCCAGCTGAGTCTCTGGTCCCCACATAGCCAGGGCATCACAAGCCCTGGAGGCTCCTTCTCTCCAACTGCAGCTAAAGTGACACCTCCTCCAGGAAGCCACCCTGAGTGACCCAGACTGGATTGGACCGGGTGACCCACCCTCCATTCCCGCCCTGCGGCTCCCTCAGGGCCTCACTAGGTCACATGCAGGGCCCGGCTCAGGCCCTCAGATGAATGAGTGTGTGGGTGAACGAAGCTTTGCGGCATTGGGAGGGGATGAAGAAACATATTGACCAGAAGCAACTGCAGAGAAACCCACCCAGAGCGAGGGCAGCTCCGTGAGAGAGCGTGTGAACCCTCCCAGGCTGCGTGTGGGGAGCGGTGGGGGCAGGAAGGGGCTCCAGGGTTAGTGGTTTGGAGACTGAGCTGGCGGGGAGCTTATCTGCTTCCTGCCTGCTGGGCCGTCCCCCTCTCGGTGCCCGGGTCACCGCTGGAGAACAGCTGCCTGGGGCTGCCCATGCTGCCCGCTGGGACCTGGGCGTGAGGCGCCTGTGGCTAGGAAGGAGCCGGTGAGTGCAGCCTTGAGCTCCTGCCTGTGGAGTGGTGGGTCCAGGCTCCTAGGGCCCAGCTGTGGGCTGGGGCACCCCTGCCCGGTGTGGCCAAGCTCCCAGAGCCGGGACAGAGGCCCTGTGAGGACGCGGGAAGGGCGGTGTCCTGAGGGCTTCGTGGAGGTCGTCCCCTGGGTGACCGACCCCATGAGGGAAGGGCCGTCCGCTCTGCTGACCCCTGACTGGCAGCTTCTGTGCTGGCCGCCTGGCCTGGCTTTCTGAAAGAGTGGTGACCGGTGAGCCTCCTGTGAGCTCCGGCCCAGCGGCCCCGGCGAAGCTCAGAGCGGGGAGTCTGTGGTCCCGGTGGGCGCGGGCCAGTGGGGCTCCGGGCCTCCTGGGTGTGGGTCCCTGGCCTGGGGTGTCTGTGCTCCTGCTCTGGGCTCTGGATGACACAGGCGGGGTCGTGCCTGCTGGCCCTTGGCAGGACCGGGATGCTCACCTCCAAGGCCAGCTCTGGCCAGGGTCCCCAGAGCGGCGTCCAGAGGGTGAGGAGAGGACCCTCCCTCCACTGGCCGGCCCAGACCCCGACTCACCATGGAGCGGGACACCGAGGGGCGCCCGGGCTGTGGGGGCGGCCGTGGAGCCTGGGACTGCCTGGCCTGGAGCCGGGCTCGCCCTCAGACCCGGGCTGGTTCCCCGAGGCCATGGGACAGTTTCAGGCAGGGCCTGTCTCACAGTGGTAGTTACCGTATACCCACGGTGACTCAGGGCTGCTCAGAATCCCCCAGTCGGGTCACGGCCTGGCCTGCTCCCCGGGGGTGGGCTTCCGGGCGTGGCCTCCTGTCGGGCAGGGCTGGGCCAGCTGACGTGGGCTCTGGGTGGCCACGGGCAGGTTTTATGAGTGGCCTGTGGCACTGTGAGTCACCGTAGTTATACCCACACTGTCTGAGGCCCGCACAAATTCTGTCAGGACCCAGGGCAGTGTAGGGGCCCCGCCGGGCTGTGGTGGCCCATGTCCTGGCCCAGGAGCCCCCTCAGGCTGTGGCCGTCCCTGGGGAGGGGGGGTGAGTGCGGGGGCATCTCCTGGCCAGAAGGGAAGGCGGTGCTGCACTCAGAGCCCCAGGGCTGCTGGGCTGCATTCCGGCGAGGGTTTCAGGCCGGGCGAGTGTCACTGTGGGACCAGCTGCTATATACCACGGTGACACAGGCAGGACCAGAAACCTCCTGGCCTGTGCGGGGCTCAGCACACCCCTGTGGTCTTTGGCCTGGACCAGGGGCGGGGTCCTTGCTCTCGGGGTGCATTTCCTTAGCTCCGGAGGCCCCAGGTCCCTGTGTGTGCGGCTTTGGCAGGCGGTCCAGCCTGGCCCCTTTGGGAAGGAGCCCCATGTCCCATGGGCTCTGCGGCAGAGACACCCTGGATCGGAGGGACAGCCTGAGCCCAGTTCTGGGGCTGGGCGTCACAGGGGGCGCTGTGTGTGTGTGCATGCGTGTGTGTGTATGTGTGTGTGCGCGCGCGCGTGTGAGTGTGTGTGTGTGTGTGTGTGTGGGCAGGGGGTGGTAAGGAGCAGAGCTCAAGGAGGAGCTTTTAGGTCTGCCCTGAGCCACTGTGGGGGTATTCGCACTGTGAGAGGGTCCCTTGCAGAATCCCCCTCCGGCTGTGTGGGGCGGGGCCGGACGGGGTCTCGCCAGCTGAGCTCCCTCCTCCTGCAGCTACCCAGCCCCTGCCCTGCACCCGGGCACCGTCCACACTGGGCCTGCCCTGCTGCCTGGAGTTGCCAGGGAGCTGGGACTTGAGAGCAGGAACAGCACCCCGAGGTTGGTGGGAAAGGGAGTGGGGTCACGGCACTCTTGGGGGACCAACTCAGCTCCAGACCCACTGCACCCCCTCCCTGATGAGGGGTCCCGGTACGTCCAGTGGAAAAAAGAGGGTCGTTGGTGGGGGGAGGAGGTGAGGCTGGGCCCTGGGGAGGGCACTGGGTTGGCTCCCTGTCCATGGGTCCAGGTCTGAAGCCGAGGGCCGGGAGGGCCTCCCCTGGGGCCGAGCTCCGTCCTGTGCCCTGGCCTCTGGATGGGCATGGGCTTCGAGGGGGGCCTCCCGGGCAGGGCCTGGGCTGGAGGGGTGGACACTTGGGGTGCTGGACACCAGGGAGGTGGGGGTGGCCTCTCCCTCTGTGGCTTCCTGCGTCTGCTCAGAGCCCACTGGGAGGTCACCAGCCCCCTGTGACAGGTGGGAGGATGGCAGGAGGGCGGCCCGGCCCTGAGCAGGGCAGTGGGTGGGTTCTGAGCACAGGCTGAGTCACTGTGGTAACCACTACCCCAATACCCACAGTGACAGACGCCAGGACAATATGGCCTGTCCCAGGGCCGGGCTGGAGGCACACAGGTCGCAGCTGCCTCCTGGTTCTGGCCAGGGTCATGACCCCTCCAGCCGTCCTCCCAAGGACAAGCCAAGACGAGCTTCACCTGCAGGTTCATCTTCAGCAGAGGGTCCTGGCGCCGGTGGTCAGGGTGCCCCACAGGCTGAGGGTCCTGGGGCCTGGTGGGCAGGGTGCCCCGCAGGCTGAGGGTCCTGGGGCCGGTGGGCAGGGTGCCCTGCAGGCTGAGGGTCCTGGGGCCTGGTGGGCAGGGTGCCCTGCAGGCTGAGGGTCCTGGGGCCGGTGGGCAGGGTGCCCTGCAGGCTGAGGGTCCTGGGGCCTGGTGGGCAGGGTGCCCTGCAGGCTGAGGGTCCTGGGGCCGGTGGGCAGGGTGCCCTGCAGGCTGAGGGTCCTGGGGCCTGGTGGGCAGGGTGCCCTGCAGGCTGAGGGTCCTGGGGCCTGGTGGGCAGGGTGCCCTGCAGGCTGAGGGTCCTGGGGCCTGGTGGGCAGGGTGCCCTGCAGGTGAGGGTCCTGGGGCCGGTGGGCAGGGTGCCCTGCAGGCCAAGGGCTCTGGGCTGCCTGCCTGGGCTGCCTGCCATCGGTGGCTGGGTGGGCCTGTTCTATGCCTCAGTCTCTCCACTGTGAGGAGGGGCTGATGGGAGGACGGCGGTTAATTTGCAGGAGGCCTGAGCCCAGCAGTCCCTGGGCTCCCTCGTGGTCAGGAGCGGGCCACACGCTGATCCTGAGCCCGGCCCCGAGCTGGCAGGTGCTGGCCCCTCAGCCTTCGCCTGCCTGAGCCAGGTCTGTGCCCCCCGTTTCGTCCGCCCAGCCCGCCCTGCCCCTCTGCCACGCTGGACGCTGCTCGGCCCCAGCAGCGGGTGATTTCCGTGGGGCCATTTAGACGAGTCGGCCTGGGTCCCCCTCTAAAGCAGAGACCTCGGGCTTGGGGAGCCCATCCGTCCACTGGCCAGATGTCAGAGGACCGTGGCCCCGGGGCCCCAGGCTCAAGGGCCTGAGGGTGCTGGTGGCGCCTGGGGGCGGTGCTGAGCTGGCCCTGGCTGTTGCTATGGGTGGTGTCACTGTGGTCACTGTAACTGGTGCCCCGTGACCCTGTGACAATAACCGGGGCCTGGAGGCGGGGCCCACGCGCCAGGGGCCACCAGGGCTCCCGAGGAGGCCGCGAGCTGCCCTGGGACCCAGACGGGTTCCCAGTCGCTGGGGCGGGTCTGCAGACCCCAGGGCTGGGAGCGGGGAGGAGTGCTCAGGGCGCTGGGGTCGGCTCAAGGTGAACAGCCCAGGCCTCCACCCTGGGGGAGCCGGGCAGGTGAAACGTGGAGATTCAGGGTCTCATACTGTCCACCCGGGGGGGCGGGTGGTGCCTGGCGACCAGGCCTGCCTGCTGGGACCTGCCTGTGGAGGTCTGGGCTGAACTCGGGGTTCGGGTGGGCATCTAGTCTGCCCTTGATGTCCAGGGTCCAGGGTCCAGGGTCTAGGGTCCATGGGTCTTTGTATGGGGACCCTCTGCCAGTTATATGAGGTGCTGGGCTACCCTGAGGACTGGCCTGGGCCCCTGTCTCCCCTGGTGGGGAGCACTGGAGGGCAGGTTTCAGCCTGGAGCAGGGGACCAGGGTCGGGCAATGGCCGGGGAGGAGGGAGGCAGAGGCTGGGCAGGAAGGTCTCAGCTCCCAGCCTGGCCTGGTGGGAGCTGTCCCCTCGGCCCCTGTCCTGAGCTGCTGCCCTGGGCTGGCGGCTGGGCCGTGGAGGGGGTGTGGTGTCTGACCCAGGCTGCCCTTCTGGAAGATTTTGGCTTCAGCTCTGCTGCCACGTCTTACGTCACAGAGTGGACGTGATGACAAGCCCTCGGTCACATCCTACATCCGAAGCCGCCCTCCCGGGAAGGCCCACTGGTGGGCGGCCCCTGGGCCAGAAGCCTGGATGTGGACAGGGTCCGAGCGTGCAGAGGGCGGGCAGGTGGGCGGCCAGGAGTCCAAGCTGTGCAGCCAGAGTGGGGGCGGCCCCGGGGCTGAGGACACGGCCAGGCCCCGGACGGTGTCCTCCACCAGGAACCTGCGGCCCAGCTCAGACGGGCGGAGTGGGTGCCGCTGCCGCTGGGTGGGGTGGCCAGCTCCTCCGAGGGGCGGGGCTTTCCCTGGAGGCCAGTCCCTGCGGTTGGATTTTAACCTGGTACCTGAGACACACGGAAGCCAAGAACCCGGCAGGCAGCCCCGCTCCCGGGGGAGAGGCCCTGGGACCCCCAGGCCACGCCCGGAGAGGACCCGCTGCTCAGGACCCCAGAGGCTGGGAGGTGCTCAGGGGTGTCCGGGGTCCTGCCCCCTGAGGGTGCCCGGGGCCCTGCCTCTTGGGAGCCTGAGCTCGGACGGTCTGCCAGCGGGGCTCTGACCGTCCTCCTGGTGTTGAACTTGCCGGGCACCTGCCTGTGGGGTCAGAGAGGCCACTCGGAGCCCCCTGAGGCCCGGCTGCAGGTGGGTGCCGGGCTCATGGGCTGAGCTGTGGCAGGGGCCCTGGGAGCGGCCCCTGGCGGCCCGAGGGCCTGGCGGCGTGGCTGGGTTTATGGTGGCAGGTCTGTCACTGTGGTAGTTGTAGTAGCCTCACGGTGGGAGGGGCCTTGGCAAAAAACTCCTGAGTGCGGTCGGAGGCCCGGCCCAGGTGTCTGGTGGGCCCGTGCGCATGGGGACCACGGGTTTCACGGTCCCTGGAGCTGGGGGGCAGGCTCCTGTGTGGGGAGGGGTGGGGGCGCTCACTGTGTCTGCCCCCCGAGGGTTTGTGCTTCGGGCTGCACCGCTGTGGTACCACCATACCCATGGTGATGGGGCCCCGTTCAAAATCCAGGGCCGGTGCCACTGCCGGCAGAGGGCAGGGCCCGCTCGGCTGCAGCGGGGTTTTTGATGGGCACTGTGACACTGTGGCCGTAGCAAGTACCCCATACATCGCAGTATACGTAGCACAGTGACACAGACCCACTCCTAATCCTCTACCCCCGGCCCCGGGGGATCCTGGGATCTTCGATGGCCTGTGGCCTGAGGGAGGCTGTGATGGGTGCAGGGCTGGGCGCCTGGGAGGCCTTGCCCAGCTGGTGGACGGGACCCTGCCCGGCTCTGTCTTGAGGCTCCTCGGCAGGGCTCGGCCTCCTCAGCCTGCTGTCCGGCCCGTTTTGGAACCCAACCCCACTGTGAAGGCCTCTGGGTTGAGCTATTTGCTAAGGCCCCCGCCCCCTGTAGGGGTCACTGTGGGGCCTTTGGTCCTCCTGGGGCAGCGGGTGACCCCCGCTTGGGAATTGGCTCCCGCTGCTGCCAACCCTGGGACTCCGGGTTCGAATTGTGCTCGCTGACCCTCTGGACAGCAGAAAGGAGGGCCCAGCATTGCTTCACCTGGACCCTGCTTCCAGTCTCTCCCTCCTCCGCTGCCTGGGCAGGCGCTGTCCCCTCTAACCCTGCCTGGAGTCGCACATCCTGGTGATGGAGACCTGGGGTGATGCCCCTTCCGGGGCCGGCCCATCCCCGATGCAGCTTCAGTCCTGTCTGAGCCAGCAGGACTTGGAGCAGGTGCAGGGGGCCCAGGTGCAGGGAGGCCCAGGTGCAGGGGGGCCCAGGTGCAGGGGGCCCAGGTGCAGGGGGGCCCAGGTGCAGGGGGGCCCAGGTGCAGGGGGCCCAGGTGCAGGGAGGCCCAGGTGCAGGGGGGCCCAGGTGCAGGGGGCCCAGGTGCAGGGGGCCCAGGTGCAGGGAGGCCCAGGTGCAGGGGCCCAGGTGCAGGGGGCCCAGGTGCAGGGGGGCCCAGGTGCAGGGGGCCCAGGTGCAGGGGCCCAGGTGCAGGGAGGCCCAGGTGCAGGGGGCCCAGGTGCAGGGGGGCCCAGGTGTAGAGAGGCCTGTGTGCCTCCCCTCCTCCTGCCCCACCACCTGGTGCCACTGGCTGTGGTGGCACTGGGCTCCTTCCTGGGGCACATGCCCTCCTGAGGCCCCGGGCCCCAGGCCTGAAGCACGGCCTGATCCTCTAGGCACGTCCCCCCCCCCGGCCCCCCCCCTCCCCCGCCCGTGACCTCTGCTGAAGGGACACCTGCCTGTTTCTCGTCCCCCTGGGCTCCTCAGCTGCACCCGCCTGTCTAGGGGGCACCCTGGGCCGGTGTTGGTGTTCGTGGCCCTCAAGTCCCGGTGAGATTCTGGAGCCGAGGGCCAGCCCTTTGCCGGGGCCCTGCCGGGTGTCCCCTCTTCCCACGGGTCTCCAGTCCTCTGAACCCCGGTGGCCCCATCCCAGGTCCCAGATCGCCCAGGTGGTGCCTTCGCCCTTTAGTCTGGGGGTGTGGGGGTGTGGGGGGTGGGGCCTGCACTGGGACCCTGCCCAGGTCCCCGAGGTGGGTGGGGAGGCAGGTGGCGCAGGAAAGGAACCACAGGCCCAGGACCTGGTGTGGTTCCAGCACCGCCTGCTGGTAAGTTTTAAAAGTACATTCACATGAGCTTTATTTATTTATTTATTTATTCATTATTTATTTTTATTTATTTATTTAAATTTCTTTATTGGTTAAGGTATTACAAATGTGTCCTCATCCCCCCATTAACCCCCAACCTCCCCCACCCCCATGCAGGAATAAACTTAACTAAGGAGGTCAAAGACTTATATGGGAAACACTACAGGACACTGAAAAAAGAGATAGAGGAAGACATAAACAGATGGAAGAACATACCGTGCTCATGGACTGGTAGAATCAGCATCATCAAAATGTCCATACTACCCAAAGCAATCTATAGATTCAATGCAATCCCCATTAAATTAACAACGGCATATTTCACAAATCTAGAACGAACGTTCCCAAAATTCATCTGGAATAAAAAAAGACCCCGAATAGCTGCAGCGATCCCGAGAAAGGAGAACAAAGTAGGTGGGATCTCAGTACCAGATGTCAAACTGTATTACAAAGCCACTGTTCTCAGAGCTGCCTGGTACTGGCACAAGGACAGACATACAGATCAATGGGATAGAATAGAGAATTCACATGAGCTTTAGAACTTCTTACAGACGCAGCGTCTGCAGCCGGACGTTGGACGTCAGCGGCAGGCGGGGTCTCCTGCCCGGTCCCCAGCCGCCGCCTCCTGGGCCGCGGGATGGCAGTGCCCCTGGGTCCGCCCAGCCTGCGGGGGGTGGGGGTGGAAGGTGGGCAGGGGTGGGGGGGGCTGGGGCTGAGGGGCCCCCCTGCCCCGTTCTCTCCTGTCACAGTCGGAGCCCAGGCAGCACGCCCGCCCCCCTGGCCTCCCCCCCCCCCCCCCCCCAGCGCTGCGTGTGTCACTCCCGCCGGCGTCAGGGTCACGGGGACCCGTCCCCGCAGAATCCCGGCCCTGGGTCGGCCTGTCCTCCGCGCCGCCAGGACCCACTGGGCCGCGGCCGGATCCTGTTTCCAGGGGGGTGAGTGGGCTGGTCCGACCCAACCTCCCGGCACAGGGCTGGGGAGGCCCCGCCCACCTGTGGCCATAGGGGAGGGGGCTCCCATTCGCATTCGCTGTGCTGTCCAGGTCGGGCTTCGGCAGTGACTGAACAGGGGCTTTAAGGGCAGGTCATTTTCAGGCTTTAAACAAACCCTCACCCAAGGTTATTTTTTGCACCGATTCACTGCCATCCATTCTTCCAGGGACAAGCCACGCGTTCCTGAAGGAAGAGTCCTGTGACTGTGCCACAGGGTCTCAGACCAGGAGGTGGCCGCTCCCTCCCCAGGTGACCCAGTCCAGGGTGAGCAAGCCCTGCTCGCCTCCATCCCGGGCCAGTTCTCCGGAGTCTCCCAGTCGCAGGGAAAAGCAAATGGCTGGCGACAAGAGGCGAGAGGTGCTCTGAATTTTCCGTCGATCTCTGAGGGGCCTTGAGCCCCCACCGGGACAAGGAGCGTGGGTGACTGAGCGGAGATCTCTGCCCGCTTCCCTCCGATGAATCCTGGGGAGAGGACCCCTCCAGCTCCTTCATGCCTCCTTCCTGGCCAAGCGTGGAGCTGTCTTCCTCTCAGGCTGGACCAGGGCTCTGGAGACTCGACCAGCGGGAACTGTGAGGGCCCTGACCTCCCTGCCCTTCCCAGGCGACCACGGGCTGGGATCAAAGGGAGCCCCACAGGGGGTGTGGGGACCAGGCAGTAACTGAGAAAGAGGATGACTCAGGGGCCCGCCAGCTGGTGGTGCCACAGTGTGTGAGGCCACAGTGAGTGAGGCCACAGTGAGTGAGGAAACAGTGGGTGAGGACACAGCGGGTGAGGACACAGTGAGTGAGGCCACAGTGAGTGTGGCCACAGTGGGTGAGGACACAGAGGGTGAGGACACTGAGTGAGGACACAGTGGGTGAGGACACAGTGGATGAGGCCACAGTGAGTGAGGCCACAGTGAGTGAGGCCACAGTGAGTGAGGCCACAGTGAGTGAGGCCACAGTCAGTGAGGAAACAGTGGGTGAGGACACGGTGAGTGAGGTGACAGTGGGTGAGGACACAGTGGGTGAGGTGACAGTGAGTGAGGACACAGTGGGTGAGGACACAGTGGGTGAGGTCACAGTGGGTGAGGACACAGTGGGTGAGGACACGGTGAGTGAGGACACAGTGGGTGAGGACACAGTGGACGAGGCCACAGTGGGTGAGGCCACAGTGAGTGAGGCCACAGTGAGTGAGGCCACAGTCAGTGAGGAAACAGTGGGTGAGGACACGGTGAGTGAGGTGACAGTGGGTGAGGACACAGTGGGTGAGGTGACAGTGAGTGAGGACACAGTGGGTGAGGACACAGTGGGTGAGGTCACAGTGGGTGAGGACACAGTGGGTGAGGACACGGTGAGTGAGGACACAGTGGGTGAGGACACAGTGGACGAGGCCACAGTGGGTGAGGCCACAGTGAGTGAGGACACAGTGGGTGAGGACACAGTGAATGAGGACACAGTGGGTGAGAACACAGCGGGTGAGGACACAGCGGGTGAGGACACAGTGAATGAGGACACAGTGGATGAAGACACAGTGGGTGAGGCCACAGTGGGTGAGGCCACAGTGAGTGAGGAAACAGTGAATGAGGACATAGTGGGTGAGGACATAGTGGGTGAGGACACAGTGGGTGAGGTCACAGTGGGTGAGGACACAGTGGGTGAGGACACAGTGGGTGAGGCCACAGTGAGTGAGGAAACAGTGGGTGAGGACACAGTGGATGAGGCCACAGTGGATGAGGCCACAGTGGGTGAGGCCACAGTGGGTGAGGCCACAGTGAGTGAGGCCACAGTGAGTGAGGACACAGTGGGTGAGGCCACAGTGGGTGAGGCCACAGTGAGTGAGGACACAGTGAGTGAGGCCACAGTGGGTGAGGCCACAGTGGGTGAGGACACAGTGGGTGAGGACACAGTGAGTGAGGACACAGCGAGTGAGGACACAGCGGGTGAGGACACAGCGAGTGAGGACACAACGGGTGAGGACACAGCGGGTGAAGCCACAGTGCAGGCTGTGCCCTCAGAGAATCAGGCCCTCCTACGGTTCCTGGTCATGGTGCCCAGGGACCTCTCCTTCCACACCAGGGGCTATGCTGCAGGAGGTGGTCAGGAAGTAGGATGTGGGCACAATAAGTGATTCTTTAGGAATAACATCAATGTGGCTGTGCTACCATGGAAATAGATAGATATAGATATAGATATAGATAAAAATATAGATATAGATGTAGATATAGATACACATATAGATATAGATACAAATACATATGTAGATATAGTTCTTTCTTTTTAAATTATTCTTTGAGGTTATTTTCATTGATTATTAGAGGGAAAGAAAAGAAGAGAGAGAAACATTGATCTCGTAATTGTTTCCCTCCACGTCCTGCGTGGTTCAGGGTTCAGCATCTGGAAGAGGAGCCACACTCAAATGAAAGAGAAGAGACAAGAGATAATTTGGGAATATTGGGGGGCCAGGCGGGTAAGTCCAACTCAAGAGGAAGGACTTCCACTGGAGCTCTGGCCGCACCAACCTTTTATTGATCTGGGATCCACCCATAGCATAGCCCTTAGGCAGGCAATTTCCAGTAACACACAGGCTAGCCCATCAGCAGGCAATTTCCAGTGATAGGCAGACTATCTTATCAATAAGGATTTATATGACTATCTGGTGGGAAGTTGCTTCAGCTACCATTGACTGGACTAACTGGGTGCACAGCTCTGACCTTTGCTAGGGCTTCAAGGGTCACCAGCCTTCTGGGTTCTCTGTCTATACTCCTCTGCCAGTGAAGACAACAGGTGGTCCCCCATACATTGATGTGAGAGAAAAATATTGACCAGTTGCCTATCACATAGATTCTACTGGAAATCAAACCTGCAAAATTTTTATGTATTTATTATTGATTTAAACATTTATAATTGATATCAGAGAGGGGAAGGGAGAGAGATATAGAAACATCAATGATGAGAGAGAATAATTTATTGCCTGCCCCCTGCATGCCCCACACTGGGGATATTGCCTGCATCCCGGACATGTGCACTGACTGGGTATCCAACAGTGACCAACTGGTTGAGGGGTCATCACTCAACCTTTGAGCCATGCTGTCCCAGTTGTCCCTGCACTTCTAGGATTCACAGAACTCATGTGTACCTGGGCTTTGGTCAGTGAGATGTTGGCACCATTATAGATGACCAGGCCCAGCTCTTCCCTCACTGCCTTCTGACCCTCTTGGTCTTGGGCTTGTCCACCATGGTGCTTTGCAGCTCACAGGCCCCTGGATGTTCCCTCAGCACAGGTGTGAGCTGTTGGAGGTGCTCTGAGCTCAGTGCTCAACTGGGTCTCCACCGAACACAGTGGGGCCTCAGTGCCCAACATCACATGTGGGCACTTCACATGGAGTCAGCAGGCCACCTGAGTGGCCTAGGCCCTGGTGTCTCAGGGAGGGCCTGGCACAGAAGATGGGCATGAGGGGGTAATGTCAGGGTGCATTTAAGGCATACCTACCAGGGGGGAAGGAAAGGGCAGACACATGCACACGGGACGTCCTGTGCAGGCCCCATGGGGTGAGAGTGTGGGCGGCAGAGGACAGAGGGTGAGGATGGGGTGGTGTCTGTGAAGCTGGAGGCACAGCAGAGGTGGGTGGGACCATGTTTCCCTTCAGCAGATTCTCAGGATCCAGGTGGTTCCCCAGGGGAAGCGGGACAGGTGTTGGGGCATGTCCCCTGGGACCAGGTTCTGAGACCCACTGGAAACATGCCCAGCAGGACTATGACAGGGCCTGTCCCTGGGCCTCCTCGCTACCTCTGTCCAGGGACATCCTGGGAGCTGGGTCCACCTCAGAGGCTCACAGAGGGGGCAGTGCACACAGGGGTCAGATCCTACACCTCCATGTGCAGCCATGTCAGTGAGAGGCAAGCGGCTATCTGCCCCCAAAAGGCTCCTCCTGGGGCAGAAAGAGGGCTGATCACCCTCAGGTGAGGTTTGGGGCCTGGAATCCATGTTCTCTGCTCAGCACTGCGTGGAGGGTGGGGGATGTCGCTCTCAGTGAGAGGACAGGAATCCCTACAACGTTTTCCTTGTCAACCGAGAGAGCGACAATCAGGGACCTGGTGACAGGAAGGGTGCAGATGAGAGGTCGACCAGATATGAAACACAGCCACTTCCTGCTTTTTTTCCTGCAGAGAATCTAATTAAAGACACAAAGAAGGAAGCAGGAAGGGCCCCAGGGACACTAGGAGGGAAGAAAGCATTGACCCCAATAGGAAGCATGCACAACCCGTCAGGGACTGCCTCTGAGCTGGGACCCTGGGTTTGCTGGTCCTGAGCGCCCCCTGGTGTCCTGGACGCTCCCTGCAGCCCAGCTCTGCTGTGTCCTTCAGGGAGGTTAGTGTCTGGGCTCACACTGACTTCCCCTCACTGTGTCTTGCACAGTAATACACGGCCGTGTCCTCAGTGGTCACAGAGCTCAGCTGCAGGGAGAACTGGTTCTTGGACGTGTCTCTGGAGATGGAGGTTCTGCTCTTCAGGGAGGGGCTGTAGTAAGTGCTCCCACCACTACTGTATATGCTGGCTATCCACTCCAGCCCCTTCCCTGGGGGCTGACGGATCCAGCTCCACCAGTAACCACTGGTGATAGAGTAACCAGAGACAGAGCAGGTGAGGGAGAGGGTCTGCGAGGGCTTCACCAGTCCTGGGCCCGACTCCTGCAGCTGCACCTGGGACAGGACACCTGGGACAGAGAGAACACAGTGAGTCCTGGGCTCAGATGCAGTGTCCCCATCTCCTCATGTCTAAGCCCTGAGTCACTCACATCTGGGAGCTGACAGCAGGAAGAGGAAGAGCCACATGGGAGTCATGTCTTGCAGGTGAGGTCCTCGTCCCCCAGAAAGTATTCTCCAGGGTGAGGAGGCCCTGCATTTAAGTGGACGCCAACTGTGCGTGTGTCTGGTGGCCGTGTGGGCATTTGCATATGGGAGGTGTCTGCACATACAAAGGGCAAGAGGTGAGGGAGGTCCTGGTCTCTGGGGCTTCTCCTGGAAGGAGGTGCTGAATGTGCCCTCAGAGAACCAGGCCCTCCTTGGGGTCCTGGTCACCGTGCCCAGGAACCTCTTTTTTCACACCAGGGGCTGTGCTGCAGGAGGTGGTCAGGACGTAGGATGTGGGCACCATCAGTGACTCCTTAGGGAAAACGTCAATGTGCCTCTACTCCTCTGGATATAGATAGATATAGATATAGATATCTGTATTAGTAATAACAGAATATGCAAATTGGTGGGATGCCTTCACTGAATGACGGAACAGCAGGCTGGGTGGGGCAACCAGGCTGGCAGGGGTGCCATGAGGGGCGACCAAATGACCTAACAGCAGGCTGTGTTGGGCAACCAGGTCAGCAGAGGGGGGCAGTGAGGGGGACCAGGCTGGCAGGTAGGAGGGGTAGTTGGGGGTGACCAGGCAGGGAATGGGTAATTTGGGGGAGACCAGGCAGACAGGGGGGAAGTTGGGTGCAACCAGGCCAGCAGGGGTGCAGTGAGGGGTGAATAGGCTATCTGGGGGCACAGTATGGGAGATCTGGCTGGTGGGGGGAGGAAGTTAGGGGCAACCAGTCTGGCAGGGGGAGCAGTGAGGGGGTACCAGGCCGGCAGGGGAGGCAGTTGGGGACAACCAGCCCATCAGGGGGGCAGTTATGAGTGATCAGGCCGGCAAGGGGGCAGTTGGGGGAAACCAGGCTGGGGTGGGGCAGTTAAGGGCAACCAGGCCGGAAGGGGGCATGGTTACAGGCGATCAGGTCAGCAGGTAGAGGAGTTTAGAAGTGATCAGGCCACAGGGGTGGCAGTTAGAGGTGACTAGACTGGCGGTGGGGGGCGGGGGCAGTGAAAATGGCAGTCAGACATCCCCTGATTGGAGGGGGTGCAGGCTGGGCTGAGGGGACCCCCCCCCATGCATGAATTTCATGCACCCAGTCTCTAGTAGATATGGATATAGATATAGATGATATAGATATAGATCTACATATACATATAGATCTACATATACATATAGATGCTATAGATATAGATATACATGATATAGATAATATAGATATAGATATAGATCTACAAATACATATAGATATACATATACATATAGATGATAGATATAGATAGATATAGATATAGATATAGATATAGATATAGATAGATATAGATATAGATATAGGGAGGGCAGTTAGGGGGCGATCAGGCCATCAGGGGAGGGCAGTTAGAGGGCGATCAGGCAGGCAGAGGAGTTCAGTTAGGGGTGATCAGGCTGGTAGGGGAGGGCAGTTAGGGGCATCAGGCTGGCAGGCAGAGGCAGCTAGGGGTGATGAGGCAGGCAGGCAGGCGAGTGGTGAAGAGCCCGCAGTCCCGGATTGTGAGAGGGATGTCCCCCGATGGGTCCCAGATCAGAGAGGGTGCAGGCTGGGCTGAGGGACACCACCCTCTGTGCAGTAATTTCATGCACTGGGCCTCCAGTTTAATTATAAAAAGTCTTGATGTAAAACACTGATATGAAGAAACAGTATAGAAAAATCATTTTTATAAGAAGAGTATTGTTTTTATCTGCCCATTATTACAGAATGAATATATCACCAGATAACCACCTGTTACTGGAGCGGCTGGACCTAATGTCATAGAAACCTGGTCAGCCTTGGTGGCTCTGCCTTGTTTTCACCATCAGGGTCTGTGTCCATGTGGACACGTGACCTAGTTCTAACCAGGGAGCAGGAGGGCATGTTAGGCTTTCCTGCTTCCTCAGCAGCTCATCTCAGAGGCACCATGTCCTTCCTCTCCAGGGCCTACTCGGGTCTGCATGTGGCCCTTGGCAGTGCCCTCACCATGTCCGTACATGATGGGCGACCCCAGGACCTGAAGCCCATTCACTGGGTGGACCATGTTCAACATGGGAAGAGGCATCGTGAGCCTGGAGGGGAATTACCATGGACGGGAATTCACCACGTCTGAGCAGACACACCTCCTGATCGTCCCTTCATTGTGCTGTGATTTCCTCATTGTCCACCAGTTCCATTTGCCTCTCTCTTTCCTGAAATAGCCACACATAATCTCTGGAGTCCTTCAGGAAAGAAAGCATTGGCTTGAAGATTAACCCAAGTCCCAGGTTCCAGGTGAGGTCCAAATGACTGTGTCATGTGTCCCAGAGAGACAGGTGTCATGGCTGAATCCCAAACAGATTACCATGTGCACACACACATGCACACTCACAATCTCACAGACACAACTCCCAGCTCCCAGGAAGGAAACCCATCCCCAGGTTCCTGAGGGGCCCCGGAGGCCCTGACTCTGAGGGGACTGTGATGGCTGGACCCTGACCTCAGGAATATCTGGGTTCTCATCGCTGGGGCCTGTGGGTATCCTTATGTAACAGGACTTTGCAGATGGTTAGGGTGGGGACAAGGGAGCTGAGGGTGCTGACGTGGGGGTTACCCTGAGCCTTCTGCTGGGACAGACCTGTAGCCACAAGGGGCCCCTTCAGAGGAAACAAAGCCAATCAGACAAAGGTTTTGTGAGCATTGAAGCCAGACGTTGGGATGGGTTTGCACATCCACCCGAGTGAAGGAGGACCAGGAGGGAAGCGTGTGGTAGGGAGGACGGAGAGCTGTGGTGGGAGGTCCTGGGAGAGGATCCTGGTTGTGGTGGCCCAGGTGGGCCTGTGAGAGGGAATCGTGGGGACAGGGGCCTGAGGTCAGCACGCTGGGCCTGGGCTGCGCTGGGGTCTCTCTTGTGGGAACGTTTCCCAAACCCAGGACTTCGAGAGCACTGAGGATGGTCTCCTTGTGGAGAAATAGAAAATACAGAGACTTGGTGAAGGAGAGTCCCCACTCCCTGCCGACATGTCACCTGCAAACACATGTCCCTTCTTCACTGTTGTCTGTGGTGAGAACATGAGAAGGAAGAGCCATCCCTGGAGGCAGCT
Organism: Myotis yumanensis; assembly: GCF_028538775.1. Lineage (NCBI taxonomy): Eukaryota > Metazoa > Chordata > Mammalia > Chiroptera > Vespertilionidae > Myotis > Myotis yumanensis. The sequence goes on along the minus strand of NW_027223752.1, from coordinate 2,113,233 downwards.
GAGAGCTTGAGAGGAAATCCCTGTGCCCAATTCCCGCCTCCTCTGCCCCTGCTCCTGGGGCTGCTCTCTTTGCTGTGGGTCCTGAGCGCCCCCTGGTGTCCTGAGCGCCCCCTGCAGCCCAGCCCAGCTGTCTCCCTCAGGGAGGTTAGTGTCTGGGCTCACACTGACTTCCCCTCACTGTGTATCTCACACAGTAATAGAGGGCAGTGTCCTCAGCTCTCAGGCTGCTCATTTGCAGATACACCATGTTCTTGGCGTTGTCTCTGGAGATGGTGAAGCGGCCCTTCACAGAGGCGGCATAGTATATGTCACTACTACTATCACCACTGATGTATGCGACCCACTCCAGCCCCTTCCCTGGAGCCTGGCGAACCCAGTTCATGCCATATTCGCTGAATGTGAATCCAGAGGCTGCACAGGAGAGTCTCAGAGACCCCCCAGGCTGCACCAGGCCTCCCCCAGACTCCACCAGCTGCTCCTCACACTGGACACCTGCAAACACAGAGACACAAGGTGGATTGAGAATCACATGGAAGCACCAACAGGCACAGGCACAGGTCTCAGCGCTCCCCACTCCTGAGAACGACCTTGAGAAATGATCAGGAGGAAAACGCAGCTTGGCACCAAGTCCATGGTGGAGCCGCTGGGGTCCTGTCTCAGGTGCTTGGGTTCTGGGTGTCTCCCCAACATGCCGGACAAGGGCATCCTTTTATGAGCAGGAGGAGAGCTCCATTTGCATGGAGTCTGCATATAAGGTGCAGCTGGGACTCTGGGCTGCATGCCTGACCTTGTCATCCTAGGGGTGACCCCAGATGGGAAAGGACTCAAGGACGCTGGCCCCAAGGGGTCCCGTCCTGACCCCTCCCTCCCTCCTTTCCTGAAACCCGTCACCCTGACCCCATTCCTTTGGGGGAAGCTTCCAGGATAGAGAGTCCTCCTTCTTTGGGGTTTTGATGAGGACCCTGGGGTGCTCCCCCAGAGGCACATGGATGGGTCTTTCTCTCACTCTCCTTCTCCCACCGTGGGCCATGTTGCCTTTCTGGGGTTTGGGAAAGGAATTTGCATTAAATGATGCTATTATTTTGAGATGGAAAGATTCTCCTTGTTATTTTCCTCAATCAGATCCTCTACAAAACTCGAACCTCTACATGTGAGGAGGCAGCAGAGGCTGGGCTGGACACTGGCCACAGCCTCCGTCTCTAACCTGCGGTCCATATCACAGCATCCAGCTGCCTCCTGAATCAACAGATTTCACTCAACTTCCCTGCTGTTCACTTGCAAAATCCTGGTTCCCAGCCTCTCAAATTGGGAGACTTTCCATCATTCACACATACAGCCCTGGCTGGTGGGGCTCAGGGGTTGGAGCGTCATCCCCACACCAAAGGGCTCCAACTCTTTAGAGTCACCACCGCCCTCATGTGGAGGCAGCAGGTCTTTATAATTGGGTGCACCTCCCTCTCCACACGGGAAGAAACGGGTATGAACTATGTGGTACATGAAGAACAAACTATACGTTGATGTAATAACTGTCCAAACATGCAGAGCATGTTTATGATATTTTGTTCTGGCCAAACTGACAATTGTTGGGAAGCAGGACCTCAAATGCTCCAGAGAATAACCGTTTGCAGCTGCATTTGTGCATTTGAAGTTAAAGAGGGAAAGTAAGGAGTGACATGGAGATGGGAGAGAGAAAGGCCGGCACTGGATACCAGGATAGTTCACAGGAGGTTCTCTCTCTCTCTCTCTCTCTCTCTCTCTCTCTCTTTAAAAGTCTTTATTGTTAAAAGTATTATATAGGCCTTCCTTTCCCCCCATAAACCCCATCCTGCTCCCGCCCATCTCCCACCCATGTCCTCACCACCCTATTGTCCATGTCCATGCGTTAGGCATATATGCAGACAAGTTCATTGGTTGATCTCTTCCCACCCACCCTCCCCTGCCTTCCCTCTGAGGTTCCATGGTCTATTCATGCTTCTATGTCTCTGGATCTGTTTTTGTTCATCAGTTTATTTGGTCCATTAGCAATGCAGACTGGTGCAGCCATGATGGTAAACAATATGGAGTTTCATTCAAAACTTAAAAATGGAACTCCTATGTGACTCAGTGATCCCACTTCTAGGAATACATCCTAAGAAACCCAAAACACTTATCAGAAAGAATGTATGCACCCGTATGTTCATAGCCGTGCAATTTACAACAGCGAAGGTTTGGAAACAGCCTAAGTGCCCTTTAGCAGACGATTGGATTGATGGGGAAAATAAGGCATTTTGGGGGGCTAGCAATCTGAATCTGTGCATTGACCTAACGTACATTCTTGATGGCCTATAATTAAGTCACTGCCCCTTCTCCACAATGTGGTCTTACAAGACCTGTTTACCTAAGTACTACTCCCATGTTACAGAGGCCATAAACCACGAAGAAGTCCCAGAGGGGGTTACAGTGCTGCAGCCAGGCCAGGCCTTTAGGTGTGGTCTCATGACCCCCATCCCAACAAACAGGGCTTTTGGCAAAGGCCCCAGGAAAGTCCAGAAGTCTGATCCTTATTTGGGGGACAAAGAAACCAAAGGGTATAAAGGAAGAGCTTCCTCCATATTGGTTTGCTCAGGATTTGGAGAGAAACATAGTCTCCCCTGAGTCACAGTACTAGTACATGCGGAACATCCGAAAATAAATGGATTTTTCCTGTATCTCCTGTACTCGGTTGTTAAATTCTGTAACAGGAAAACTGTGGTACAGAATCTACACCATGGAATACTATGCAGCCATGAAAAAGAAAGAACTCATCATTTGCGACAGCATGCGTACATCTGATAAGGGGTTAATTTCCAAAATGTATATGAAATACGATTTTTGGACTGGAACACACAGTACTCCACTAGGCAGGATGGTTCCCGGGTCCTTTGTCCCTTGGAGTAGAAGAATTAATTCAGGGATGGAAGGTGGGATAGCAAAGGTAGAAATTTATTAAAGAACAAGTACTGACTCCCACATGGGGAGTGGGAAAGAGTCTCACTGAGTCCCTTTTCCACGGTTTATAAAGGCTGCAGGTCTTTGTGCCTTCATATCCCCTCTGATTGGTCACTATTCCCTTAGACTGGTTACTATGGTAACTCCTGAACTCAAAGTTCCAACGTCACATGGGACACGTGAGGTTCTCCCTCCCTCTTCCCCATTGTTTTCCTATTCCCTTTAGACTTTCTTCTCCTTCTGGATGAGGGGCTTCATCCCCTTCATTTTGTAAATATAGACCTTGCTGTTCCCAGCTCCCTCATTCTATGGAAATGTACCTTCTACTGCTCTGCAACCCTGTGCTTCTTCCATGGTCTCCTTAAATTCTAAAATTCTTAAAAGTTCCTAAACCTCTTTTTTTACACCTAAAAATTCCTCTGTCATATAGGGAACTCATACAACTTAACAAAAAGAAGACAACAACACAATTGAAAAATGGGCAAAGGGCCTACTAGGTAGGTCTCCAAAGTGGACACACAGATGGCCAGGATGTGCTCTCCTGAAGGTGGTCATGCTGATGTCAAAGGTGTGTTAACCCAGATGCACAGGAACAATGGACGGGGTGCTTAAGGCAAAGATGAGCCTTTTAGTAAAAAAGTCATAGGCCTGGGCGTGCCCACCCCCAGGACTGCCCAGGTAGGATGTGTGATCAGAGCCTCCTGTGAGGGTCCTGTCAGTCACTGAGTTTTGTTAATGAAAGGACAGAACAGGGCTGATAACCGTGTTCCTAACTCCTCTTCAAGCAAAAGCCATAGAATGTATCAGTTGCTCAGCCAGCCCTTATCTCAGCCAATAGGAACGCAAGGAAACTAGCCCAAGGCCAAAAGTATGCTAGCCACCTCCTGTCTTTGTGTAACCAGACCCTAGCTGCACCCTGCCCTTGCGTCATTAGCCCCCGGCCCTCACTCAGCCAACCGGAATCGGCCAAATCAGTGGTCCGAGTGAGCTCCCACCCCCTGACCCAAGCTCTATAAATTCTTTGTTCTTCCAAGACTCCGGGCTCTCTTGCTTCCTGTCACTACACTGTGTCAGTGAGGGAGGCAGAGGGACCAAACTAGCTAGTTTGAATAAATGACTCTTTGCTTTTGCATCGGACTCGGCTCCCTGGTGGTCTGTCTTTGGGGATTTTGAAATCTGGGCATAACATTTGGGGGCCCGTCCGGGATCCCCAAGAGCCACTAGGCACCCCACTCCGGAGGGTCTGCTAACCACGGTAAGTGTCTGTGTGTCGTCTGTTCTGTGCGAGCTCGCTTCTGTAATCTGTGCCTGATAAGATCTAAGTGGACGCACTCGCGGATCTCAGGCAGGAGGAGTCAGGGGACGCCTTGGCCCTCCATCTGGAGGGGTGTGAAACCCCCTCACGAGGGGAGTGCATTCCCCTCAAACCTCTGAACCTCTGGGATGAGGCGGGTCGCTCCCACTGGTTGGCACACGGCCATCGTCCAGTTTTTCTTCCGCAGGGTCGGAAGGCTGTTCTTAGGTGTCTTTGTCTGTTGTCTGTGTTCTTTTGTCTAATTTTGTGGACTCACTGGACGGACGTTATGGGACAGACTCAAACTACTCCTTTAAGCATTATGGTTGTTTTAAAGTCAAGGGCTGGGCCAAACCTGCTTGCCAGCCTCAGGTGTGGTTTCCCAGAACTGCTGGGAACTTGGGACCTTGAAGCTTACTGAATTCAAATGATAAAAAACTTATGTCTTGCATTTTTGAAGTTTATTCTTAAAAATGTTACTGATTGAGAAATGCTGAATATTTGCTAAAAGTTTAAGGTTTGGATTGAATTAGGAAAAACTGTGTGTTGTGGCAGCTAAATGCCTTTGCTGAATGAATGTCTGGTGAAAGTGTTTAAGTGTGGAGGGAGGGAGCCTGCCCTCTCCTTTCCTTTGTGTGGCTTCACAACTTTGGTCAGGAGGGCATCTGAGTGAGGATCTGTGAAAACAGGTCACCCCCTCCCTTGTCTGTTTCTCGTCACCGATCATCATGAGGTCGGGACAAAGTAAACCTGCTGTTCTTAATTACATGTTAAAAAATTTTTAAAGGGGTACAATAGAGATTGTGGAATTGGAATGAATGCTGAAACATTGAGGAAGCATGAGTGGACAGCTGTTTGTTTGTGTGGGACTAGCCAATTTGCTGCTGAGAGGGGGCACTGGACACAGTCTTAACTCCTCCGGTAGGTTCTCACCAAAACGTTGGTCGAGAATTCTGTTCTGGGACATGGGTGCCAGGAGTGCCCCCATGCCCGTCTGGGGAGTTGGACATTGTTTTGTTTATCTGCTCAGCTCCAGTCTGGGCTAGTCTACTAAGAGAGTGTGAATACAAGTGTTTTGTCTATTTTGGCTGCTCATTACTAGTCTGTGTGAAGTGAAAGTTACTTGGAGGGCTGCTATAGGAGCAGTCGGTGGTTTTCTTCAAAACTCCCACTGTTTAAAGGGAGACAAACAACTGAACTGGGGGGCGGGGAATTGGTCGGAGAAAAAAAAATGTGAGGAAAAGCAGCCTGGGCTGAGAGAAGGGGGGCGGAGGGGTTGGCAGTTATGCTGCTGGCTGCAAACCTAACAGGTCTTATCAATGAACTTCAAGGTCACAAAAAAAATAACTGTAAGCACAGTCATTCTCTGCCCTGGTTTATTCTTTTAACCCCTCCAATGCTGAATTAGACCAATACCTGTTCTTAGTTTGATCACAAAAGGTCTAGATATATCTTAAGAGTAAAAATACATTTAAAATGTGTTAAAATCCGCAGCCGCCCTGGTGATTTAGAACTGTTTGCCAGGCAGATTCAGCCCCTGAGAGCCAGGTCAAAGAAGGGGGGCGCTGAATGCCTGAGCTGCCTGCAAGGCCCTGAAGCCCCTGGTGGAGAAGAAGCGGCGCGTGCGTGGATCAACGAGAGCCTACAGGAGCTGCAGCAGCTGCTGGCGGACACCGAGGTGCAGGCTAAGCTGGAGAATGCTGAGGTGCTGGAGCTGACGGTGCCGCGCGTGCTGCGGGGCAGGGTTTGTGGGCACGAGCAGCTGCAGGCAGAAGCCAGCAAGCGCTTCGCTGCAGGCTACATCCAGTGAACCCCCTGCTTGAGTCCATACCACTGCGAAAGGGCAGCGGCTTCTGGGATTTGCTGGGGGACGCTCTGGCCTGGCCCCGGGAGACCCTAGGTGGAGCAGCTGGCTCACAGGAGGGGCTGATATCCCCTTCAAGTGCACTCCTTTGAAAAAGGCCTGGTTGCTGCTCTGCCACAAAGGGAACTGGTAGAAAGGCAAGAAAGCAGGGCCCTAAGAGTTAACAAAAGGGCACTCTCCCTGGACCCAGGAGCCATCAGGACTTTAAAATTCTCCAAGAGAGGAGGAGTCTGACTCAGAGACTGGCCGAAACCTCGTTGGGTTAGAAGAACCAGAGGCTGCATATTGAACTTATAGACTGCAGTCGCTGGGCAAAGGTCCAAGCCCAGTTATATAGGGGTTAAACTACCTGTGTACAATAAAACAACTTTCTCCTGTGCCAGAATATATTTTAAGAAAATTGGAGAAACCAAGATGGCGGCATAGGTTAACGCCGGAGTTTGCTGCCTCTAACAACCACTTCAAAAATACAACTAAAAGACGGAACGGACATCATCCAGAACCACAGGAAGGCTGGCTGAATGGAAGTTCTACAACTAGGAGGAACCGAGAATCAGAGGAGGCGCAGTGCTGAAGTAAAATACTAAGGTGCGGAGTGCGCGCGGCGTGGGCTGGTGGCTGAGGGCGCGGTTGTCTGTTTCAATCCAGAGGGAGCCTCAGACTCTGAGCTCCAGATCCGGGCGAGTCTCTAGGGACCCAGACTCAAACGGGAGAAGCAGGACTGTCTGGCTACGGTCCCTCCGAGGTTTGCAGCTGTTGCTTGGACAGAGAGGCAGAGCCCCTGGGGACGGACTGAGAGCAGCCATAACTGCTCCCTCCTCCACCCTGTTGATCCCGTGGGACCCGCCCCACCCAAGCCCTGCACAGAGCCATTTGCCGGATAGCCTCAGGCAAGGCTAGATTAGCACAGCCAGTCGGCCTGGAGGTCAAATTTCTCTAGTATTAACTATAACAATCAAGGCTTAACTACAACAAGACTGCGCACAAAGACCACTAGGGGGTGTACCAAGAAGGCGTAAAAAATGCGGAGACAAAGAAACAGGACAAAACTATCAAGGGAGGATATTGAGTTCAGAACCACACTTTTGAGGTCTCTCAAGAGGCTTCTAGAGTCTGTCGATAAACTTGATGAGTTGTACAGGAAATCTAATGAGACCCTCGATGGTGTGATAAAGGACCATCTAGAAAGTAAGCATACACTGACTGAAATAAAGAATATTATACAGACTCCCAACAGCAAACCAGAGGAGTGCAAGAATCAAGTCAAAGATTTGAAATGAGAAGAAGCGAGAAACACACAACCAGAAAAGCAAAATGAAAAAAGAATCCAAAAATACGAAGATAGTGTAAGGAGCCTCTGGGACAGCTTCAAACGTACCAACATCAGAATTATAGGGGTACCAGAAGATGAGAGAGAGCAAGATATTGAAAACCTATTTGAAGAAATAATGACAGAAAACTTCCCCTACCTGGTGAAAGAAATAGACTTACAAGTCCAGGAAGCGCAGAGAACCCCAAACAAAAGGAATCCAAAGAGGACCACACCAAGACACATCATAATTAAAATGCCAAGAGCAAAAGACAAAGAGAGAATCTTAAAAGCAGCAAGAGAAAGAAACTCAGTTACCTACAAGGGAATACCCATACGACTGTCAGCTGATTTCTCAACAGAAACTTTGCAGGCCAGAAGGGAGTGGCAAGAAATATTCAAAGCGATGAATACCAAGAACCTACAACCAAGATTACTTTATCCAGCAAAGCTATCATTCAGAATTGAAGGTCAGATAAAGAGCTTCACAGATAAGGAAAAGCTAAAGGAGTTCATCACCACCAAACCAGTATTATATGAAATGCTGAAAGGTATCCTTTAAGAAGAGGAAGAATAAGAAAAAGGTAAAGATACAAATTATGAACAACAAATATGCATCTATCAACAAATGAATCTAAGAATCAAGTGAATAAATAACCTGATGTACAGAATGAACTGGTGATTATAATAGAATCAGGGACATAGAAAGGGAGTGGACTGACTATTCTTGGGGGGTGGGGGGAAGGGGTGTGGGAGATGCGGGAAGAGGCTGGACAAAAATCGTGCACCTATGGATGAACACAGTGGGTGGGGAGTGAGGGCGGAGGGTGGGGTGGGAGCTGGAAGGAGGGGAGTTATGGGGGGAAAAAAGAGGAACAAATGTAATAATCTGAACAATAAAGATTTAATTAAAAAAAAATTGAATGCATGATAGACCAATAAGCTGGGAGCAAATGCTTTGCATTTGCCCCCCTAAACAAAGGTTAAATCGTTTATGTCAATCTGATTAGTGTCATTTGTTGTCCACACCCAGGGACAAATGAAGTTAGAAAATAAGCCTTATTTTGATTGGTTCTTTTATTCAGGAGGAGCCAACCCGGTCCCTCCCTGCAACATGAATGATAAAATGTATGTTAAGGAATTTTAAAATTGCTCAAACCTCGCTGCCTTGGGTCCGGTTCTGTGTGTGTAAGAAGGGACAGAGTAAAGTTTAGTAGCAGGAGTGGAGAGGCAGGCAGGGCCGGAGCAGGCCAGAAGAAGCTGGCAAGGCCATCCAAACCACCCAGCCGCTATTGGCCAGAGCCGCCTGAGGCAGACCTCCTCGGACTGGCAGCAGCTGACTCTGACTAGGACAGACCGGGCTTATTCCAACTGGGCCCCCATGAGCCGATGGTCAAAATGAAGATCGGGGGCCAGACTGTGAACTTTATGGTTGATACAGCGGCAGAGCACTCGGTAGTTACTCGGAAGGTACCTCCCCTCTCAGGGCAGGAAGTCACCATTATTGGAGCTACCGGTACCACAGCTGCAGACTATTCTGCCGCCCCTGCCAATGTCAGTTAGGCGGCCATCAGGTGGTTCATGAATCCCTATATTTACCAGTTGACCTGGTCCCTCTAATGGAAGCAGAAACCACTTTTGCCCCAGATGGTTCAGCACAGCCTTGCCTAGGTGAAGAGACCTCTCCAATGATCCTGTCCTTAGCAGTGCCGAGAGAGGAAGAATGAAGACTTTATACCCCCCAGCCACAGGCCCTCACATCTGTTCTTGTCAGGCCCCCATCAGGGGACTTGGGCAGTGTTCCTGTTATCTGCCAAAATTCCCAAGACTGTAAAAGTACTTGTTCACTGAAAAGGTATAAATGTGAATGTTTATTTAATGTTTATATGTCTACTTAGGTATAAATACTTATAAATAAATAAAACCCCCGGTTAGTTTCCTGGTGTATTCTGGAGCAGCCTATTCAGTCTTGACAGAGCCAATGGGACCAGTAACATCTAAGAAGACACCAGTTCTAAGAGCCACCGGACAAACTGCCTTTTTCCTTGGACATCAAAGAGGACTGTGGACCTCAGAAAGAACACGGTAACTCATTCGTTTCTAGTCATGCCAGAATGCCTGTACCCCTTACTTGGACGTGATCTCTTACAGAAATTACAAGCCACTCGTAAGCTTGTTTCAAGATGCCCTGCCAGTGCCACCTCGGACTCTGTACATCCTTTCCAGCCTGGGGACTCAATGTGGATAAAGAAGTTCATGACCCCAAGACTCACCCCAACTTGAAAAGGACTATACCTGCAGAAAATCATATAATATACTCAGATGATGCCTGCATCTTCATAGATATGGCTTCAGAAAGACAAGGATGATTTTACCTTATATAGAAATGTCAAAGAGTGGACTTTAGTCACCTCCCTAAAATGTTTATATAACCCTGCCATACCTCATGTTTAATAGCGGAGGATTTGGCTGCCTGAAGTGGCCATGATGCCAATATTATGTTTCAATGTATTGATATGTTATATTAACCTTTGATTCTCTTGCAGGTTTGAATGTATGTTGGCTATCCTGGAAGGGGACTGTGTGGGGTGAACCCCAAGAGTAGAGGGTGTCTAGCTTCCAAGAGGGCAGGTGCCCAACTGGGCAAAGAAGAATACCCATCAGGTTTTGGTCTCTACTAAGAGACAGCTAACAGTTGGCAGCCTATACTGTCAGGGGTGGTACAAATCTCAGCTGTAGAGAGCTGGGAAAAGCCTATTTGGAATAAAAGGTCTGAGGCATGGTTGTGCATTTTTAAAGGACATAAAAAGAAGGTTTAAAGGCTAATCCGAAAGTATGAAATTTAAAAAGGTTGTATATATAATAAAAAGGAGAAGAAAAACATTGAAAGGACTAACAAGAAAAATCAGAAGATCTTAGAGCAGATCAGTATGTTTTTCTCCTTATATAATTCCTCTGAAATCTGGCAATGCTTAATAAGTCATGGCAATACATTTCTTTGCATGAAATCAATAAGACCGGTTTTCAAAAGTAATTTTATTAACCGGAAACTTTGACTGGAATATCATGTTTTAAAGAAACCTGTCTAAGCTCTGAAGACTTGAAGCCAATAAGAGTGCCACAGGAAAAGCTTGGTATCCTGCTTGGAAGCCCTGAAGATGGAGCATCAGGCCCATGCCCTACCATCACTGGCGGTTGGTAAGAGTAGAAGGGGAGCAATAAGGATGCCTCTGCATCCCTGCGGAACCCCCACTCACTCTGGGCCGCAACGAGTAGGAGGGCTACTGAGATGGGCTTAAAGCCTAGAGCGTGGGCTCAGGTGGAGTTGCTACAGGTGAGGGATTCACCTAACTCAGCAGATACTGCAGGCGGGCCTGATGGCAGCTGGATGGCTTGCCTTCCTGGCCCTACGGGGCACATTAAGATTCAATCATGAGATTCCAGCAAAGGTAGTCAGTTACCATTCTTGTTGTGTTTGTGCAAATGTCAGGCCAAATTGAATACAGTAAATAAATTAATATTGATTTGGCTTTTTGACAGCCATAGAGGAATTTTAAGAAGAAAAATCCTATTTCAATAAAGGTTGTTAAAACTAAAATGGTTTCTTTCCCTTCCACCGGGCCATTTGTTATAGTTTGTCTCTGCCAGGTCACAAGCCCAGCTCCTTCTGTGCCCAGGACAGCAGGGAGCCTGACTGGAAGGTGACCTCTGACCAGACACACCTGCTGCAGATCACCCTCAAGAAGACAGCGGACCTCGGCGGACCCCTTATAATCCTCCTGATGCTGTTGACTTTTGGCCCTTGCATTATTAACAGACTAGTCCAATTTGTCAAGAAGTGTATAAAAGTAGTTCAGTTGATAGTTCAGTCCGTCTCATGATTGAGCAGGAAGTTCCAAGACAAGGGGGGAATGAAAGGACAGAACAGGGCTGATAACCGTGTTCCTAACTCCTCTTCAAGCAAAAGCCATAGAATGTATCAGTTGCTCAGCCAGCCCTTATCTCAGCCAATAGGAACGCAAGGAAACTAGCTCAAGGCCAAAAGTATGCTAGCCACCTCCTGTCTTTGTGTAACCAGACCCTAGCTGCACCCTGCCCTTGCGTCATTAGCCCCCGGCCCTCACTCAGCCAACCGGAATCGGCCAAATCAGTGGTCCGAGTGAGCTCCCACCCCCTGACCCAAGCTCTATAAATTCTTTGTTCTTCCAAGACTCCGGGCTCTCTTGCTTCCTGTCACTACACTGTGTCAGTGAGGGAGGCAGAGGGACCAAACTAGCTAGTTTGAATAAATGACTCTTTGCTTTTGCATCGGACTCGGCTCCCTGGTGGTCTGTCTTTGGGGATTTTGAAATCTGGGCATAACAGTTAGATTTACAACAGAACCCCCTTTTTGTTCACAAATACAATCCCAAAAACTAGACCTAGGAAAGGGCTTTCTGTGAGCTCTGTGGCTGACCTTCAGATCAAAAACTATTTTAAGATGGAGCAGGAAATAGTTTCTTTGCTCAGCTCTCCACCTGCTCCTGGTCAGGGCCCATGATGGTATTGAGCACCCTCCTCTGGTCATGAATGCAGCCCAGCCCTGGTGTCTCCTCAGGGAGGTTTGTGTCTGGGCTCACACTGACTTCCCCTCACTGTGCCTCTTGCACAGTAATACACGGCCGTGTCCTCGGCTCTCAGGCTGCTGAGCTCCATGTAGGCTGTGCTCGTGGACTTGTCTACGGTTATGGAGACTCTGCTTTGGAACTTCTGTGCATAGTTTGTTTCTCCATCACTAGGGTCAACCCTCCCCATCCACTCAAGCCCCTGTCCTGGGGCCTGTCGCACCCAGTGCATCCAGTAGCTGGTGAAGGTGTATCCAGAAGCCTTGCAGGAGACCTTCACGGAGGCCCCAGGCTTCCTCACCTCAGCCCCAGACTGCACCAGCTGCACCTGGGAGTGGACACCTGTGGGGAGGAGACAGGAGTGAGTGAAATCCCCCTTGACTCTCCCTGGACCCTCCATAACCCAGGACAGGAGCCCCTTACCTGTCGCCATGGCCACCAGGAGGAGGGTTCTCCAGCTCCAGTCCATGCTGAGGGCTGTGCTGTGAGCACTTCTGTAGGGGAGGGTGTGGCTGTGGGTGATGCCCTCAGGGCACAGACTTACCCATATTTAACCTGGTCTACCTCCTCTCTTTTGCATATTCATGAGGAAGACTATTTCATAGCTGAGGTCTTGACCCCACCTGAGAGAAGGTGGGTGACACAGGGACCATGTTCAGTGGGAGTCTGAGGGTCCAAGTCCTAGTTCTTTTTTCTTTAAATTATACCTTTATGGTTGAAGGTATTACACATGCCCCCTTCATCCCCCATTGACACCTTCTAGCCTGGCCCCGGGTGCCCAGGTCTTCACCATCCTATTGTCTGTGTCCCTGGATGATGCACATATGCATACGAGTTTGTTGGTTGACCTCTTCCCACCCTCCCACCCGACCACGATTCCCTCTGAGATTCCCCAGTCCGCTTCATGCTTCTAGGTCTCTGGATCCATTCTCTTCATCAGTTTATTTTGTTAATTAGGTTCCACATATGAATGAGATCTTGTGATACTTGTCTTTGTCTGACAGCCTTATTTCACTGACATGATTCTCTCCAGGTTCCTCCATGCTGTCCCAAAGTATAAGAGGTCTTTCTCTTTTACTGCTGTGTAGTATTCCGTGGCATAAATGTACCACAGCTTTTTATCCACTCAGCTACTGATGGGCATTTGGGCTGTGTCCAGTCTTAGCTATTGCAAATTGTGCTGCTATGAACATATGTGTTCATACATTGTTTCTAAGTGGTGTTTGGTGTCCCTTAGCATATTTTCCTATAAGTGGGGTCACTGGCTCAATTGGCAGTTTCATCTTTAGTTTTTTGAGGAAACTCGATACTGTGTTCCTTAATGGCTGCACCAGTTGGTATTCTCACCAGCAGTGGAGGAGGGTTCCCTTTGCTCCACATCCTCGCCAGCACTTGTCATTTGTTGATTGGTTGATGGTAGCCATTCTGATAGGCGAGAGCTTCCTGTGCACACTTTCTTTATGCGAGCTCATGGTCTATTGCAGAGACACCAAATAGTTACATCAGAAATAATCATGGCTTAAGTGGAGAGAAGACACAAAATAAAAGCAGTGATCATGTATGTGCACAACATAGAATCATTCATATGTTGAAATGATGGTGGAAGGAGATTGGACTGTTTTCTCAGTCTAGAGCAGTGATGGCGAACCTATGACACGCCTGTCAGAGGTGACACACAAACTCATTTTTTTGGTTGATTTTTCTTTGTTAAATGGCATTTAAATATATAAAATAAATATCAAAAACATAAATCTTTGTTTTACTCTGGTTGCAAATATTAAAAAATTTCTATATGTGAAAGGGCACCAGAGTTAAGTTAGGGTTTTTCAAAATGCTGACATGCCGAGCTCAAAAGTTTCGCCATCACTGGTCTAGTGTCATCAGTGATTTAGTGAGGAGAATTCCACCATAGAATTTCTCACAGAAAAGGAAATTTCAACCCCGAGAGGAATCCCTCCCCATAGCCTCCCTCTGCTCTTCCCCCACGTGGTCACTCACTGTGGTCAGATGGTGCGGGGCTCTGCCCCATAACATAAAACATCCTTAATTTATAATACACACATTCTCTCATCAGGCACATGATTCAGAAAGATAGTATCATGCTAAGCTTGTTGATAAATATCCTTGATGAAATTCTGGGTGGGACAAATGTTTTAATTTTATTAAAGTTCAGTTCATCAGAATTTTCTTTATTGGCACCTGTTTTGGGTGATTTTGCAAAGAAATCCCTAGGAAATTGTGAGCATCCACTGGCCATGTGGATTGGCTACAGCAGCCACAGGGACTGGAGCAGGTTCTGGTACCAGAGGGGAGCACTCCTGGAAAAATACCCATAAATGTGAACGTGACTGTGGAACTTTGAGGGGAGAAATCAGGACTTGATTTGAGTCACATGACAGAAATGTGCCTGATGTTCATGGACAGAGAGTTACTGGGCATGTGGGTTTAAAGCCTCCTCCAGTGAAGGCCCAGAAGGAAGTGCAGGGCATGATAGGGACAGCTTGTGACATCCTAGGAAATACCTGAATAATGATGAGAAGGAGTTGATTGAAGTAGAAACGTTAAAGATCATGCAGGCAGGGATCAAGAGCAATAAGGAACCGGTCACTGCAAACTGGTGGGAAGGGGACCCCTGTTTCCTACATTCACATTCTCACAGTGTCTCTGTTCTAGAAGGTGACACCTTTCCAGGTCCAGGGAATTGGGACTTGGACAACTTTGGGGTCATTATTCACATGGTCTCTCCCTGAATCACCTGAGCCACAAAATTTGCTGGGGTCACGTTTATGAAATCTCCCAACACTTGGAAGGAGGAGTGGGCACCCTCACTGGAGGAGCCATGGTGATGGTGTGCGCGTGTGAGGAGCCTTCATTTCAGTGGACCAGTGCCCTTGTCTCTGTCCATCATCAGCATCATCAGCCTCATTTGCTTATTTATAATTGTTCTCATATTTTGTAGACATGGTGGTTATCCACACAAAATTATTTTTTATCAAATAATAAAAGCAGAAGTCTCCTCTTTAGATGTCATTGGAACTTGAAACCACAAAGGCCTCACGTAAAATTTTATACAAAGCCTACCTACTAACTGATGGCCTTGGACAGGGGAGAGACCCCACCCAGGACAATGGACAAGCCCCCTGTCACAGTCTTTGGTCATCAGTACCATCACGGTCACTACTACCATCAGTATCATCATCATTCTCTTATTTATCATTATTTTTCACATTTTCTATAGTCGTTGATTTTGTACACATGTAATGACCTCATTTTTACAAGTTTGCTGAATTTTTATAATCTATATATATAAAAGGCCAATATGCAGAGTGTCCGCTCTGGAGTTTGACCTGGAGGTCAGGCGTTCGATTGTCATCACTGCGCTCACACGCCTTTCCCAGCGGGTGTGTCTCCTGGCCATGATTTCACAGGGTTTCTGTTCTGCTCTTTCTCCTCCACGGAGGACCTGCATCTGAACCCACCAGCGCTGCCCTCTGGGAGCAGTGCGACCCGGGTCATGGGATACACAGTCACCGTTCTCGCAAACCTCAAAGCCTCCAAAGCACTGAGACCCCTGAGGCGCTGCCGCCTCACCCTCACCGCCAGGCTGGGGTCCAGCAGCAGCGGCCAGAGGAGGAGGGAGCAGGGGTCCAGGCCACAATGTCCCCCAGGTCCAGCAGCACCAACTGCTGCTGCACCAGCTGTGCCAGCCCCATGCACTCACACTGGGATCCTGGGCTCTGGCGGCTGGAGCTTTCCCAGCAGCATCTGCCTCCTCTAGCTCAGTCCCTTTCTCTGCTGCTGCCAACTGGGCCTCATGGTCGCCTGGAGGGAGAACCTAGGCATCTTGAAGCACTTGGTCCTGCTCTGGCCCATAGCACAGTGAGGACCGAGGGGGACAGCAACAGAGAGGCAGTGGTTGCTGTCCAGCTGGTGGCAGGGCCTTGGGGAGGAGGTGGTTCTCACTGCAGCTCACCTGGGCCTGGGGCTGCAGGGGCCACAGGGAAAGCAGTGCATAGGCCCCAGGGAGGAGGCCATAGGTTTCTCAGTAGAAGTTATTGGGAGATTGAAACCACACAAGTCCCTGGAGGCAGAATTCCTCCCCCTCCCCCACCACCTCGCCAAAATAAAAGCCCTGCACCCTCTCCTTTCCAGTCTCCATCCAAGCAGGTCTGACTTGCTGAGTGATCTTTCCTGTGCTTCTCAGGGGTTTCAATCAGGAGCATAATAACCATCCCATGTCCCCTTGGTGTGTGTGTGTCATGAGCATCTGTACCAGCTGCTGTGCCTCTGCTTCTGCATGGTGTCCATCCTCTGGGTGCTGTGAGCATGGGGACAAGACCAGGACTGTCACCTGTGGGTCCTTCTTCTGCAGCTTTGGGTTCACACACATGTGGGGCCCACGGTCCAGCATTCAGGGGAGCTGCACTGTTGGGTCATTAGAGCCTCTTGTTAGATTCAGGTGACGTGGGTCAGAAGATTTGATGATAAAACTCATTATGGCCCAACTGTGTATGAAAGAGACTCTCTAGCTTTTGTTCACAGGAGAAAGTTCTCTCTCTTTACAACAGACTTTCCCACTCAGAGACTCTGACTTCCAGGATCTAGAGGTTCCCTGAGGGCAACTTTGACAGGAAGAGGAAACCACACAGGAACAAGCCCAGACCTCCAACTGCACCTGCTGCTGGGATGGTCCTTGTGTTCAGGGACCTTGAGTGCCCCCTGGTGGGCAGAGATCTTCCTGCAGGGAGGTTAGTGTCTGGGCTCACACTGACTTCCCCTCACTGTGTCTCTAGCACAGTAATACATGGCCGTGTCCTCGGCTCTCAGGCTGCTCATTTGCAGATACAGCGTGTTCTTGGTGTTGTCTCTGGAGATGGTGAAGCGGCCCTTCACAGAGGCGGCATAGTATGTGCTACCACCACTACCACTACTAATGTATGCGACCCACTCCAGCCCCTTCCCTGGAGCCTGGCGGACCCAGTGCATCCAGTAGCTACTGAAGGTGAATCCAGAGGCTGCACAGGAGAGTCTCAGAGACCCCCCAGGCTGCACCAGGCCTCCCCCAGACTCCACCAGCTGCACCTCACACTGGACACCTGCAAACACAGAGACACAAGGTGGACTGAGAATCACATGGAAGCACCAACAGGCACAGGCACAGGTCTCAGTGCTCCCCACTCCTGAGACCGACCTTGAGAAATGATCAGGAGGAAAACGCAGCTTGGCACCAAGTCCATGATGGAGCCGCTGGGGTCCTGTCTCAGGTGCTTGGGTTCTGGGTGTCTCCCCAACATGCAGGGCAAGGGCCCCCTTTTATGAGCAGGAGGAGAGCCCCATTTGCATGGAGTCTGCATATAAGGTGCAGCTGGGACCCTGGGCTGCATGCCTGACCTTGTCATCCTAGGGGCGACCCCAGATGGGAACGGACTCAAGGACGCTGTCCACAAGGGGTCCCGTCCTGATCCCCCTCCCTCCCTCCTTTCCTGAGACCCATCACCCTGACCCCATTCATTTGGGGGCAGCTTTCAGTATCGAGAGTCCTTCTTCCTTGGGGTTTTGATGAGGACTCAGGGGTGCTGCCCCAGAGGAGGTTGGATGGGGCTTCTTCCCACTCTCCTTCACCCGCCCTGGGCCATGTTTCCTTTCTGGGGTTGGGGAATTATTATGTGCATTGGATGATTCTTTTATTTTGAAGATGAAAGATTCCCCTTGATATTTTCCTCAATCAGATCCTCCACAAAACTGGAACCTCTCCATGTGAGGATGTAAGATAGGCTGGGCTGAATGCAGTGTCCACATCCTTAGTCTCAAACCTGCCGCCACTCTCACAAGCACACAGCTTCCTCCTGAAAGCACACATTCCCCTTAACTTCCCTGCTGTACATGTGCAAAAGCCTTATTTCCCAGTCTCTCAAAGAGGGAGAATTTCCATCATTTACAAATGGAACCTTGGCTGGTGGGGCTCAGTGGTTGGAGCGTCATCCCCACACCAAAGGGTGTGAACTCTTTAGATTCACCACCAACATCATGTGTAGGTAGCAGATTTTTAATAATTGTGTGCACCTCCCTCTCCACATGGGGAAGAAACGTGTATGAACGTATGTGGTAAATGAAGAAAAGACAACACGTGATGTAAGATCTGTCCAAAGGTGGAGAGAATGTTTTTACAAGATTTTATTGGAGCCAAACTGAAGACAACTGTTGGGGAGCAAGACCTCCAATGCTCCAGAGAATAACCGTTTGCAGCTGGGTTTATGCATTTGAAGTTCAGGAGGGAAGGCGGGGAGTGACATGGAGGTGGAAGAGAGCAAGGCGGGGACTGGATGCCAGGATAGTTAACCAAATGTTCTCTCTCTCTCTCTCTCTCTCTCTCTCTCTCTCTCTCTCTCAATCTTTATTGTTGAAAGTATTACATAGTTCCCCCTTTTCTACACATTATCCTCTCCCCACTGGCTCCCATTCCCTCCCCAGGCCCTCACTACCCCATTGTCTGTGTCCATGGGTCAGGCATATATGCAAACAAGTTCACTGGTTGGTCTCTTCCCACCCACCCTCCCCACCCTCCACTCTGAGGTCCCATGGTCAGTTCATGCTTCTATGTCTCTGGGTCTATTTTTGTTGATCGGTTTATTTGGTCCATTAGCAATGCAGACTAGTGGCAACCATTATGGTAAATAATATAGAATTTCCACCTAAAAATTGAAAATGGAACTCCCATTTGGCCCAGTGATCCCACTTCCCTGCCTAGACCAAGTCCTGGCCAGGGCCGTCTGGCCATCTGGCCATCTCTCTCTCTCTTTCTCTCTCTCTCTCTCTCTCACCCCCGTCTGAGACCAAGTCCGGACCTGGACATCTGGTCAACTGCAGCCAACTGGCAACCATCTTCCGTGGCTGCCCTTTTTGAAGACTGCTGGTCAGCCGGAATTTTCAGGGGGGAAAAATGGGGAGAGATCCGACTCTCGGTCCCCCCTGGGAAAAGGGCCGCATCCTCCGCCATCCACCCCCACTTCCCTGTCCCAGCCTGAGACCCAAAGGCCCCAGCGGGGTTCAGGGAGAGCACCTGCAGAGGGTGTGCTGCGCCCTCAGCAGTGTTGGGCCTCTGGGCTCCAGGGCAGCGGGCAGAAGTCAGTCCCAGATGTACATTTTCCTCCTGACCCTTCTCTCAGGAGGAGCCTCCTCCTTCTCATCCCTGTGGTCAGACCCTGCCCTTTGCCTTCTGCAGCCTTTCCTCGACCTCCAGGGCGGTTTCCATCTCCATCTTGGCCTCCTGCCTGAGTGACCACTGCGCCCGCGTCCATTTCCAAACTTCGAATGAGCCCTTTGGAGGTGCTTATGATTCCTGCTTGGCTCTTGGACGGAACCATGTCCTTTGGGTTCCACACTGCGCCGCCCCAGCGGCTCCCACAGTACATGCTCCAGGGATCCCCAGGAGACAGCCTGCGGTCTCCGGCCCGCACCATGCTGTGCCCAAGCTCTTCCAGTAGCTCTGGGGGACCCCAGGGACAACATGCCCGAAGACAACATGCTCCTGCAGCAGCCAAGTCCCCTGGGCAAACCCACCCAAACACGGTCCCACCATCTCCAATCGCCCTCTGTGCTGAGCACAGACTCTGAGCCATCACTGCGCTCACACACCTTCTGCAGCACGTGGGGCCTCGCAGACACGTTCCCACAGGGTTTCTGTCCTCCTCTTTCTCCTCTGTGGAGGCCCTACATCTGAACCCACCAGCGCTGCCCTCTGGGAGCAGTGCGACCAGGGCCATGGGATTGGCAGTCACCATGTCCTCGCAAACCTCAAAGCCTCCAAAGCACTGAGACTCCTGAGGTGCCGCCGCCTCTCCCTCACCGCCAGGCTGGGGTCCAGCAGCATTGGCCAGAGGTGGAGGGCGCAGGGGTCCAGGCGACCAGGTCCCCAGGGGCCAGTAGCACCAGCTGCTGCTGCACTGGCTGGGCCAGCCCGGGGCATGAGCACTTGAGACCTGGGCTCTGGAGCTTTTCCTGAAGCTCTGCCACCTCTTTTTAAAAAAATATATTTTATTGATTTTGTTACAGAGAGGAAGGGAGAGGGATAGAGACCTAGAAACATCGATCAGCTTCCTTGTGCACACCTCCTACTGGGAATTTGCCTGCAACCAAGGCACATGCCCATGACCAGAATCGAACCTGAGACCCTTCAGTCCGCAGGCCAAAGCTCTATCCACTGAGAAATAACAATTAAGGCAACTCTGCCTCCTCTTGCTCAGTCCCCTTTCTCTGCTGCTGCCAACTGGGCCTCACAGTCCCTGGAGGGAGAACTGAGGTCTCTTGAAGCGCTTGGTCCTGCTCTGGCCCATGGCAACGTGAGGACAAGAGGGGACAGCAGGGGCGAGGTGGTGGCGGCTGCCCAGCTGGTGGCAGGGCCTTGAGGAGGAGGTGGTTCACTGGGCAGCTCACCTGGGCCTGGGACTGCAGGGGCCACAAGGAAAGCAGTGCACAGGCTCGAGGGAGGAGGCCATAGTTTTCTCTGTAGAAGTTATTGGGAGATTGAAACCACACAAGTCTCTGGAGGCAGAATTCCTCCCCCTCCCCCACCACCTCATCAAAATAAAAACCCTGTCCCTGTCTCCTTTCAAGTCTCCAACCAAGCAGGTCTGACTTGCTGAGTGATCTTTCCTGTGATCCTCAGGGGTTTCAATCAGGAGCATAATAAACATCCCACGTCCCCTTGGTGTGTGTGTGTCATGAACATCTGTACCAGCTGCTGTGCCTCTGCTTCTGCATGGTGTCCACTCCTCTGGGTGCTGTGAGCATGAGGACAAGACCAGGACTGTCACCCTGTGGGTCCTTCTTCTGCAGCTTTGGGTTCACACACATGTGGGGCCCACGGTCCAGCATTCAGGGTAGCTGCACTGTTGAGTCATTGGAGCCTCTTGTTAGATTCAGGTGACGTGGGTCCAAAGATTTGATGATAAAACTCATTATGGCCCAAGTGTGCATGAAAGAGACTCTCTGCCTTTTGTTCACAGGAGAAAGTTGTCTCTCTTTACAACAGACTTTCTAGCTCAGAGACTCAGAAGTCAGTGAAGAATCAGGATCCAGACTTTCCCTGAGGGAAACTGTGACATGAAGAGGAAACCACACAGGAACCAGCCCACACCTCCAACTGCACCTGCTGCTAGGATGGTCCTTGTGTTCAGGGACCCTGAGCGCCCCCTGGTGGTCAGAGATCTTCCTGCAGGGAGGTTAGTGTCTGGGCTCACATTGACTTCCCCTCACTGTGTCTCTAGCACAGTAATACACGGCCGTGTCCTCGGTGGTCATGGAGCTCAGCTGCAGGGAGAACTGGTTCTTGGACGTGTCTCTGGAGATGGAGGTTCGACTCTTGAGTGAGGGGCTGTAGTAGGTGCTCCCACCATAAGTTATCGTCCCTATCCACTCCAACCCCTTCCCTGGGGGCTGGCGGATCCAGCTCCAGTAGTAATCACTGGTGATGGAGAATCCAGAGACAGAGCAGGTGAGGGAGAGGGTCTGTGAGGGCTTCACAAGTCCTGGGCCCGACTCCTGCAGCTGCACCTGGGACAGGACACCTGGGACAGAGAGAACACAGTGAGTCTCGGGCTCAGATGCAGGATCCCCATCTCCCCATGTCTAAGCCCGGAGTCACTCACATCTGGGAGCAGACAGCAGGAAGAGGAAGAGCCACATGGGAGTCATGTCTTGCAGGTGAGGTCCTCGCCCCCCAGAAAGTGTTCTCCAGGGTGAGAAGGCCCTGCATTTAAGTGGACTCCAACTGTGTGTGTGTCTGGTGGCCGTGTGGGCATTTGCATTTGGGAGGTGTCTGCACATACAAAGGGCAAGAGGTGAGGGAGGTCCTGGTCTCTGGGGCTTCTCCTGGAAGGAGGTGCTGACTGTGCCCTCAGAGAACCAGGCCCTCCTTGGGGTCCTGGTCACTGTGCCCAGGGACCTCTCCTTCCACACCAGGGGCTGTGCTGCAGGAGGTGGTCAGGAAGTAGGATGTGGGTACAATCAGTGACTCCTTTGGGGATAAAAATCATTGGGGCTTTGTTTCCATGAATATAGATAGATATAGATATAGGTATAGATAGATATAGATATAGATTAGATAGATATAGATATATATATAGATGTAGATATAGATATAGATATAGATATAGATATTGATAGATATAGATATGGATATAGATATACTAGATGCCCAATCCACAAAGTTCGTGCAAAGGGCTTGGCCTGGGCCGTCCTTACAGCTTCACCTGGAAGGACATCCAGTGTAATTAGCATATTATGCTTTCATTATTACAGATGATTTAGACATAGATATAGATATGGAGATAGACATAGAAAGATCTTATTTTCTTTATCCTCACCTAAGAATATGTTCATTGATTCATAGATATAGATGTAGAGATAGAGATAAAAATGTAGACATGTTTGTAGATGTACATACAGGTATACATATAGATATTGTTTTCTTTATCCTCACCCGACGATATACTCATTCATTTTTAGAGGGAAAGTAAAGGAGAGAGAGAGAAGTTAAGAGAGAAAGGTTGATGTGAGAGAGAAATATTGATCAGTTGCCTCCCATATATGACTACTACGCACCAAATCTGCAACACTTTTATGTATGTATTTATTTATTAAAATTCATTTTATTGATTTTAGAGAGGAAGAAAGAGAGAAATAGAAACATCAATGATAAGAGAGAGAATTATTGGTTGCCTGTCTCCTGCATGCCCCTCACTGGGGATGTTTCCCTCATCCGGGACATGTGCCCTGACTGGGAATCTAATGGTGACCTCCTGGTTCATAGGTCAATGCTCCACCAGTGAGCCATGCTGGTTGGGCTCCTCCTGCAATTTTTGAATTCACAGAGCTTCCTGTGTA
This sequence comes from Myotis yumanensis, assembly GCF_028538775.1. NCBI lineage: Eukaryota > Metazoa > Chordata > Mammalia > Chiroptera > Vespertilionidae > Myotis > Myotis yumanensis. The sequence continues at coordinate 2,090,311 of NW_027223752.1, read as the reverse complement.
CCTGGGCTCTGGTCAATGAGATGTTGGCAACGTAATAGGTGACCAGGCCCCAGCCTTTCCCTGACTGCCCTTTGATCCTAGTAGGCACGTACTCACCCACTAGGATCCTCTGTAGCTCATGACCCCCCTGGAGGTTCCCTAAGCACAGGCCTGAGCTGTGGGAGGTGCAGTGAGGTCAGTGCTCAGTTGTGTCTCCACTTGACACAAGTGGGGCCCCCATGGTCTGAAATCACACATGGGCACTGCACCTGGGTTGGACAGGGTGGATGAGGTCACTTCAGGGCCCCTGAGTGGCCCTGGGCCTGGGGTGTCAGGGAGGGCCTGGCACAGAAGATGGGCATGAGAGGATGAGCTGGGGTTGCATTTAAGGCAAAACCTACCAGGGCAGGAAGGAGAGGGCAGACACAGTCACACGGGACGTCCTGTGCAGGCCTCATGGGGTGAGAATGTGGGCAGCAGAGGACAGAGTGTGAGGATGGGGTGGTGTCTGCAGAGCTGGAGGCACAGCAGAGGTGGGTGGGTCCATGTCTCCCTTCAGCAGATTCTCAGGATGCAGGTGGTTCCCCAGGGGAAATGGGACAGGTGTTGGAACTCGTGCCTTGCGACCAGGTACTGAGACCCAAGGGGAACAGGGCTCATCAAGGCTGTTACTGGACCCGTCACTGGGCCTCCTTCCTGCCTGTGTCCCGGGACACCCTGGGAGGTGGGTCCACCTCTCAGGATCACAAGGGGCAGTTGCCACAGGGGTCAGACCCTACACCTCCATGTGCAGCCATGTCAGTGAGAGGCAAGTGGCTAACTGCCCCCAAAGGGCTCCTCCTGGGGCAGAGCAAGGGGCTGATCACCCTCAGGTGAGGTTTGCGGCCTGGACTCCGTGTTCCCCGCTCAGCACTGCGTGGAGGGTGAGGGACGTTGCTCTCAATGAGGGGACAGGAATCCCTACAATGTTTGCCTTGTCAACCCAGAGAGCGACCATCAGGGACATGGTGACAGGAAGGGCACAGATGAGAAGTGGACCAGATCTGACACACAGCCACTTCCTGCTCTTTTCCTGCAGAGAATCTAATTAAAGACACAAAGAGGAAAGCAGGAACTGCCCCAGGGACACTAGGAGGGAAGAAAGCATTGACCCCAATAGGAAGCCTGCACAACCCTCCAGGGACAGCCTCTGAGCTGGGACCCTGGGTTTGCTGGTCCTGAGCGCCCCCTGGTGTCCTGGACGCTCCCTGCAACCCAGTCCTGCTGTCTCCTCAGGGAGGTTTGTGTCTGGACTCACATTGACTTCCCCTCACTGTGTCTCTTGCACAGTAATACACAGCTGTGTCCTCGGCTCTCAGGCTGTTCATTTGCAGATACAGCGTGTTCTTGGCGTTGTCTCTGGAGATGGTGAAGCGACCCTTCACAGAGGCGGCGTAGTATATGTAATCACCATCCCAACTAATAGAGGAGACCCACTCCAGCCCCTTCCCTGGAGCCTGGCGGACCCAGTGCATGGCATAATCATCAAAGGTGAATCCAGAGGCTGCACAGGAGAGTCTCAGAGACCCCCCAGGCTGCACCAGGCCTCCCCCAGACTCCACCAGCTGCTCCTCACACTGGACACCTGCAAACACAGAGACACAAGGTGGACTGAGAATCACATGGAAGCACCAACAGGCACAGGCACAGGTCTCAGCGCTCCCCACTCCTGAGAACCACCTTGAGAAATGATCAGGAGGAAAACGCAGCTTGGCACCAAGTCCATGGTGGAGCCGCTGGGGTCCTGTCTCAGACGCTTGGGTTCTGGGTGTCTCCCCAACATGCCGGCCAAGGGCCCCCTTTTATGAGCAGGGGGAGAGCCCCATTTGCATGGAGTCTGCATATAAGGTGCAGCTAGGACCCTGGGCTGCATGCCTGTCCTTGTCAACCTAGGGGTGACCCCAGATGGGAAAGGACTCAAGGATGCTGGCCCCAAGGGGTCCAGTCCTGAGTCCCCTCCTCACCTCCTTTCCTAAGACCCGTCACCCTGACCCCATTCCTTTGGGGGAAGCTTCCAGGATTGAGAGTCCTCCTTCCTGGGGTTTTGATGAGGACCCAGGGATGCTCCCCCAGAGGCACGTGGATGGGTCTTCCTCTCGCTCTCCTTCCCCCGCCGTGGGCCATATTGCCTTTCTGAGGTTTGGGAATAAGAATGTGCATTGGGCCCTAACCGGTTTCGCTTGGTGGATAGAGGATCGGCCTGCGGACTGAAAGGTCCTGTGTTTGATTCCATACAAGGGCATGTACTTTGCAGGAGGCAGCTGATCAATGTTTCTCTCTCATCGATGTTTCTAACTATCCCTCTCCAATCCTCTCTGTAAAAAATCAATAAAATATATTTAAAAAGAATGTGCATTGAATGATGCTTTTATTTGGAAGCTGAAAGATTCTCTTTGTTATTTTCCTCAGTCAGATTCTCCACAAAACTGGAACCTCTACATGTGAGGAGGCAGGAGAGGCTGGGCTACACGCTGTGGCCGCAGCCTCTGTCTCACACCTGCTGCCACTCTCACAAGCCCACAGCTGTCTCCTGAAACCACACATTTCACTCAACTTCCCTGCTGTTCGTGTGCAAAGCCCTGTTTCCAGCCCCTCAGAGTGGGAGAATTTCCATCATTTAAAAATGGATTCCTGTTAAGTGTTAGGGGCTGGCCAGCTGGATGGGATCAATGGGGGAAAAGGGAGACATATGTGGTACTTTCAACAATAAAAAATTATTAAAAAGAAACAAATAAAATAATTAAGTAAGTTTTTGTAAAGGAGTCCTGGCCCTGGCCAGTTTGACTCAGGGTATAAACTGTTGGCCTTGAACTAAAGGGTCTCAGGTTCTATTCTGGTCAAGGCTATATACCTTGGTTCTAGGCTTCTCCTTGGTCTTTGCCCTGGTCAGAGCTTGTGCAGGACACAGCCAATTGATGTGTTTCTCTCACATCAATGTTTCTCTCTTCCCCTCTGTCCCTTCCACTCTCTCTTTGAAAAGCAATGGAAAAATATCATTGGGTCAAGATGAAAAAAGATTAAAAAAGGAGTATGTTGGCTCTTGGAAGCAAAATCCTGGGGGAAGAGTTGAGGCACCACATCATCCTTGGGGGCAGGTGAGCACCTCCCTTCTCAGAGGAGAGCAGCCACCTGTGTCCATCCTCCCACAGCCCCAGGTGAGGACAGAACGACACAGGAACTTGGGACAGTGGTCACTTGTTCCTCTGGGAAGGCGGCCTCCACCACTTGGAAAGTGCAGTCACGCTGGGGAGGGGGTGGGGCATGGGCAGGTCAAACACCACGATGCCTTACTTCTCTCTACATTTTCAATTTTTATTCTTATTTTAAAAAATATTTTTATTGATTTCAAAGAGGAAAGGAGGGAAAAGAGGGATAGAAACATCAGTGATGAGAGAGAATCATCAATCCGTTGCCTCCTGCACGCCCCCCACTGGGGGTCCAGGCAGTAGCCCTGGCAAGTGCCCTGACCAGGATTCCAACACTGATTTCTTGGTTCATAGTTCGAAGCTCAACCAATGAGCAACACTGGGGTGATCTCTTACCATTTCTTTCCTTCTCTCTCTCTCTCTCTCGATTTCTTATTCAGTTAGTTTTGTGAATCCTCACCCGAGGATATTTCCCACTTATTTTTAGAGGAAGTGGAAGGGAGGGGAGACACATTGAGTAGGTGCCTCTTGCAGGAAGGAGGGAGCTTGCAATGGAGGTTCATGCCCTTTACAGGAATCAAACCCAAGACCCATGAGTCCACAGGCTGATGTTTATCCAAAGAGTCACACCGGTAGGGCCCCTCCCCCATGTCTAGTTAACACTGTGGAGGCCCCGCACCGCATGCAGGCAGCCAGGGTCCTGCCGGGCGGACCCACAGACCTGGGGGTGTCTGTGCTGCCGGGACGAGGGGAACTAGGATGGAGAGGCCCCCAGAAGGGCAGCCCCAGGTGCCAGGACACAGGGGGGCACGGGGAGCTGGGCTGGAACCTCTCTCCAGAGACTTTAAGACGAAGAACCACCCAGCCCCCCTGTCCTGCAGGCGGATGCTGGGCCTCGCTGTGGGGACCCGCCTGAGCCAGCTGGTCAGGCCCCGTGAGGCTGAGGGAAACACAAACCTCAATGAGGAAAAAGTCCGTTTTCCCAGGTGCCAGGAGGAGACAGGGACTCCCTCCCTCCCTCCCTGCAACACGCATGGAGGTTTCAGTGTCAGTTTAAAGGCTCACTGAGGCCTCCCCAGCTTACACCCCAACATGTTTTCTTGGAACCCACTCTGAAGTGTGACCACTAGGGGGCACCCCTGACCCCGCTTCTGTGGGAGGAAAGGGGTCACTCAGGCTTCAGGGGCTCCTGGCTCCCAGTGCAAACCTCCTTCCTGTCCTAAAGAGGCGGGAGGGTTCCTTTTCCCTGGGATCAGCTCAAGGAATAAACACGTGTGGCCCCTCCAGGCACCAGGGGATTCAGGGTGAACTCTGGTGACCAGTGGTGCTGCCAAGTTCCTCCTGAGGCTGCACCTCTGTGAACAGCTGTGTTTCTGGGGACGGTTTCCCACAGGAACTCAGTTCCGTCCCCTTATCTGCTGCTTTGTCAGCCCCGCACGGGCAGCACCACTGCAGTTATGATAAGTCTCCAAATAGACCCATTTCTGACATTCACCCGGGATTGTGAAGTAGATTCTTCTGATTTTTCTTCATAGATGAACATGTCACCTGCAAGTAGGGACACCTTGTGTGTGGGCTCACATTTGAATGTCTCTATGCATTTTTCCTGTCTTATTGCTCTTGTTAACACGTCAAGGACCATGTTGAATAGAAGTGGTAAGAGTGGGCCTTTTTGACTCTGTCCCCATCTGGGGGGAATCATGTAACTTCCCACAATCGAGTGTGACATTAGCTCCAGGAGTCCCATGGTCAGAGTGAGGAAGGGCCCCTTTATCCCAAGTGCCCTAAGGTTTTATCGTGAATGAAGTTGTGCTTTGTACACACTTTTCTGTATCAATTTTACTGACCATGTGACTTCTCTTCTTTACACAGTTGACCTGTTGGATTACATCGGATGATTTAAAAATGTTGAATCATCTTTGAATTGTTGGGATAATTCCTGCTTGGTCATGATGGAGTATGAGTTTCTTATATTGCTGGCAGGATTGGATAATCTTCTGTTGAGGATTTTAGTAAACATGTTAACAAGAGATTTCGGTCTGTAGTTTAATCTTTCTCTGTACTGACTGCACAAGGAATGCCAGTCTCATAAGAATGCAGTGGGGAATGTGTTTATTCTCCTAATTAATTTCTGATATTGGTCATTTGTCTCTTTGCCAGTCTTCTAAGCACTTGGTTAGTTTTATTGCTCTTTTCAAAGATTTAGCTGTTGGCATCATTGGTGGTCTTTTATCATTTTTCTGTGTTGATTTCATTAATCTCTGCTCATCTTTATTTTTCCTTCCTTCTGCTTGACTTTGGGTGATTTTGATCTTCCTTTTCTAATTTCTTTTCTTAAAATTTTTGCTATTGAGAGTATTACTGATGTCCCCATTTTTACCCCCATATCAACCTTCCACCCCATTCCTGCCCCACCCCTGCCTTCACCGCGATCCTGTCTGTGTCCATCGGTCACGCATATGTGCATGTGAGTTCTTTGGTTCATCCCTTTCCACTCTCTCCTCCCTCTTCCCTCTGAGTTTCATTCTGTTCCACGTTTCCGTGTCTCCGGTTCTATTTTATGCATCAGTTAATTTTGTCATTAGATACTTTGTTCACTTATTTTGGTTCTTAGATTCAATTGTTGATAGTATGTATGTATTGTCAATATTTTGTTCATATATTCTGTTTTTTATCTTTTTTACTCGAGGCACGGTGGAGGAAATTCTTGCATGGGAGGGGGGTTTCCTCAGCTCAGCTTGCACCCTCTCCAATCCGTGACCCCTTGGGACTGCTGGCTCCTAACTGCTCATATGCTTGCCGGCCTGATCCCCCTAACTGCTCTCCCCTGCCTGCCTGATCACCTCTAACTGCCTCTTCCCCAGCGCCCCCCCCCCACCATGGCTTTGTGTGGAAGGACGTCCAAAAGGTCGTCCAGAAGATGTTCAGTCTAATTGACATATTACCCTTTTATTAATATAGATGCCACCTTGCAGGTTTTCCTATCATGGAAGGGGAGCCCACAGTAGCATCCTGGGTTCTGACCAGGGATCATGCACTCATGCTTTATCTCAGCAGATGAGATTCCTAGAAGACTCTTGGATATACCTTGAACATTTCTATCAAATATGCCAAATCGTCCTCCAAAAATGTTGAACCACTTTAAACTCCCACCAGCAACCATGCATGTGCCCTCTGTCCTACTTTGATGTCAATATCACTGATTTTCACCCCTTGAAGCTTCCGTCACTTCAGCCGGGACTGCTTGGTACTTGAGCCAACCTCACTGTTCAGCCTGGAACTTGATTTCCCGAGATAGGATTATGGAGGAGAAAAAAAATAGTTTTCCTCTACCCTTCTGAGTTCTGAGAGGAGACCCTTGTAATGAAATACAGATTACCAAGAGAAAAACAAAAGTTCATTAAAATGTGTACCTCGTGTATATGTGGGAGATCCCAGGGAAAAATGAATAACTCCCCAAGGTGACTTAGAATCCAGACTTAAATACCTCTTCCTAGGGAGAGGAGACAGGAGATGTAGGCCTCTTAGAGGAGAGTAAATGATTTTTAGGAAAGATGAATTGGGGGGAGGGGAGATAGTTTGTAACAAAATTTGAGTTTGATGTCAACTTCTAGTCTCCTGTCCTGTGACAGGAGTCAGTCTTCACTGGCTGATGACACTTTTCCCACCGAGGGGGCCTATGACATTTAAGCTCCTCTGGGGGGTTTGATTTTAGGCAGCTCAGGAGACTTCAGTGAAAGCCTCTTGGTGCATTTGCTGTTTGTCAAGCATCTGCAGGTCAAGATCATCAAAATAACAACACGGCATATGTTGGGGTGGCATGTTCTCTGGCCTTCAGAATAAACCCAACAAAAGCTTGTTTCCTCTCTCAGATGATTTGCCACAGTAGCGTTATTCCCTGGAGACAATATTCTGACCATACCTTCCTGGGAATGGTCATAACATACCCTGTGCTTCTAGAGAGGTGAGGGCCATATCACAAAATATATCAGGGTCAGTTTTCTCATCGTGTGGAAAGGGAGATAAAGTTATGAAAGTTTATCTCCCTTTCCACAGGTTTCCTGCAGATTCGTGTCTCCACTGCGGCCCCAGTGGCCCCAGTGTTGCCATGGAGCTTGGGGCTGCTGGGTGCCGGGCCCCCCTGCAGGCTTCTGTTTCTGCTCCTCTGGCCCCTGAAGCAGTGGTGAAGAAGCTGACCCAGAGGCCCTCCATGGGAGGGGTGTGGTGGAATGCTTGCATCATTGCCATGGAGATGACACAAGCATCCCAGCCCAGCTGCCCCCATCTTTTTCGTGGAGTGACAGTCAATTTGCATATTCCTCCTTATTGGCTGTGGATGCCTCCATCTTTGTCCCAGAGTTACGTTTAATTTACATATTCCCTCTTTATTAGTAAGGATTGATTTTAGAGTGGAAGAAAGAGAGAGAGAGAGACATCAATGATGACAGAGAATCACTATTCAGCCACCTTGTGCATGACCACAACATGGGCATGTGCCCCTGACTATCTTCAAACATAGATCCCTTCATTCAGCAGGCCAGTGTTCTATCCACTGAGCTTAACCAAGGCGATGGCTTTGTTCATTATTTCTCCTCCTCCTCCTCCTCCTTCTTTTTCTTCTTCTCTTCCCCTCCTCCTCCTCCTCCCTCCTTCTCCTCCTCTGTCTTCTTCTTCTCCTCCTTCTTCTTCTTCTTCTCCTTCTTCTTCTTCTCCTTCTTCTTCTCCTCCTCCTCCTCCTCCTCCTCCTCCTCCTCCTCCTCCTTCTTCTTCTTCTTCTTCTTCTTCTTCTTCTTCTTCTTCTTCTTCTTCTTCTTCTTCTTCTCCTTCATTTTCCTGCTTCTCCTTCTCCTTTTGCCCCTCCTGAATGTGTGGAGTTGTAATCTGGTGTGGTCTGAAGTTGTCCACCAGGTGCACTGGCTCTAGGGCAGTGATGGCAAACCTATGACACACATGTCATAGGTGACACACGAACTCATTTTTTTGGTTGATTTTTCTTTGTTAAGTTGAAGCAGGGGGTCCCGCAGGGGTGAGGCCGACGGAGTCCTAACGAAGCATGCCCGACTCCGGGGACGGTTCAGTGACGCAGATCCAACTTTATTGTGTGAGTGCAGCAGTATATATAACATTCCAGACCAATCAGAAGTTTACAACATCCATAGGACAACCAATAGTAGGAAAGATCAGGGTACTATGTAGGGTCTCCTGGGGGTCTTCTCAGGCGGGCGATGCCACTTCCTGGTGTGCCGAGGAAGCTTGTGAAGGCGGAGCGTGCTCACGCCATTGCATCTGCCGCAGCACTGAGATAAATCTCCTGAGCTCTTCCCACATCTCCCCCTTCTTTTCTTATTAGCGCCTGTTGGACGTGTATGATCATGGCTTGCTGAGCACTTAGCTTATTGAACATGTTGTATAAACAGCGAAATAATACTATTCCTATGGCAAATCCTACTATCATGACTCCCCAAATGAGGAGGTTGGCTGGGTTTAACCAGGAGATTAGACGGCTGAGGGCATCATTTAAGAAACTAAACTCAACGGGTTTCACTCGGGTATTACTGCATGAGGTGCTAGGTATATCCACCCTTGTCCCGGGGCAGTCCCATTATCTAGAGTCCACTTAAGCAGGTTAGGGCTACTGCTATCAGCCCATACCGTCCCGTTCTATGGCAATGAGACCGGTTCCGCTCCATCACAGGGTAAGTCCACAGAGCAGTCAGACACTTGGACAGTGGGGAATTGTAGGCTGTTGGAGCTGACAGGCATGAGCACCCCTAGGTGAGGTATGGCTGCCCATACATGTTGTGCTCGTGCCTGAGAGTTCGCTGTTATGATGGCACACATTAATAGGAATAATGTCCCTTCTGACGGATTGCCTCCTGGTGCCATGCGTGCAGCTTGGTCCTGTAGGTTCTTGAGGGCCCGTCAGTGCCTTGGTTGCCTCCGCCATCCGGGCTGGTTGTCGTCTATGGTCAGGTCCTCCATTTCCTCTACCGGGGGTGATGGTGGTGGTGGTTTACGGCTCATCGCTGGTGGTGCAGGGTTTGATGTTACGGACAGGAATCCAAGCGGGATTTTTCTCACCTTCTGGAAAAACACAAGCAAACCCTCTCCCTTGGGTTAAGAATGGGTCAGGGCCTTTTCAAGCCCTGGTTAGTGGATCTCTCCACCAGACCAAGGGGAGAGGTGTTGGTACGTCCCTGAGACCTCCCCAATGTTTGAAAATGGGAGGAAATGTTAGAATGCACTGTTATCCAAGGGAAAAGAAAATAGGAAGGAAAGGAGCAGTGGAAGCCGGGGACCTGGATGGTTGGATAAGAAATAAGACACTGTGCTGGCTTAACTTCTTATTTGTATTGAACCTTAATTCTTGCTGTTTTTCTGAATATTCTGGTTTAGCTTAAGAAGTGTCCAGCTACCCTGTCCTGCCAGGCTTGGAGACTGAAACCTCACTTTCTTTCAACATTTCTCTTTTCCTTCTCATCACATACACAACCTTCACAAATTTCACACTTTCAAATTAGCCTTCAAACCTTCTTTCTATGTCCTTCAAAAATGCATAACCATGCCTCAGACCTTCCATTAAGTATTTCTCTTACTTTCAAGAAAGTATACATACTAAGAGCTGGTGAATTAAAACACATCTAGCAATCAATGTTTCAGTATTGTACGCTATTTTAAAATACTTAGATGCTTATCATTTAATCCAGCAATGTTTCATTTTGGAAAATTATGTATAGGTATATGAGGTTGGAGAAAATGCAGGGGAGGGAGGGAGCAGGTCGCGTAGCCTGTTCCCAATTTAATTTAACTAGAACTTTAAACTTTTAGCTGGCAAGTTAAACATTCAGCATTTCTTTAGATTAATAAAAGTAGGTGCTTCCTTTCTTGTGTAATCTTAAGTATATTGTATTAGTCTAATTTAGTATTGGAAGGGTTAAAGAGAAGAAAACTGGACAGAGATAAGTTTGTCTGCTAGCAGCTAGGGTCCTCGCATACCTTAGATAAGCAAAAATCAACAAAGAACTCTCTCTCCCTGCTCTCCATGGCAACGGCCCTTTTTTTTTTTCTTTCTCTGCATTAACCATTTGGATATCGGGAATATTGTTGCAGATCCTGTGGCATTTGCTGCAGCTTTGGGGTTAACATTCACAGTAAAGAGTCTAGGGGTCTCTAGCCCTAAGGACTTCTTTGTTCTATCTCTCTGGCTACACATGGATTGATATATCCCCGTCCATGGATTATCATCAGTGTCTTCCAGGAAAGGGTTACTTGGGGGCTGCTGGGCAGTTAAACTTTTTGTTCGCTCTGAGAGGGGAGGGGAGGGGTGACTCCGGCAAGAAGCCTTCTGGTGAAACTTCCCTGCTTTCTCCTCTCTAGAGGTTTTTTCTCTCTCAGTTTCAGCCTTCCTTGAGCTTTGAGAAACTACTTTTGTCTTGTGGAAAACAGCCCAGGAATCTGTGGGGGCAGAGGGATCTGGAGGGGAATAGGGAGGTAAAGGGTCTTTTGTTCCCCTGCCCGCACCACTGGTGGCAGAGAGCCAGGGGTTAAGTGCTATTAGGATAGCCCAGAGCTTTTGTAGCTCCCTTTCTGTTACCTTTACTCGCCTGCTCTGTAAGGAAGCATGGAGCGCCCAAAAGTTTCCCATAGTTACAGAGGGGCACTCACCCGACCTTAGGCTTGCCTGCCGACTTTCTTGACTTTTATTTCCGGGGTCCCTGTTCCTGTTCGTGGCGCCAGCATGAAGCAGGGGGTCCCGCGGGGGTGAGGCCGACGGAGTCCTAACGCAGCATGCCCGACTCCGGGGACGGTTCAGTGACGCAGATCCAACTTTATTGTGTGAGTGCAGCAGTATATATAACATTCCAGACCAATCAGAAGTTTACAACATCCATAGGGCAACCAATAGTAGGAAAGATCAGGGTACTATGTAGGGCCTCTTGGGGGTCTTCTCAGGCGGGCAATGCCACTTCCTGGTGTGCCGAGGAAGCTTGTATAGGCGGAGCGTGCTCACGCCATTGCATCTGCCGCAGCACTGAGATAAATCTCCTGAGCTCTTCCCACATTAAGTGGCATTTAAATATATTAAATAAATATCAAAAATATAAATCTTTTTTTTTACTATGGTTGCAAATATCAAAAAATTTCTATATGTGACAGGACACCAGAGTTAGGGTTTTTCAAAATGCTGACATGCTGAGCTCAAAAGGTTTGCCATCACTGCTCTAGGGCCTCTTGGGTGGTGCAAAGTCAGCCACTGCCTGGGGCCACCGAGCATGAGCTACAGGGGCATCTACAGATGGCTGCTACTTGTATTGGGCATGAAGTGCCCAGGCAAGGACAAGTTTTGAAGCAAGGAAGGCTGCTGCTAGTACCAGGTCCAGGATCTCTTAATGATAGGTTTGGGGCACACTGATGCCAGCTGCTGCTTGTTTGAGAGATTTTAGGAGAGTCTGAAGCCTGAGCCAGGACAAGCCATTCCTATGGAAAGGCTGCTGCAAACTATTTGGGTGGGGCTGCAATTTGGATGGGGTGGGTTCTCAGGGAATCACCAGGGCAGAACAAACTGTGTGAGCCACACTAATGGAGCCTCAGATATGGCTTGGAAACAGCTATGTGATGGGGAGGTCCCAGCATGGAACAGTGACCCCTAGGAGCAGCCCTGTCTGGGAGAAAGCCACCCCTAGTTCCTGCCTAAATGACGGACAATCCAGTTCTTCCCCATATGTCCCTGGATCACCCAATTCCCCTGCCTGCCCCTGGAGCTCAGAGGAAGCAGGATCCTGTAAGTTCTTGTGCTGGTCCTTTAAGAGGAATAGCCTGGGTCTCCAGCTGCCTCCATGTCACTCAGAGACAAGCATTTCTGGTTTTTACAACCTGAGGTTATGAGGACTTCTCTTCCCAGCTCTGGAACCCTGGGTTGGGGTTCTGGTGTGAGGCTGAGACCCTTTGCTTTTCACAGGAGGCCTCCAGAGCTGAGATATCCCTGCCAATTAAAAACATGCCACATTTGGGTGTCAGACTAGCCTTTTCCCTGCCTCCACCCTTCCTACCAGTCTCAGTGTGCTTTCTTCCATACCTCCCTAGTCAGGAATGATGGCTGTTCTCTATTTCAGTTGAGCATCTCATGTGGTTGTGGGAGGCAGTGAGAACATGCATTTACCTCTGCCTCCACATTGGTCCTCACACTTTTCGAATTTTTTAAAGTGGAGGCTTAGATTATTGATTTAAAGATATTCATTCTTTTCCAACATAAGCATTTAATGCTATACATTTCCCTCAAAGCACTGCTCTTGCTGCATCTCACAACATTTGATATTTTGTAATTTCATTTTCAACAATTTAGAATTATACGTTGATGACTTCTCAATGTTCCTTCAGCTTTTTGAGTTGTCACTTCATTGTCTTCTGGGTTTGGTAGCTTTTTATGTGACCTTTGATGTTTTTATTAATCTTGTTCCTTGACTCATGTGTGGTTATTTCTTTACTGCCCTTAGGCATTTTATCTTTTTCACCAGTTTGACTTCAATGTTCCTGGATTTAATGTTGTTTATTTTCATTCTTCTTATTTTCTTTGGTGTTCTTGGATCTCTTTATAGTTTACATCAAATTCTGAAAAACTATTTGCCATAATCTCTTCATACATTTTTCTTGGTGCCCCTCTCTCCTCTTTTTGGATTCCAATTCCATGTATAACCTAGATGACCACTGCACGGATTAATGTACAGGTGTGGTCCCTCAACCTGGCCTGAACCCTCTCGCAATTCGGGACCCCTTGGGGCTTGTGGGGATCGGGCTGCACCCGGCAGTCTGAGACCCCGAGGAATGTAGTAGTGCCCCAAGTGGCAGTTTTCAAGACATGAACCCGAGCCTGGGCCAGGTGCCCCGCGGCTCCAGCTCATCCTGGCCCTGCAGCACCTGCCACCGCTCAGTAGCCTGCTGCCAAGGAGACAGGAGAGGATTGTGCCGCCACAGCTGTGATCACCATCAGAGAACCTGGCATCTGTCAGTCAGCTGTGCTCATGCTGTGGGAGTGCTCTGACCACCAAGGGACAGCACCTGCATTGAGTGTTTGCCCCCTGGTGGTCAGTGCACGTCATAGCAACCGTTCAAATGGTCGGTTGTTTGTTGGTTGTTTGGGCACTTAGGCTTTTATTCATAGAGATATCTGACGGCTTTATTGTCTCTTACATTCCTGACACTTGGCTATTTTGAGGGAAATTTATTCCGTGTTCCATTTTGGAGAGTTTCCTTAGACTTCCTGAAGTTCATTTATGTTTAATCTGCAGTGTTAGTCTTACTCCAGGTATTATTCATTGCAGATGTTATTTTCTTAGGCTCTAGAAATCCACAATACAGCCCAGTTCTACCCACTCCTTTGTGTTAGAATAAAGCCCTGTGAGTTTCTTCCAACAGAAGCTCCTGACAGAAGACTGTCCCTTTGTTAGCACAGCCGAGCTTATTGGTTGTTGGGGCTGCATTAACGTCTTTCTGGTCAGTGCCCAACGACCTCCCGAATGGCCTCCTTAACATGGCAATGTCTCCTGGAGGAGGAACCAAAGGAAACATTAAGGGCTCCTTCTGACTGATCAGTGGGGGAGAGGAAGTAAGTGACTTCCTCCAAGGGGTGGTGTGAAAGGAAATGTAAGGCATAAAGGGGAGAGGCAGTGAGTCCTGGAGGAGGGTGTTACTCCTGGAGAATAAAACCACTGACCAGTTCATCAGAGACTGTATCCCCTAAGTCCCAGCTCCTGAGCTGGTCCGCATGTCTGTGGTCCTGAGCGCCCCCTGGTGTCCTGAGCGCCCCCTGCAGGCCAGCCCTGCTGTCTCCTCAGGGAGGTTTGTGTCTGGGCTCACACTGACTTCCCCTCACTGTGTCTCTTGCACAGTAATACACGGCTGTGTCCTCAGTTGTCATGGAGTTCAGCTGCAGGGAGAACTGGTTCTTGGACGTGTCTATGGAGATGGAGGTTCGGCTCTTGAGCGAGGGGCTGTAGTTAGTGTCTCCATCATGCCATATGCCCCCAATCCACTCCAGCCCCTTCCCTGGGGGCTGGCGGATCCAGCTCCACCAGTAACTGCTGGTGACTGAGCCCCCAGACACAGTGCAGGTGAGGGAGAGGGTCTGCGAGGGCGTCACCAGTCCTGCTCCCGACTCCTGCAGCTGCAGCTGGGACAGGACACCTGGGACAGAGAGAACACAGTGAGTCCTGGGCTCAGATGCAGGATCCCCATCTCCTCACGTCTAAGCCCTGAGTCTTCACATCTGGGAGCCGACAGCAGGAAGAGGAAGAGCCACATGGGAGTCATGTCTTGCAGGTGAGGTCCTCGTCCCCCAGAAAGTATTCTCCAGGGTGAAGAGGTCCTGCATTTAAGTGGACGGCAGCTCTGTGTGTGTGTCTGGTGGCTGTGTGGGCATTTGCATATGGGAGGTGTCTGCACATACAAAGGGCAAGAGGTGAGGGAGGTCCTGGTCTCTGGGCTTCTCCTGGAAGGAGGTGCTGACTGTGCCTCAGAGAACCAGGCCCTCCTTGGTGTCCTGGTCACCGTGCCCAGGAACCTCTCCTTCCACACCAGGGGCTGTGCTGCAGGAGGGTGTTAGGGAGTAGGGTGTTGGAATAATCTTTCACTCCTCAGGGATAAAATCAATGTGCCTCTGCTCCCATGGCTATACATAGATAGATAGATATACATATTGCTTTAGATATTGTTTTAAATATATGTATAGCTTAACTATAGATGTATTTTTAGATATAGATAAAAGTATAGATATAGAGATTATATTCTTTATCCTTACTTGAGGATATTTTCATTGATTTTTTAAAAAATGTGTAGGAGAGGGGGGGGGAAGAGAAGGAGAGAGAAACATTGATGGCGGGGAACATATTTATAATTTTCTTCCCATGTCTGCAGAGATGAGAACCAAATCCACATCCTTGTCATTCATTTATTTTAATATGTATTTTATAGATTTCAGAGAGGAAGGGAGAGCGAGAGGCAGAGAGAAACATCAATGATGAAAGAGAATCATTGATTGGCAGCCTCCTGTATGATCACTACTGGGAGTCAAGCCCACACTCAGGTATGTGCCGTGACCAGGAATGGAATCATTGGTTGAAGGTCAACCACTGTGCCTCATCAGCACGGCTGCATTCAGTTTTGAAATATATTTTTAGTTAGTTTAGAATTCAATCTTGATGGCTACTCTATTTTCCTTCAGCACTTAAAGTCCTCATTTGTTGCAGGAGGTTCATGTTCAGGAGACCAGAAGTCCCATGTGACACTGTTTCCCTTACAAAGTGAACAGCGGATAAACTAAGACCAGAGTGTGAGCCTGGAGCCAGTGGACCAAGTGTTGGGGAGAGAGGAGCATCTGTGCGGGTCCCTGGGGACCAGAAGTGTCAATTAGAGAGACACAGGCAGAGCTCCTGGGTCCTATTCCTTCAGGGCAGTTTGGTGCTGGACGTGTAGCAGCTGCATGGCCTCCTTTGTGGTGTTCATTCTCTAGACAAGGGGTGTGCAACCCCTGGTACACGTGCAAAAAATGGCATGCCAGTAACTTGCTGGCACGTGAAACCCTCTCTTATAATCTTCCATTTACAATTGTTTTATTAATATCAACTTTTTTATTTTTCAGATAAATTCAGTGTAGGTGCATCTTAGATAAATAAATAATTTTACATAACTTGTATACATTAAAAAATAAATGTATTTTTCATCATCATATACTGTGTTTTTGTTGCTTGAATGAATTTTATTATTTCTTCAAGGCTCTTTACATACACACACCTAAAGAGATATCAAGTAGGAGTAACATGTTCTCAAAAAATTAGGGTTGGCACGCAGAAGAATTTTGAGTCAGAGATTTTGCTGGTTTTGGCACGCACTCACCAAAAGTTTGCCCACCGCTGCTCAAGACTCTGTTTGGATCCAGTTTCATGCCTTGGGACATAGAAGAACCTTTGTCATGACCAGGTGTGTTGAGGGGAAGATGTTGGAAATGATTTAGGAATAATTAAGTTCAGATTATGAAAATCTTGTTATTGGAAGCCTGATGTCTGCATGTGACCCTGTGACCCCTGTCCCCACATGATGGGGGTCAACTGGAGCCTGCACCTGACCCAGTGCCACATTGGGGGCAGAGCTACTTGGGAACATGATAGGGGATTAACCAAGACCGAGGACACACACGTCCAGGGTTCTTGTTTCATTAGGTTGTCATCTCCTAGTTGTGTAGCTGTTCAAGTTTTCTTCCGTCACTTTCCTCTGAAACAGCCCACATGTTTCCTAGAGCCATGAGGACACTCTGTTGAGAGGGTGCAGGGGCACAAGCCATTTGTGTGGTGGTTTTGTATCTTACATCTTTCCTGAATTCTAGTTCTATTAGCTTCTCATACCGTGTCTAGGGTTTTCTATGTATAAGATCCTGTCATCTGCTTACAGATAAGAAATATTTTAACTCAATTCTTTCTGATTTAGACATTTGAAATTTCCTCTTCTTGCCTAATTATTCTGAGACGGACTTCTTGTTTTGACAAAAAGAAGCAGTCACAGGGGAGCCCTTGTCTTGGTCCTGATGTAAGAAGAAAAGCTTTTAATTTTCTCTGTGTAGTGTGATGTCACTTGTTGGATTTTCAAATGTGGCCTTTAGTGTATTGAGGTCCATCATTTCTACACCTAATCTGCTAAGAATTTTAATTCTGAAGCGATTTTCAATTTTAAAGGCTTTATTCTGTACTATTTTTATGAGGGTATACTTTATCTTTCATTCTGTGGATGAGATGTAGCACAGTTACTGATTTACTTATGTTGAACCAGCCTTGCATGCTCGGATGGTATCCCACTTGATCGTGGAAAATGACCCTTTCAGTGTGCAGTTTAGTTTCCTAGCATATCTTTGAGGTTTTTGCATGTAATTTCATCAGGGATGTTGACCTGTCATTTTTGTTTGTTTCTACTTGACTTTGATATGAGTGTAATGGTCACCTGAAGAACTCTGTTTGGAAGTGCTGTCTCTTTCCTTAATTCTTGGAAGAGTTAAGAAGAGTTGATTAGAAAGTTATCAAGTCCTATTTGAAATTCTGGTAGAATTCACCCTTGAGTCCATTTGGTCCTTGACTTTTATTGGGAAGATTTCCACTATTACTTCAATTATATTTTAAAATTTGTAGCAATCTAGCAAAGTTTGGGTTAAATTCCTAATTTGAGCTCCTACTAAGTGGACTGAGAAATACAACTGTTGATCTTCACAAGTTGTGGTCAGTGTTGAAATGATAGTTTCTTGCAGACCACATATTTATTTCATATGGCATCCAAGAAAACAAACTCCAACCCCATTTTTTTTTGTTTTAAAAATATTAAAAAGAAATAATTCTTTATTGATTTCAGGGAGGAAGTGAGAGGGAGGGAGAGATAGAAACATCAATGATGAGAGAGAATCACTGGTTGGCTGCCTCCTGCACCTCACACACTGGGGTATGTGCCCTTGACCGGAATCAAACACAGGGCCCTTCAGTCTGCAGGCTGATGCTCTATCCACTCAGGCAAATGGGCTAGAGATAACCCCATTTTCTTATATAGAATTCTTAAAGTACAGTGTATAAGGACACCAACAGTTTTGTATCACTGCTCATGTGTGAATGCATGTCTTTTCCAGAAATGAGTGTGTAACTGTGTTTGTGTGACTGTGTGTGTAATTGCCTGTGTGTGTGTGTGTGTTTGACTATGTGTCTGTGTGACTTTGTTTTCTGGACAAGTAGTAAGAGGCCAGTCTGGATGAAGGGGGGCCGATGGATGCTCCCGGTTTCCAACATGCTCCGGATACACATCTCACCACAGTGAAGCTGGAAATCCTTGGGTCCAGGAGGAAAGGTGGAGGAGGAGTTCGATGATGCACATCCCAGCCTCAGGGTCCCCGGTCCCCGCTGTGGGGTTAGCATTGCTTCCTGGTGGACAGCAGGGTCCCCGTGTGGATGGATGTGGGGCTCCCTGTGTTTGGTGCACTGAGCTCACAGCTCTTCTGGGGACCAAGGTGGACCCAGAGAGGATGGGTGAGGTCCACCAGCCCTGAGTGAGCTCAGGCCTTTCAGCAGAGGGAGGACCTGCGATCTCTCTGGAACCAGGAGGGGAAGGGCACATGGAGAGTCAGACACTGAGGGAGCTATGACCCCCCAACCCGCTAGGGAGGGATGCAGAGCTGTACACATAGCCTGATCCCAGTAACCCACCCGTGGAGCTCACACTCATCATAGAAAGGTTGAAAAGAGAGTAAAAAAAGCCACTTTTAGAATTTGTGAAGTAGAGTCCCCGTCACTGCTGACTTGTCACCTGCAAACACAATGTCCCTTCTTCACTGCTGTCTTCAGGGAGAACATGAGAAGGAAGAGCTGTCCCTGGAGGCAGCTGAGAGCCTGAGAGGAAATCCCTGAGCCCAACAGGAAGGCCCTTCCCTCCCCACCTCCCTCTGGCCCTGCTCCTGGGGCTGCTCTCTGTGTTGTGGGTCCTGAGCGCCCCCTGCTGTCTGGGACGCCCCCTGCAGCCTAGCACTGCTGTCTCCATCAGGAGGTTTGTGTCTGGCTCACACTGACTTCCCCTCACTGTGTTTCTTGCACAGTAATACACGGCGGTGTCTTCGGGGGTCACGGAGCTCAGCTGCAGGGAGAACTGGTTCTTGGCCGTGTCAGCAGTGATGGAGATGCGGCCCTGGAAGGCTGGGTTGTACCTTGTACTCCCTGTCCAGTACCCCATCCACTGCAACCCTTTCCCTGGGGGCTGGCGGATCCAGTTCCAGTAGTAACTGCTGGTGACTGAGCCCCCGGACAAAGTGCAGGTGAGGGAGAGAGTCTGTGAGGGCTTCACCAGTCCTGGGCCTGACTCCTGCAGCTGCAGCTGGGACAGGACACCTGGGACAGAGAGAACACAGTGAGTCCAGGCCTCAGATGCAGGGTCCCCATCTCCTCACATCTAAGCCCTGAGTCACTCACATCTGGGAGCTGACAGCAGGAAGAGGAAGAGCCACATGGGAGTCATGTCTAGCAGGTGAGGTCCTCGTCCCCCAGAAAGTATTCTCCAGGGTGGGGAGGCCCTGCATTTAAATGGACACCAACTGTGTCTGTGTCTGGTGATCCTGTGGGCATTTGCATATGGGATGTGTCTGCACATACAAAGGGCAAGAGGTGAAGGAGGTCCTGGTCTCTGGGGCTTCTCCTCGAAGGAGGTGCTGACTGTGCCCTCAGAGAACCAGGCACTCCTTGGGGTCCTGGTCACCGTGCCCCGGGACCTCTCCTTCCACACAAGGGGCTATGCTGCAGGAGGTGGTCAGGAAGTAGGATGGGAGCACAATCAGTGACTCCTTAGGAATAACATCAATATAGATATAGATGATATAGATATAGATATAGATAGATATAAAGATAGAGATGTAGAGGTAGATGTAGTTGTATTGGTAGATGTACATATAGGCATATATATGTATATTGTTTACTTTTCTCTCACCAGAGGATGTGTCATTGATTGTTGAGGGTAAGGAAAGGAGAAAGAGAGGAAGGAAACAACGATGTGAGAGAGACATGTTGATCAGTTCCCTCCCATATGTGCCCACATTGTGAATCAAACCTGCATCAATTTTATTATTAGTTTTGTATTTATTTAAATATTTTTAATTGATATCAAAGAAGAAGGGAGCGGAAAAGAGAGATAGAACAATCAAAGATAAGAGAGAACCATTGATTAGCTGTGTTCTGCACACACCAAGTGGGGATGTTGCACAAAACCTAGGTATGTGCCCTGACTGGGAATTGAACCATGACTTCCTGGTTCTTAAGTTGATGCTCAACCACTGAGTCATGCTGGCCAGGCTTTCCCTGCACTTTTAGATTCAGAGAGCTCCCTGTGTACCTGGGCTCTGGTCAGAATGGCATTGGTAACATTATAGGTGACCAGGCCCCAGCCCTTCTCTAACTGCCCTCGGACCCCAGTGGCCATGGGTTTGTCCACCATGATGCTCTGCAGCTCACAGGTCCCTGTTGGCTCCCTCATCACAGGAGTGAGCTGTTGGAGGTGCTCTGAGGTCAGTGCTCAGCTGTGTCCCCACCTGACACAGGAGGGGCCCCCAGGACCTGACATCACATGTGGGCCCTGCACTTGGGCTCTGCAGGATGCCTGAGTGGCCCTGGCCCTGGCATATCAGGGAGGGACTGGCACAGGAGATGGTCATGAGGGGATGATGTGGGGCTGCATTTAAGGCAAAACCTATCCAGGCAGGAAGGAGAGGGCAGACACTTCCACACAGGACGTCCTGTGCAGGCCTCATGGGGTGAGAGTGTGGGCAGCAGAGGACAGAGGGTGAGGATGGGGTGTTGTATGCAGAGCTGGAGGCACAGCAGAGGTGGGTGGGACGATGTTTTCCTTCTGCAGGTTCTCAGGATGCAGGTGGTTTCCCAGGGGAAGCAGAACTGGTTTTGGGACATGTCCCCTGGGCCCAGGTTCTGAGGCCCATGGGGAGCAGAACCCAGCAGGGCTTCCTGCCTCCATCTGGGGCACACAAAGAATCATTGACCAGATGTGTCCTGTATAGTCACTACTGGGACTCAAGCCCACAACCCAGGTATGTGCCCTTCCCAGGAATAGAATCATAGGTCGAAGCTCAACCACTGTGCCACACCAGCATGGCTTCATTCAGTTTTGAAATATATTTTCAGTTAGTTTAGAATTTGACCTTGATGGCTACTCTATTTTTCTTCAGCACTTAAAGTCCTCATTTGTTGCATGAGGTTCATGTACAGGAGACCAGAATTCCCATGTGACACTGTTTCCCTTAAAAAGTGATCAGAGGATAAACTAAGACCAGAGTGTGAGCCTATAGCCAGTGGACCAAGTGTTGAGGAGAGAGGAGTGTCTGTGGGGGTCCCTGGGATTCAGAAGCATGAACTGGAGCGACACACAGAGCTCCTGGGTCCTATTCCTTCAGGGCAGTTTGGTGCTGGATATGTAGCAGCTGCAGACCCTCCTTTGTGATGTTTCTTCTCTAGACTCTGTTGTGGATCCAGTTTCATTCCTTGGGACATAGAAGAACCTCCATCATGACCAGGTGTGTTTAGGGGGAGATGTCAGAAATGATTTAGGAATAATTAAGTTTAGGTTATGAAAATCTTGTTATTGGAGAGTTCATGTCTGCATGTGACCCTGGTAACCACTGTCCCCACATGATTGGGATCAACTGGAACCTGCACCTGACCCAGTGCCACATGAGGACAGAGCTACCTGGGAAACATGATGGGGGATTAACAAAACTGAGGACACACACGTGCAGGGTTCTTGTTTCATTAGGTTGTTATATCCTTGTTGTGTAGCCGTTCAAGTTTTCTTCCATCACTTTCCTCTGAAACAGCCCACATGTTTCCTAGAGCCATGAAGACACTCTGTTGAGAGGGTGCAGGGGCACAAGGCATTTGTGTGTTGGTTTTGTATCTTACGTCTTTCCTGAATTCTAGTTCTATTAGCTTCTATACAGTGTTTAGGGTTTTCTATGTACAAGATCTTGTGATCTGCTTACAGATAAGAAATATTTTAACTCATTTCTTTCTATGTAGACATTTGAAATTTCCTTTTCTTGCCTAATTATTCTGAAAAGGACTTCTTGTTTTGATGAATAGAAGTAGTCACAGGGGAGCCCTTGTCTTGGTCCTGATGTAAGAAGAAAAGCTTTGAAATTTTCTTTGTGAAGCATGATGTCACTCGTTGGCTTTTCAAATGTGGCCTTTAGTATATTGAGGTCCATAACTTCTACACCTAATCTGCTAAGAATTTTAATTCTGAAGCGATTCTCAATTTTAAAGGCTTTATTCTGTATCTATTTATAAGAGGGTATACTTTATCCTTCATTCTGTTGAGAAGATGTAGCACAGTTACTTGTTTTCGTACTTTGAACCAGCCTTGCATTTTAGGATGGTATCCCACTTGATCGTGGTAAATGACCCTTGCAGGGTGCTGTTAACTTTTCTAGTATATTTTTGAGGGTTTTGTATATAATTTAATCAGCGATATTGACCCATCATTTTTGTGTTTTTACTTGGCTTTGATATAAGTGTAATGGTCACCTCAACAAATCTGTTTGGAAGTGTTGTCTCTTTCCTCAGTTCTTGGAAGTGTTCAAGAAGAGTTGATAGAAAGTTATCAATTCCCATTTGGATTTCTGGTAGACTTCACCCTTGAATTCATTTTGTCCTTGGCTTTTATTTGGTGGAAGGTTTTCACTATTACTTCAACTATATTTTAAAAATTTGTAGCAATTTAGCAAAGTTTGAATTAAATTCCTAATTTGAGCTCCTACTAAGTGGACTGAGAAATACAACTGTTGATCTTCACAGGGTGTGGTCAGTGTTGAAATAATAGTTGCTTGTAGACCACATATTTATTTCATATGGCATCTAAGAACACAAAATATAACCCCATTTTATTATATAGAATTCCTAAAGTACAGTGTGTAATGACATGAATGGATTTGTATCACTGCTAATGTGTGAATGCATGTCTTTTCTAGAAATGAGTGTGTGACTGTGTGTGTGTGTGACTGTGTGTAATTGTGTATGACTGCGTGTGTGATTGTGTGTGACTGTGTGTGACTGTTTCTGTGTGTGTGTGTCTGTGTGTCTTATTGTTTGTGACTCTGTGTGTGACTGTGTGACTGTGTCTGTGTGACTGTGTCTGTGTGACTGTGTGTGTGACTGTGATTCTGTGTGTGTGTGTGTGTGTGTGTGATTCTGTGTTTCTTGGGCAAGTAGTAAGAGGACGGTATGGACGCAGGGGGTCCCACGGATGCTCTCAGCTCTCTACATGCTCCCGATTCACATCTCACCCTCAGTGAAGCTAGAAAACCTTGGCTCCAGGAGGAAAGGTGGAGGAGGAGTTCGATGATGCACATCCCAGCCTCAGAGATTCTTGTCCCAGCTGTGGAGTTAGCACTGCTTCGTGATGGACACGAGGCCCCTCCTGTGGGTAGATGTGGGGCTCCCTGTGTTTGGTGCACTGAGCTGACAGCTCTTCTGGGGACCAATGTGGATCCAGAGAGGATGGGTGAGGTCCATCAGCCCTGAGTGAGCTCAGGCCTTTCAGCAGAGGGAGGGCCCTGTGATCTCCCTGGAACCAGGAGGGGGCGGGCACATGGAGAGTCAGACACTGAGAGAGCTGTGACCCCCAGGGAGGGATGCAGAGCTGTGCACACAGCCCAATCCCAGCAACCCACTCATGGAGCTCACACTCATCATAGAAAGGTTGAAAAGAGAGTAAGAAAAGCCACTTTTAGAATTTGTCAAGAAGCCTTCGTGAAGGAGAGTCCTCACTCCCTGCCGATGTGTCACCTGCAAACACAATGTCCCTTCTTCACTGTTGCCTGCAGGGAGATCATGGGAAGGAAGAGCTTTCCTGGAGGCAGCTGGGAGCTTGAGAGGAAATCCCTGCACCCAACAGGAAGGTCCTTCTGTTCCCACCTCCCTCTGCCCCTGCTCCTGGGGCTGCTCTCTGTGCTGTGGGTTCTGAGCGCCCCTTCATGTCTTGGGCACCCCCTACAGTCCAGCCCTGCTTTCTCCTCAGGGAGGTTTGTGTCGGGGCTCACACTGACTTCCCCTCACTGTGTCTCTTGCACAGTAATACACGTCTGTGTCCTCGGTGGTCACGGAGCTCAGCTGCAGGGAGAACTGGTTCTTGGATATGTCTCTGGAGATGGAGGTTCAGTTCTTGAGGGAGGGGCTGTAGGAAGTGTTTCCCTCATAACATATGTGCCCCATCCACTCCAGCCCCTTCCCAGGGGTCTGGCAGTCCCAGTCCCAGGCATAACCACTGGTTGTGATGGAGAATCCAGAGACAGAGCAGGTGAGGGAGAGGGTCTATGAGGGCTTCACCAGTCCTCGGCCTGACTCCTTCAGCTGCACCTGGGACAGGACACCTGGGACAGAGAGAACACAGTGAGTCCTGGGCTCGGATGCAGGATCCCCATCTCCTCAAGTCTAAGCTTTGAGTCATTCACATCTGGGAGTTGACAGCAGGAAGAGGAAGAGCCACATGGGAGTCATGTCTTGCAGGTGAGGTCCTTGTCTCCCAGAAAGTATTCTAAAGGGTTTTTATGGGGTCAATCAGTGAGATAGACCACCGACTCAGAATTTAAATTTAAGAGCCTTTATTAAGCTGGCCAGCTGACTACAGCATGTCCCTCCTTGCAGGGAGCCTTGTACTGCAGTAGTGACCAAGGGTACAGCAAAGCTTTTATTTGCAACTACAAAGCATTTCGTTAGCTGTTCCTAGTACTGGCAGGGTAAAAAGTTCACAAGTACAAATGGAAGGAAAACGGGGTCACACTTGGCTGGGTTTAATCATAATACATTGTTTTTCTAAGACAGTAATTTTTCTATGCCATGTTCCCTGCCCCTTAGCACATTAAGCCCCATGTCTCTAGCACACCCCTAGGACACTATGCCCCAGTACATGTCCAATGGGATGATTTATAAGATCAAAATAACTTTTCTATTGTTAAGCCAAACAGCAGGGTTAAAGTGAAACTAGTTTTCACCTGAGATGACTGTTACTATACTTCAGGGTGAGGAGGCCCTGCACTTAAGTGGACGCCAACTGTGTGTGTCTGGTGGCCGTGTGGTCATTTGCATATGGGAAGTGTCCGCACAAAGAAAGGGCAAGAGGTGAGGGAGGTCCTGGTCTCTGGGGCTTCTCCTGGAAGGAGGTGCTGACTGTGCCCTCAGAGAACCAGGCCCTCCTAGGATTCCTGGTCACCGTGCACAGGAACCTCTCCTTCCACACCAGGGGCTGTGCTGCAGGAGGTGGTCTGGAAGTAGAATGTGGGAACAATAACTGATTCTTTAGGAATAACATCAATGTGGCTGTGCTACCATGGAAATAGATAGATGTAGATGTAGATATAGATATAGATAAAAATATAGATATATATGTAGATGTAGATATAGATACACATATAGATACACATATAGATATAGATACAAACACATATGTAGATATAATTCTTTCTTTTTAAATTATCTTTTGAGGATATTTTCATTGATTATTAGAGGGAAAGAAAAGAGGAGAGAGAGAAACATTGATGTTGTAATTGTTTCCCTCCACGTCCTGCGTGGTACAGGGTTCAGGATCTGGAAGAGGAGCCACACTCAAATGAAAGAGAAGAGACAAGAGATAATTTGGGAATATTGGGGGGCCAGGCGGGTAAGTCCAACTCAAGAGGGAGGACTTCCACTGGAGCTCTGGCTGCACCAACCTTTTATTGATCTGGCATACACCCATAGCATAGCCCTTAGGCAGGCAATTTCCAGTAACACGCAGACTAGCCCATCAGTAGGCAATTTCCAGTAATAGGCAGACTATCTTATTAATAAGGATTTACATGACTATCTGGTGGGAAGTTGCTTCAGCTACCATTGACTGGACTAACTGGGTGCACAGCTCTGACCTTTGCTAGGGCTTCAAGGGTCACCAGCCTTCTGGGTTCTCTGTCTATACTTCTCTGCCAGTGAAGACAACAGGTGGTCTCCCACACATTGATGTGAGAGAAAAATATTGACCAGTTGTCTATCACATAGATTCTACTGGAAAACAAACTTGCAAAATTTGGATGTATTTATTATTGATTTAAACATTTATAATTGATATCAGAGAGGGGAAGGGAGAGAGATATAGAAACATCAATGATGAGAGAGAATAATTAATTGCCTGCCCCCTGCATGCCCCACACTGGGGATATTGCCTGCATCCCGGACATGTGCACTGACTGGGTATCCAACAGTGACCAACTGGTTGATGGGTCATCATTCAACCTTTGAGCCATGCAGTCCCAGTCGTCCCTGCACTTTTAGGGTTCACAGAACTCATGTTTACCTGGGCTTTGGTCAGTGAGACGTTGGCAGCATTATAGATGACCAGGCCCAGCTCTTCCCTCACTACCTTCTGACCCCCTTGGTCTCGGGCTCATTCACCATGGTGCTTTGCAGCTCACGGGCCCCTGGAGGTTCCCTCAGCACAGATGTGAGCTGTTGGAGGTGCTCTGAGCTAAGTGCTCAGCTGTGTCTCCACTGGACACAAGTGGTGCCTCCAGTGCCCGACATCACATGTGGGTACTTCGCATGGGATCTGCAGGCCACCTGAGTGGCCTAGGCCCTGGTGTCTCAGGGAGGGCCTGGCACAGGAGGTGGGCATGAGGGGGTAATGTCTGGGTGCATTTAAGGCATACCTACCAGGGGGGAAGGAAAGGGCAGACACATCCACACAGGACGTCCTGTGCAGGCCCCATGGGGTGAGAGTGTGGGCGGCAGAGGACAGAGAGTGAGGATGGGGTGGTGTCTGTGAAGCTGGAGGCACAGCAGAGGTGGGTGGGACCGTGTCTCCCTTCAGCAGATTCTCAGGATCCAGGTGGTTCCCCAGGGGAAGTGGGACAAGTGTTGGGGCATGTCCCCTGGGACCAGGTTCTGAGACCCACCGGGAACATGCCCAGCAGGACTATGACAGCGCCTGTCCCTGGGCCTCCTTCCTACCTTTGTCCAGGGACACCCTGGGAGCTGGGTCCACCGCAGAGGCTCACAGAAGGGCAGGGCACACAGGGGTCAGATCCTACACCTCCATGTGCAGCCATGTCAGTGAGGGGCAAGCGGCTATTTGCCCCCAAAGGGCTCCTCCTGGGGCAGAGCGAGGGCTGATCACCCTCAGGTGAGGTTTGGTGCCTGGACTCTGTGTTCCCTGCTCAGCACTGCATGGAGGGTGGGGGACATCGCTCTCAGTGAGAGGACAGGAATCCCTACAGCGTCTTCCTTGTCAACCCTGAGAGTGACCATTAGGGACATGGTGATAGGAAGGGTGCAGATGAGATGTCGACCAGATCTGACACACAGCCACTTCCTGCTTTTTTCCTGCAGAGAATCTAATTAAAGACACAAAGAAAGAAGAGGAACTGCCCAGGGACACTAGGAGGGAAGAAAGCATTGACCCCAATAGGAAGGCTGCACAACCCTCCAAGGACAGCCTCTGAGCTGGGACCCTGGGTTTGCTGGTCCTGAGCGCCCCCTGAGCGCCCCCTGGTGTCCTGGATGCTCCCTGCAGCCCAGCCCTGCTGTCTCCCTCAGGGCGGTTAGTCTTGTGAGAGAGGTAGTGTCTGGGCTCACACTGACTTCCCCTCACTGTGTCTCTTGCACAGTAATACACAGCCGTGTCCTCGGTGGTCATGGAGCTCAGCTGCAGGGAGAACTGGTTCTTGGACGTGTCTCTGGAGATGGAGGTTCGGCTCTTGAGGGAGGGGCTGTAGTAATTATTCCTCGTACTAGATACCCCCCATCCACTACTCCCTGTCCACTCATTACATATCCTCCCCATCCACTCCAACCCCTTCCCTGGGGGCTGTCGGATCCAGCTCCAGAAACCACTGGTGATGGAGTAACCAGACACAGTGCAGGTGAGGGAGAGGGTCTGCGAGGGCGTCACCAGTCCTGGGCCCGACTCCTGCAGCTGCACCTGGGACAGGACACCTGGGACAGAGAGAACACAGTGAGTCCTGGGCTCAGATGCAGGGTCCCCATCTCCTCACATCTAAGCCCTGAGTCACTCACATCTGGGAGCTGACAGCAGGAAGAGGAAGAGCCACATGGGAGTCATGTCTTGCAGGTGAGGTCCTGGTTCCCCACAAAGTATTCTCCAAGGTGAGGAGGCCTCGAATTTAAGTGGACGCCAACTGTGTGTGTGTCTGGTGGCCTTGTGGGCATTTGCATATGGGGGGTGTGTGCACATACAAAGGGCAAGAGGTGAGGGAGGTCCCGGTCTCTGGAGAATCTCCTGGAAGGAGGTGCTGACTGTGCCCTCAGAGAACCAGGCCCTCCTTGGGGTCCTGGTCACCGTGTCCAGGGACCTCTCCTTCCACAGCAGGGGCTGTGCTGCAGGAGGTGGTCAGGAAGTAGGATGTGGGAACAATCAGTGACTCCTTAGGGATAAAATCAATGTGCCTCTGCTCCCATGGATATAGATAGATATAGATTATATAGATATAGATATAGATATAGATATAGATATAGATTAGATATAGATTTACATATAGATGTAGAGATAGACATAGATATACATCATTTAAAAATATAATTTTCTTGATTTTTAGAGAGAAAGAAAAGGGAGAGGTAAATCGCGAAACATCTGTGAGATAGAATCATCGATTGGCTGCCTCCTGCATGGCCCCCTCTGGGGATGGAGGCTGCAACCTCGTCATGTGTCCTCACCAGGAATCAAACCAGTGACTTCTTGGGTCCTGGGTTGATGCTCAACAGCTGAGCCACATGAGCCAGGCAGGCTGGACCTTCTTTTCTTTGTCCTCATCTGAGGACGTGTTCATTGGTTTTTAGAGGGAAAGGAAAGGAGAGAGAGGGAAGGACTGAGAGAAACATTGACGTGAGAGAGAAATATTGACTAGTTGCCTCTCATATACACCCATACTGCTAATCACACCCCCAACATTTTCATTTATTCATTTAAATATATTAAAATAGATATCAGAGAGGAATGGAGAGTGAGAGAGAGAAACATCAATGACAAAAGAGAATAACTGATTGGCTGCCTCCTGCACACCACATACTGTGGATGTTGTTGGCAACCTGGGCATGTCCTCTGACCAGGTATTGAACCATGGCATCCTGGTTCATAGGTCACCTCTTAACCACTGAGCCATGCTGGCTGGGGTATACCTGCACTTTTAGGATTCATGGAGCTCCCTGTGTACCTGGGCTCTGGTCAGCAGGACGTTGGCAACATCATAGGTGACCAGGCCCCAGCCCTTCCCTGACTGCCCTCTGACCCCAGTGGCCAGGGGTTGACCACCACGATGCTCTGTAGCTCACAGGTCCCTGTTGGCTCCCTCATCACAGGAGTGAGCTGTTGGAGATGCTCTGAGGTCAGTGCTCAGCTGTGTCCCCACCTGACACAGGAGGGGCCCCAAGGACCTGACATCACATGTGGACCCTACATGTGGGCTCTGCAGGATGCCTGAGTAGCCCTGGCCCTGGCATATCAGGGACGGCCTGGCACAGGAGATGGTCATGAGGGGATGGCGTGGGGGTGCATTTAAGGCAAAACCTATCCAGGCAGGAAGGAGAGGGCAGACACTTCCACACAGGACATCCTGTGCAGGCCCCATGGGGTGAGATTGTGGGTAGAAGAGGACAATTGTATGTCTTTTATTTCTTCTTCTTGTCTCATTGCTGTGGCTAAGACTTCCAGTACTATGTTGAATAAGAGAGGTGAAAGCGTCATTTCTGTTCTGTTCCATTTCTTAGGGGAAATGGGTTTGGTTTTTGCTCATTGAATATGATTCTGGCTTTGGGTCGTTCATACGTGTCCTTTATTATGTTGAGATATGAGTCCTCTTCTCCCACTTTGCTGAGAGTATTTATCAAAAGTGGGTGTTGGGTTTTGTCGAATGCTTTTTCTGAATCCATAGATATGGTCATGTTGTTTTTCTCTTTCCGTTTGTTTTTGGGATGTATCATGTTTATTGATTTGTGAATATTGTACCAGCCCTGCATCCTTGGATGAATCCCATTTGGTAATGTTGTATGATCTTTTAAATATAATGCTGGATCCAAATTGCTAATAATTTGTAGAGGATTTTAGCATCTATGTTCATCAGGGATATTGGCCTGTAATTATCTTTCTTAGGAGTGTCACCTGGTTTTGGAATTAGGATGATGTAGGGCTCATGAAAAGAGTTTGGAAGTGTTCCTTACTCTTGGATTTTTTTTTTTGAATAGTTTTGGGAGTATAGGTGTTAGTTCATCTTTGGATGATTGGTAAAACTCCCCTGTGAAGGCATCCAGACCAGGACTTTTGTTTGCTGGGAGGTTTTAGATTCCTGCTTCTATGTCCTCAGTTGTTATTGGCCAATTCAGGTTTTCTGATTGTTCCTGTTTCAGTTCTGGGGTACTGTGTTTTCCTAGGAATTTGTCCATTTCATCCATATTATCCAGCTTGTTGGCATATATTTGTTCATAACACTTTATTACAATCCTTTTTATTTCTGGGGTGTCAGTTGTTATATCTATGCTTTCATTTCTGACTTTACTTATTTAGGTCCCCTCTCTTTGTTTCCTGTTGAGTCTGGCTAATGGTTCCTCCATCTTTTTTATCTTCTCAAAGAAACTGCTCATGGTTTCACCAAGTCCCATTCCTGATGGTGAAAGGTTCTGTACTCACCAGAGCGGTCAATCAGGAGGAGACCACAGGAGACACACAGAGGTCAGGGAGGAGTGCATGACTTGGGGAAGCTTTGCAGACACAGTAGGTTCTCATGGCTCCTGGAAATCCACCAAAGGAGCAAGGAGGGAGGTTTGGGAGATCCCTTCTGTTCTGCAGACATGAGTGAGGTGAATGTGGAGCCACTACAGCACCTGTAACATGGAGGCTGGGAAAATGCTGTGATTGATCAACAACCCCACAAGCAGCCTCTACCTGGGTTATTATCCCGTCTGAGCCCTCAAAGGAGTGATCAACAGAGGATTCAACACAATCATTATCAAATGTCAAACTTTAGCCCATGATTTTAAGTAAAAAAGGTTGGAAAACTGTAAGGCTGTCCTGTTCACCAAGAGATTTTCTAAGTCAGCTGCTTGTTAAAATGAGATGATTTCCAATGAACCTTGTTAAACATCCCTATGAAACTGCACGACACGGGAAGCGCATACTGCTGTCAACTCACATCAGTGCTGGTGTGACTCCTATGGGGACAGAGCTGAGGTCATTTCCTGTGGCACCAGAAACAGCAAGTCCTGGCACCTGTACAGGGGAGCTGACCAGGGAGCAGCCCTCAAGGGCCCTTTGCACCATTCAGATGGGTCCATCCAGCTTCCACTGTCCGCGGGACATGCACCTGTTTTATTTACTGTGGGCCTGTCAGAAGGAGGGGACCTATGGGGACAGGTGTGCAGGTGGGTCAGACCCTGAGCTCAGCACCCAGGGGCCTGGGCTGTGCTGAGGTCTCTCTTGGTGGGAAGGTTTCCAACCAAAAGCCGATGAGAGCACTGAGGATGGTCTCCGTGGAGAAAGAAAAGCAGGAAATACAGACACGTGGTGAGGAGAGTCCCCATCACTGCCCACATGTCCTCTGCCAGCAGCAGTGCTACCCCCTCCTCTGGGATCTGCAGTGAGAAAGCAGGAAATGAGAGCCTCAGAGAAAGAGCAGGAGCCATCCCTGGAGGCAGCTGAGAGCTTGAGAGGAAATCCCTGTGCCCAACAGGAAGGCTCTTCCCTCCCACCTCCCTCTGCCCCTGCTCCTGGGCTGCTATCTGTGCTGTGGGTCCTGAGCGCCCCCTGTTGTCCTGTGTGGCCCCTGCAGCCCAGACCTGCTGCCTGCCTCAGGGAGGTTTGTGTCTGGGCTCACACTGACTTCCCCTCACTGTGTCTTGCACAGTAATACACAGCGGTGTCCTCGGCTCTCAGGCTGCTGAGCTCCATGTAGGCTGTGCTTGCGTACGTGTCTTCCGTTATGGAGACTCTGCCTTGGAACTTCTGTGCGTAGTTTGTGATTTCAAGTAAAGGGTGAAATGTCCCCACCCACTCAAGCCCCTGTCCTGGAGCCTGTCGCACCCAGTGCATGTAGTAGCTGATGAAGGTGTATCCAGAAGCCTTGCAGGAGACCTTCACGGAGGCCCCAGGCTTCCTCACCTCAGCCCCAGACTGCACCAGCTGCACCTGGGAGTGGACACCTGTGGGGAGGAGACAGGAGTGAGTGGAATCCCCCTTGACCCTCCCTGGACCCTCCTTAACCCAGGACGGGAGCCCCTTACCTGTCACCATGGCCACCAGGAGGAGGGTTCTCCAGCTCCAGTCCATGCTGAGGGTTGTGCTGTGAGCACTTCTGTAGAGGAGGGCGTGGCTGTGGGTGATGCCCTCAGGGCACAGACTTACCCATATTTAACCTGGTGTACCTCCTGACTTTTGCATATTCATGAGGCAGAGTATTTCATAGCTGAGTTCTTGACCCCACCTGAGAGAAGATGGGTGACACAGGGACCATGTTCAGTGGGCAACTGAGGATCCAAATCCTAATTCTTTTTTCTTAAAATTATACCTTTATTGTTGAAGGTATTATACATGCCCTCTTTATCCCCCATTGGCACCTTCTAGCCTGGCCCTGGGTTGCCCAGATCTTCACCAACTTATTGTCTGTGCCCCTGGATGTTGCACATATGCATACGAGTGTGTTGGTTGACCTCTTCCCACCCTCCCACCTGACCACGATTTCCCTCTGAGCTTCCCCAGTCTGCTCCATGCTTTGGGGTCTCTGGATCCATTCTCTACATCAGTTAATTTGTTCATTAGATTCCACATATGAGTGAGGTCATGTGATAATTGTCTTCATCTCACTAGCTTATTGAACTAACCATGATACTCTCCAGGTCCCTCCATGCTGTCTCAAAGCATATGGGATCCTTCTCTTTTACTGATGCATAGTATTCTGTGGCATAAATGTACTACAGCTTTTTTATCCACTCATGTACTCATGGGAATTTGGGCTGTTTCCAGATCTTAGCTATTGCAAATTGTGCTGCCATGAACAATGGGGTGCATACATTGTTTCTGATTGGTGTTTGGGTCCCTTAGCATATATTCCTAAAAGTGGGATCACTAGTTCAAATGGCAGTTCCATGTTTAATTTTTTGAGGAAACTCCATACTGTGTTCCATAATGGCTGCACAGCATGAATTCCCACCAGCAGAGTATGAGGGTTCCCTTTTCACCACATCCTCGCCAGCACTTGTCATTTGTGGATTTGTTGATGGCAGCCATTCTGACAGGTGTAAGCTGATACCTCATTGTCCTTTTAATTTGCATCTCTCTGATGGTCAGTGACTTTGAGCTTTTGGCCATCGGTATGTTCTCTTTGGAGAAGTGTGTATTTAGGTCCTTTGCCCATTATTTAATTGGATTGTTTGTCTTCCTTTGGTTAAGTTGTATGGGTTTCTTATACATTTTGGATATTAACTCTTTATCACATGGATCCTTGCAAAATATGTCCTCCCCTACTGTGGGCTCCCTTTTCATTTTGTTGATGGTTTCTTTTGCTGTGCAGACACTTTTTATTTTGATGTATTCCCTTTTGTTTATTTTCTCCTTAGTTTTCTTTATCCTGGGAGGTGTATCTGTAAACACATTGCTATGAGAGATGTCTGAGATTTTGCTGCCTATGGTTTCTTCTAGGATTTTTAAGGTTTCCCCACTTACATTTAAGTCTTTTAACCATTTACTTTACTCCTGTGTATGGTGCATGTTCGTGTATTGTTTCGTGTTTTTTTTTTTTTGCACGTTTATCTGTCCAATTTTCCCAACAATATTTATTGAAGAGACTGTTTTGAGTCCATTGTATGCTCTTGTTTCCTTTCCCAAATATTAATTGAGCATAATGGCTTGGGTAGATTTCTGGGGTCTCTGTTCTGTTCTTTTGATGCATATGACTGTTCTTGTGGGTACCAGTCTGTTTTGATTATTATGGCTTTGAAGTATAATTTGATATCTGATATTGTTATCCCTCCACCTTAGTCCTTTCTTTCTCAAGATTCCTATGGCTAATTGGGGTCTATTTTGGTTCCATATAAATTTTTGGAGTATTTGTTATAGATCTGTGAAATATGCTGTTGCTGTTTTAATAGGTATTGCATTGAATCTGTAGAGTGCTTTGGGTAATATGGACGTTTTAATGATGTTAATTCTACTAATCCATGATCACGGTATATTTTTCCACTTGTTTATATCTTCCTCTTTCTCTTTATTCAACATCCTGTATTTTTCTGAGTACAAGTCTTTTACCTGCTTGGTCAAGTTTATTCTTAAATATCACAATTTTTTGATGGGATGGCAAATGGGATTGTTAGTTGGTTTCCCTTTCTGAGAATTCATTATTGGTGCATAAAAGTAGCATTGATTTTTGGGTGTTAATTTCATAAACTGCTACATTACCAAATTTGTTTCTTAAATCGATTAGTTTGGTGGTTGGGTCCATCGGGTTTTCTATGTACAGTATCATGTTGGTGAGGAGAGTCCCCATCACTGCCCTCATGTCATCTGCCAGCAGCAGTGTTACCCCCTCCTCTGGTGTCTGCAGTGAGAAAGCAGGAAATTAGAGCCTCAGAGAAAGAGCAGGAGCCTTCCCTGGAGGCAGCTGAGAGCTTGAGAGGAAATCCCTGTGCCCAACAGGAAGGCCCTTCCCTCCCACCTCCCTCTGCCCCTGCTCCTGGGGCTGCTCTCTGTGCTGTGGGTCCTGAGCGCCCCCTGCACCCCAGCCCTCCTGTCTCCTCAGGGAGGTTTGTGTCTGGGCTCACAGTGACTTCCCCTCACTGTGTCTTGCACAGTAATACACGGCCGTGTCCTCGGCTCTCAGGCTGCTGAGCTCCATGTAGGCTGTGCTCGTGGACGTGTCTCCAGTTATGGAGACTCTGTCTTGGAACTTCTGTGCGTAGTTTGTTTCTCCATCTTCAGGGTCAACCCACCCCACCCACTCAAGCCCCTGTCCTGGGGACTGTCGCACCCAGTGCATCCAGTAGTCGGTGATGGTGTATCCAGAAGCCTTGCAGGAGACCTTCACGGAGGCCCCAGGCTTCCTCACCTCAGCCCCAGACTGCACCAGCTGCACCTGGGAGTGGACACCTGTGGGGAGGAGACAGGAGTTAGTGGAATCGCACTTGACTCTCCCTGGACCTTCCTTAACCCAGGACAGGAGCCTCTTACCTGTCGCCATGGCCACCAGGAGGAGGGTTCTCCAGCTCCAGTCCATGCTGAGGGCTGTTCAGTGAGCACTTCTGTAGGGGAGGGTGTGGCTGTGGGTGATGCCCTCAGGGCACAGACTTACCCATATTTAACCTGGTCTACCTCCTGTCTTTTGCATATTCATGAGGCAGAGTATTTCATAGCTGAGGTCTTGACTCCACCTGAGAGAAGATGGGTGTCACAGGGACCATGTTCAGTGGGAGTCTGAGGGTCCAAGTCCTAATTCTTTTTTCTTTAAATTAAACCTTTATTGTTGAAGGTATTATAAATGTCTCCTTCATCCCCCATCGACACCTTCTAGCCCGGCCCCGGGTGCCCAGGTCTTCACCATCCTATTGTCTGTGTGCCTGGATGATGCACATATGCATACGAGTTTGTAGGTTGACCTCTTCCCACCCTCCCACCCGACCACGACTTCCCTCTGAGATTCCCCAGTCTGCTCCATGCTTCCAGGTCTCTGGATCCATTCTCTTCATCAGTTTATTTTGCTCATTATGTTCCACATATGAGTGAAGTCATGTGATACTTCTCTTTGTCTGACTGGCTTATTTCACTTACATGATACTGTCCGGGTCCCTCCATGCTGTCCCCAAGGGTAAGAGATCCTTCTCTTTTACTGCTGCATAGTATTCTGTGGCATAAATATACCACAGCTTATTTATCCATTCAGCTACTCATGGGCATTTGGGCTGTTTCCAGTCTTAGCTATTACAAATTGTGCTGCTATGAAGATAGGGGTGCATATTGATTCTGATTGGTGTTTGTGGTCCCTGAGCATATATGCCTAAAAGTGGATTCACTGGGTCAAATGGCAGTTCCATCTTTAATTTTTTGAGGAAACTCTATACTTTTTCCATAGTGGCTGCACAGCCTGCATTCCCACAGGCAGAGTAGGAGGGTTCCCTTTTCTCCACATCCTTGACAGCACTTGTCATTTGTCAATTTGTTGGTGGCAGCCATTCTGACAGGTGTGAGCTGATACCTCATTGTCCTTTTAATTTGCATCTCTCTGATGCTCAGTGACTTTGAGCATTTTTCCTGTCTCTTGTCCATCGGTATGTTCCCTTTGGAAAAGTGTGTATTAAGGTCCTTTGCCCATTTTTTGATTGGATAGTTTGTCTTCCTTTGGTTAAGTTGTATGGGTTTCTTACACATTTTGGTTATTAACCCTTTGTCACATGGATCCTTGCCAAATATGCCCTCCCATACTGTGAGCTCCCTTTTCATTTTGTTGATAACTTCTTTGGCTGTGCAGACACTTTTTATTTTGATGTATTCCCATTTGTTTATTTTCTCCTTAGTTTCTTTGTCCTGGGAGATGTATCTGTAAACACATTGCTATGAGAGATGTCTGAGATTTTGTGCCTATGGATTCTTCTAAGATTTTTATGGTTTTTACACACACACATTTAGGTCTATTAACCATTTTGAGTTTACTACTGTGTATGGTATATGTTCATGTATTGTTTCAGGGTTTTTTTTGGACATTTATCTGTTCAATTTTCCCAATAATATTTATTGAAGGGACTGTTGTGACTCCATTGTATGCTCTTGCCTCCTTTGTCAAATATTAATTGAGCATAATGGCTTGGGTAGATTTCTGGATTCTCTGTTCTGTTCCATTGATGTATATACCTATTCTTGTGGCATTACCAAGCCGTTTTGATTACTATGGCTTTGAAGTGTAATTTGATATCTGGTATTGTGATCCCTCCACCTTTGTTCTTTATTCTCAAGATTGCTATGGCTAATTGGGGTCTTTTTTGGTTCCATATAAATTTTTGGATTATTTGTTGTAGATCTGTGAAATATACTGTTGCTATTTTAATAGGGATTACATTGAATCTGCAGAGTGCTTTGGGTAACATGGACGTTTTAATGATGTCAATTCTACCAAATCCATGATCACGGTATATTTTTCCACTTGCTTATATCTTCCTCTTTCTCTTTATTCAACATCCTGTATTTTTCTAAGTACAAGTCTTTTACCTGCTGGTTAAGTTTATTCTTAAGAATCATAATTTTTTGATGCCATGGTATATGGGATTGTTGGTTTGGCGTCCTTTTCTTTCTTTTTAAAGAATGTATTTTTTTATTGATTTCAGAGAGGTAGGGAGAGGGAGAGATGGAAACATCAATGATGAGAGAACCATTCGTTGGCTGTGTCCTGCACACCCCCTAGTTGGGATCACACTGCAACCTGGGCATGTGCCCTTGGCCAGAATCAATCCTGGGACCGCTCAGTCCACAGGCTGACGCTCTATCCAATCAGCCAAACAGGCTAGGGCTGGTTTCCCTTTCTGAGAATTCATTATTGGTGCATAAAAGTTCCATTGATTTCTAGTTGTTAATTTTGTATCCTTCTGCATTGCTGAATTCATTTATTAAATCTAGGTGTGTGTTTTTTTGTGGAGACTGTCGGTTTTCTATGTACAATATCATGTCTTCTATGTATAATAAGAGTTTTACTTCCTCCTTTCCAATTTGGATGCCTTTTATTTCTTCTTCTTGTCTCCTTGCTGTGGCTAGGACTTCCAGTACTATGTTGTATAAGAGCGGTGGAAGTGGGAATTTCTGTTTTGTCCTGTTAATTAGGGGAAATGGTTTTTTTTCTTTTTTTTGCTCATTGAGATGATTCTGGCTGTGGGTCTGTCATACGTGTCCTTTGTTATGTTGAGATATGAGCCCTCTTCTCCCACTTTGTTGAGAGTATTTATCAAAAGTGGGTGCTGGGTTTTGTCGAATGCTTTTTCTGAATCTATATATATGGCCATGCTATTTTTATCTTTCAGTTTGTTTATGTGATGTATTATGTTTTTTGATTTGTGAATATTGTACCAGCCCTGCATCCCTGGATGAATCCCATTGGGTCATGGTGTATGATCTTTTAAAAATATTGCTGGATCCAATTTGCTAATATTTTTTGAGGATTTTAGCATCTGTGTTCATCAGGGATATTGGCCTGTAATTCTCTTTCTTAGGAGTGTCCCCTGGTTTTGGAATTAGGATAATGCTTTGATCATGAAAAGAGTTTGGAAGTGTTCCTACCTCTGGTTTTCCTTTGAATGGTTTGGGGAGTATAGGCGTTAGTTCTTCTTTGGATGCTTGGTAAAACTCCCCTGTGAAGGCATCCAGACCAGGACTTTTGTTTGCTGGGAGGTTTTAGATTCCTGCTTCTATTTCCTCAGTTGTTATTGGACTATTCAGGTTTTCTGATTCTTCCTGTTTCAGTTTTGTGGTACTGTGTCTTTATAAGAATTTACCCATTTCATCCACATTGTCCAGTTTGTTGGCATCTAGTTGTTCATAGCACTTTATTACAATCACT
Organism: Myotis yumanensis; assembly: GCF_028538775.1. Classification (NCBI taxonomy): domain Eukaryota; kingdom Metazoa; phylum Chordata; class Mammalia; order Chiroptera; family Vespertilionidae; genus Myotis; species Myotis yumanensis. Next base: position 2,052,019 of record NW_027223752.1, on the reverse strand, counting down.
TTTTTTCTGGGGTGTTGGTTGTTACGTCCCCATATTCCTTTCTGACTTTATTTATTTGGGTCCCCTCTCTTTGTTTCCTGTTGAGTCTGGCTAATGGTTCATCAATCTTTTTTATCTTTTCAAAGAACCAGCTCGTGGTTTCACCAGGGCCCATTCCTGATGGTGAAAGGTTCTGTAGTAACCAGAGCCGTCAATCAGGAGGGGACCAGGGGAGACACACAGAGGTCAGTGAGCAGTGCATGACTTGGGGAAACTTTGCAGACACAGTGGGTTCTCATGGCTCCTGGAAACCCACCAAAGGAGCAATAGGGAAGTAAGTGAGGTCTACTCCGTCCTGCAGACATGAGTGAGGTGAAGGTTTAGTCACTCCAGCACCTATGCCATGGAGGCTGGGAAATGCTGAGATAGAGCAACAACTTCACAAGCTGCCTCTACCTGGGTTATTATCCCGTCTGAGCCCTCAAAGGACTGATCTACAGAGGATCCAACTCCATAATTATGGAATGTCAAACTTTACACCATGATTTTAAATAAAAAAGATGCAAAACTGTAAAGCTGTCTCCTTCACCAAGAGATTTCCCAAGTCAGCTGCTTGTTGAAATGAGATGATTTCCAATGAACCTTGTTAAACGTCCCTATGAAACTGCACGGCACTGGAAACGCACACTGCTGTCATCTCACATCAGTGCTGGTGTGACACCTATGGGGAGGGAGCTGAGGTCATTTCCTGTGGCACCAGAAACAGCAAGTCCTGGCACCTGTACAGGGGAGGTGACTAGGGGGCAGTCCTCAAGGGCCCTTTGCACCATTCAGATGGGTCCATCCAGCTTCCACTGTCCGCGGGACATGCACCTGTTTTATTTACTGTGGGCCTGTCAGAAGGAAGGGCCCTATGGGGACAGGTGGGCATGTGTATCAGACCCCGAGGTCAGCACCCAGGGGCTTGGGCTGTGCTGGGGTCTCTCTTGGTGGGAAAGTTTCCAACCACAGGCCGATGAGAGCACTGAGGATGGTCCCTGTGGAGAAAGAAAAGCAGGAAATACAGACACGTAGTGAGGAGAGTCCCCATCGCTGCCCACATGTCATCTGCCAGCAGCAGTGCTACCCCCTCCTCTGGGGTCTGCAGTGAGAAATCGGGAAATGAGAGCCTCAGAGAAAGAGCAGGAGCCTTCCCTGGAGGCAGCTGAGAGCTTGAGAGGAAATCCCTGTGCCCAACAGGAAGGCAGTTCCCTCCCACCTACCTCTGTCCCTGTTCCTGGGGCTGCTCTCTGTGCTGTGGGTCCTGAGCGCCCCCTGGTGTCCTGAACGCCCCCTGCAGCCCAGCCCTGCTGTCTCCTCAGGGAGGTTTGTGTCTGGGCTCACACTGACTTCCCCTCACTGTGTCTTGCACAGTAATACACGGCCGTGTCCTCGGCTCTCAGGCTGTTCAGTGTTAAGTAAACTTGGCTCTTGGACGTGTCCCTGGTGATGCTGAGGCGGGATTTCAGTGTTGGGTTGGAGTCTGTACTTCCACCTCTCCACACAACCCCGACCCACTCCAGCCCCTTTCATGGAGCCTGGTGGATCCAGTTTACACCATAGCTCGTCAGAGAGAATCCAGAGACAGTGCAGGTGAGGGAGAGGGTCTGCGAGGGCTTCACCAGTCCTGGGCCCGACTCCTGCAGCTGCACCTGGGACAGGACACCTGGGGACAAGGAGCATCAGTCCTGTCAGCCACCTGCAGTCACAGCCATCCCATGACCCCTGTCTGACCCCTGAGACCCTCACCTCGGGGGGCTGTCAGCAGGCACAGGAGAAGACCCAGCAGTCTCATCTTCTTCTAGACCACAGCTCTGCCTTCCCAGAGACCTCAGCCCTGTGTGAGGAGAGAGCTGTGAGCCTGCACAGCCCAGGAGAGGATGTACCCTGGAGCTTGAACAAAAATTTGCATGTGGGGCAGCCTTTTCCTAATAAGTAGAGGGACTGAGGTCAGTATTCACTTTGATATGAGTAACTACTACGAAAGCACAAGAAAAAGGGAGACCCTTGATTCCTGATGTTGGAAACTTTTTATTGTGTTACTAGAGGCCCAGTGCACTAATTCGTGCACCAGTGTGGTCCCTTGGGCTGAAACCAGCAGTCCGACATCCCCGGAGGGGTCCTGGATTGTGAGAGGGTGCAGGCCAGGGTGAGAAACCCCACCAGTGCACATCGAGGCTGGGAAGAGACGTGGGAGTTGGCCAGCCAGGGAGGGACTGTGGGAGGGCTCCAAGGCATGTAGGGAACATCTCTCTCAGTCCCTATAGGCCGGACCCCAGCAGCAAGCCAACCTTCTGGTTAGAGAATCTGCCCCTTGGTGGTCATTGCACTTCATAGCTAGCGGTTGATCATTACCGCATTACACTTTGATTGCTTGATTAAACAGCCGACCAGTGGTCCAGACACTTAGCACATTAAGCTTTTATTATATAGGATAATACACTGTGAAAGCTCTTCCCTTATTCAAGGTCATTGCATATTGCACAGACCCCGAGCTAGTCACTTCAGAGATAATCATGTTTTAACCTGGAGAAAAGATTAGAAATAAAAGCAGTGACTATGCATGTGAACCATTGAGAATCTCTCATATTTTAAATGATATGGAAGCCTCTTAAGTGACCTGATTTTTCAGTCTAGTGTTATCAGTGATGTTGGGGTTCAGAGTGAGGGGAATTGGAGAATTCCTAGCATACATTTTCTCACAGAAAAGGAAAACATCATTAATGTGTAATGCACACATTCTTCCATCAGGCACAGGATTCAGAAAGATATTCTCTTGCTAAGCTTGTCATTAAGTTAATTGATGGAATATTTGATGGAGCAAATGTATTTATTTTATTAAAGTTCAGTTCATCACTATTTTCTTTGATGGGTCCTGTTTGGGTGATTTTACAAAGAATTTCCCAGAAAATCGTGTGCCTCCACTGCTCATGTGGATTGGCTACAGCCACCACAGGGACTGGAGCAGGTTCTGGTACCAGAGGGGAGCGCTGCTGGGAAACTACCCATAAATGTGGACGTGACTGTGGAACTGGCTGAGGGGAGGAGGTAGGACTTGATTTGAGTCACAGGACAGAAATGTGGCTGATGCTCATGGACAGAGAGTTACTGGACATGTGGGTTTAAAGCCTCCTCCAGTGAAGGCCCAGAAGGAAGTGCAGGGCATGAGAGAGACAGCTCGTATCATCGTAAGAAATACCTGAATAATGATGAGCAGAAGTTGATTGAAGTAGAAACGTTAAGGATCATGCAGGCAGGGATCAAGGGAAAAAAGGAACCTCTCACTGCAAACTGCTGGGAAGGGGACCCCTGTTTCCTACATGCACCTTCGCACAGTGTCTCTGTTCTAGAAGGTGATACCTTCCCAGGTCCAGGGAATTGGGACTTGGACACCTTTGGGGTTATTATTCACATGGTTTCTCCCTGAATCACCTGAGCCACAAAATTTGCTGGGGTCCCATTTATTAAATCTCCCAACACTTGGATGGAGGAGTGGGCACCCTCACTGGAGGAGCCATGGTGATGGTTTGTCTGTATGAGGAGCCTTCATTTCAGTGGACCAGTGCCCTTGTCTCTGTCCATCATCAGCATCATCAGCATCATTTGCTTATTTATAATTGTTCTCATATTTTGTAGACATGGTGGTTATCCACACAAAATTATTTTTTATCAAATAATAAAAGCAGGAGTCTCCTCTTTAGATGTCATTGGAACCTGAAACCGCAAAGGCATCACATAAAATTTGATACAAGGCCTACGTACTAACTGATGAACTTGGACAGGGGAGAGACCCCACCCAGGACAATGGACAAGCCCCCTGTCCCAGTCTATGGTCATCAGTACCATCACGGTCACTACTACCATCAGTATCATCATCATTCTCTTATTTATCATTATTTTTCACATTTTCTATAGTCGTTGATTTTGTACACATGTAATGACCTCATTTTCACAAGTTTGCTGAATTTTTATAATCTATCTATATAAAAGGCCAATATGCAGAGTGTCCGCTCTGGAGTTTGATCTGGAGATCAGGAGTTCGATTGCCATCACTGCGCTCACACACCTTCTGCAGTGCGTGGGGCCTCGTGGCTGCGTTCTCACAGGGTTTCTGTTCTGCTCTTTCTCCTCCATGGAGGCCCCGCGTCTGAAGCCACCAGCGCTGCCCTCTGGGAGCAGTGCAACCCGGGTCATGGGATCCGCAGGCACCATGTCCTCTCAAACCTCAAAGCCTCCAAACACTGAGACTCCTGAGGCGCCGCCGCCTCTCCCTCACCGCCAGGCTGGGGTCCAGCAGCAGCAGCCAGAGGGGGAGGGCCCAGGGGTCCAGGCCACCAGGTTCCCCAGGTCAGGAGCACCAGCTACTGCTGCACCACCTGGGCCAGCCCCGCGCACACGCACTCTGGACCTGGGCCCTGGGGGCTGGAGCTTTCCCAGCAGCTCCGCCTCCTCTTGCTCAGTCCCTTTCTCTGCTGCTGCCAACTGGGCCTCACAGTCCCTGGAGGGAGAACTGAGGTCTCTGGAAGCTTTTCGTCCTGCTCTGGCCCATGGCAATGTGAGGACCAAGAAGGGACAGCAGGGGTGAGATGGTGGCTGCTGCCCAGCTGGTGGCAGGGATTGAGGAGGAGGTGGTTCCTGGGGCAGCTCACCTGGGCCTGGGACTGCAGGGGCCACAGAGAAAGCAGTGCTCAGGCGCCAGAGAGGAGTTTTCTCTGTAGAAGTTATTGGGAGATTAAAACCACACAAGTCTCTGGAGGCAGAATTCCTCCCCCTCCCCCACCACCTCACCAAAATAAAAGCCCTGTGCCCTCTCCTTTCCAGTCTCCATCCAAGCAGGTCTGACTTGCTGAGTGATCTTTCCTGTGCTTCTCAGGGGTTTCAATCAGGAGCATAATAACCATCCCACGTCCCCTTGGTGCGTGTGTGTCATGAACATCTGTACCAGCTGCTGTGCCTCTGCTTCTGCATGGTGTCCACTCCTCTGGGTGCTGTGAGCATGAGGACAAGACCAGGACTGTCACCCTGTGGGTCCTTCTTCTGCAGCTTTGGGGTCACACTCATGTGGGGCCCACGGTCCAGCATTCAGGGGAGCTGCACTGTTGAGTCATTAGAGCCTCTTGTTAGATTCAGGTGACGTGGGTCAGTGATTTGATGATAAAACTCATTATGGCACAAGTGTGTATGAAAGAGACTCTCTGCCTTTTGTTCACAGGAGAAAGTTGTCTCTCTTTACAACAGACTTTCTAACTTAGAGACTCAGGCATCAGCGAAGAATCGGGATCCAGAGGTTCCCTGAGGGAAACCGTGACATGAAGAGGAAACCACACAGGAACCAGCCCAGACCTCCAACTGCACCTGCTACTGGGATGATCCTTGTGTTCAGGGACCCTGACCACCCCCAGGTGGTCAGAGATCTTTCTGCAGAGAGATTATAGTGTGGGCTCACACTGACTTCCCCTCACTGTGTCTCTTGCACAGTAATACACCGCTGTGTCCTTGGTGGTCACAGAGCTTAGCTGCAGGGAGAACTGGTTCTTGGACGTGTCTCTGGAGATAGTGGTTCGGCTCTTGAGGGAGGGGCTGTAGTCAGTGTATCCATCATAGCGTATGCGTCCCATCGACTCCAGCCTCTTCCCTGGGCTCTGGGGGATCCAATACCAGTAGTAACCACTGGTGATGGAGAATCCAGAGACAGAGCAGGTGAGGGTGAGGGTCTGCGAGGGCTTCACCAGTCCTGGGCCCGACTCCTGCAGCTGCACCTGGGACAGGACACCTGGGACAGAGAGAACACAGTGAGTCCTGGGCTCAGATGCAGGATCCCCATCTCCTCATGTCTAAGCCCTGAGTCACTCACATCTGGGAGCTGACAGCAGGAAAAGGAAGAGCCACATGGGAGTCATGTCTTGAAAGTGAAGTCCTCTACCCCAACAAGTATTCTCCATTGTTTAGAGTTCCTGCATTTAAGTCGACGCCAACTCTGTGTGTGTCTGGTGTCCGTGTGGCCATTTGCATATGGGAGGTGTCTGCACATACAAAGGGCAAGAGGTGAGGGAGGTCCTGGTCAGTGGGGCTTCTCCTGGAAGGAGTTGCTGACTGTGCCCTCAAAGAATCAGGCCCTCCTTGGGGTCCAGGTCACTGTGCCCAGGGACCTCTCCTTCCACACCAGGGGCTATGGTGCAGAAGATAGTCAGGAAGTAGGATGTGGGAACAATCAGTGACTTCTTTGGGAATAAAAATCAATGAGGCTCTGTTTCCATAGAGACAGATATAGATATACTAGAGAAAAAATGCACAAAATTCGTGCAAGAGGCTTGGCCTCTGCTGCCTGTGCGGCTTCGTCTGGAAGGCCGTCCTTTCTGAGTAGCATATTATGCTTTTATTATTATAGATGATTTAGACATAGATATGGAGATTGACATAGATCATTCTTTATTGTCACTGAAGAATATGTTCATTGATTCATAGATATAGATGTAGATGTAGAGATAGATATAGAGATAACGATGTAGATGTATTTGTAGATGCACATAATAGTATAGATATAGATATTGTTTTCCTTATCCTCACCCGAGGATACATTCATTCATTCTTAGAGGAAAAGTAAAGGAGAGAGAGAGAAGGAAAGAGAAACATTAATGTGAGAGAGAAATATTGCTCAGTTGCCTCCCATATATACTCTACTGTGAATGTATTTATTTATTTATTAAAATTTTTAAAAATTGAGTTTAGAGAGGAAGGGAGAGAGAGATAGAAACATCACTGATGAGAGAGAATTATTGGTTGGCTGCCTCTTGCATGCCACACACTGGGGATGTTTCCCGAATTCTGGACATGTGCCCTGACTAGGAATCGAATGGTGACCTCCTGGTTCATAGGTCGATGATCAACCAGTGAGCCATGTTGGTTGGGCTCCTCCTGCATTTTTAGAATTCATTGAACCCCCTGTGTACCTGGGCTCTGGCAAGTGAGACTTTGGCAACATCATAGGTGACCAGGCCCCAGCTCTTGCCTGGCTGCCCTCTGATCCCAATGGCCACATACTTATCCACTACGATGCTCTGCAGCTCATGGCCCCCTGGAGGTTCCATCAGCACAGGTGTGAGCTGTTGGAGGTGCTGTGAGGTCATTGCTCCTTTGTGTCTCCCCCTGGCACAGGTGGGGCCCGCATAGCCTGACATTACACGTGGGCACTTCACATAGACTTATCAGGGTAGTTGAGGTCACCACAGGCCACATAAGTGGCCCTGACCTTGGCATCTCAGGGAGGGCCTGGCACAGGAGATGGGAATGAGGGGATGATGTGGGGGTGCATTTAAAGCAAAACCTACAAGAGCCCAAAGGCGAGGGCAGACACAGCCACAGGGGATGTCCTGTGCAGGCTCCATGGGGTGAGAGTGTGGGTGGCAGAGGACAGAGTGTGGGAGGCAGAGGGTGAGGATGGGGTGGTGTCTGTGGAGCTGGAGGCACAGCAGAGGTGGGCGGGACTATGTCTACCTTCAGCAGGTTCTCAGGATGCAGGTGGTTCTCCAGGGAAGCAGGACAAGTGTTGGGACAAGTCATCCTGGGACCGGGTTCTGAGACCAATGGGGAACGGGGCCCAGCAGGGTTGTGACAGGGCTTGTCACTGGGCCTCCTTCCTGCTTCTTTCCCGGGACACCCTGAGAGCTGGGTCCACCTCCCAGGTTCACAGAGAGGCAGCGCCTGCAGGGTCTGACCCTAAACCTCTATGTACAGCCATGTCAGTGAGAGACAGGTGACTAACTGTCCCCAAATTTCCCCTTCTGGGGCAGAGCGAGGGCTGATCACCTTCAAGTGAGGTTTGGGGCCTGGATTCTGTTCCCCACTCAGCACTGCCTGGAGGGTGGGGGACTTCACTCTCAGTAAGGGGACAGGAATCACTACAATGTTTTCCTTATAAACCCAGAGAGGGACCATCAGGGACATGGTGACAGGAAGGACCTAGATGAGAAGTCCACCAGATCTGACACACAGCCACTTCCTGCTTTTTTCCTGCAGAGAATCTAATTAAAGACACAAAGAAGAAAGAGGAACTGCCCCTGGGACACTAGGAGGGAAGAAAGCATTGACCCCAATAGGAAGCCTGCACAACCCTCCAGGGACACCCTCTGAGTTGGGACCCTGGGTTTGCTGGTTCCTGAGCGCCCCCTGGTGTCCTGGATGCTCCCTGCAGCCCAGGCCTGCTGTCTCCTCAGGGAGGTTAGTGTCTGGGCTCACACTGACTTCCCCTCACTGTGTATCTCGCACAGTAATACACGGCCGTGTCCTCGGCTCTCAGGCTGCTCATTTGCAGATACACCGTGTTCTTGGCGTTGCCTTTGGAGATGGTGATGTGGCCCTTCACAGAGTCAGCGTAGTATATGGTTCTACCACTATAACTAATGTATGAGGCCCTCTTCAGCCCCTTCCCTGGATCCTGGCGGACTCAGCTCATCCAGTAGCTACTGAAGGTGAATCCAGAGGCTGCACAGGAGAGTCTCAGAGACCCCCCAGGCTGCACCAAGCCTCCCCCAGACTCCACAAGCTGCACCTCACACTGGACACCTGTAAACACAGAGACACAAGGTGGACTTAGAATCACATGGAATCACCAACAGGCACAGGCACAGGTCTCAGCGCTGCCCACTCCTGAGAACGACCTTGAGAAATGATCAGAAGCAAAATGCAGCTTGGCACCAAGTCCATGGTGGAGCCACTGGGGTCCTGTCTCAGGTGCTTGGGTTCTGGGTGTCTCTCCAACATGCCGGGCAAGGGCCCCCTTTTATGAGCAGGAGGAGAGCCCCATTTGCATGGAGTCTGCATATAAGGTGCAGCTGGGACCCTGGGCTGCATGCCTGACCTTGTCATCCTAGGGGCGACCCCAGGCACACACAGACACAGAACGTCCCTGGCTACATAAGGTGGGTTTACCAAGCTGCTGCCACTGCCGGGGATCGTGGGCAGGATCTAAACTCAGCGCTACCCACACACTATTTTTAGGAGCAATGCAACTCAAGGATGTTGGCCACAGGCGTCCTGTCCTGACCCCCTCCCTCCTTCCTTTCCTGAGACCCGTCACCCTGACACCATTCCTTTGGGGGCAGCTTCCAGGATTGAGAGTCCTCCTTCCAGGGGTTTTGATGAGGACCCAGGGGTGCTCCCCCAGAGGATCGTGGATGGGGCTTCCTCTCGCTCTCCTTCACCCTCTGTGGGCCATGTCACCTTTCTGGGGTTTGGAATAAGAATTTGCATTGGATGATGCTTTTATTTTGAGACTGAAAGATTCTCCTTGTCATTTCCTCAATCAGATCCTTCACAAAACTCCAACCTCTACATGTGAGGAGGCAGGCGAGGTTGGGCTGGACGCTGTGGCTGCAGCCTCCAACTCAAACCTGCTGCCACTCTCACAAGCACACAGCTGCCTCCTGAAACCACACATTTCACTCAACTTCACCTGCTGTTTGTGTGCAAAAGTTGTGTTTTCCCAGCTTCACTTTGTGGGAGAGTTTGCATCATTTCCCCATAGACCCTGGATGCTGGGCTCAATTTTTGGAGCCTCCTCCCCATACAAAAGCATGCAAACTCTTTGGAGTCACCACCACCATCATGTGGTGGTAGCATGTTTTTCCTAATAGTGTGCACCTCACTCTCCGCATTGGAAGAAACCTGTATGAACCTATGTAGTAAATGTGTAAACACCAACAGGTTAATGTAGGAAATCTCCAAACATGGAGAGAATGGTTTATAAGATTTTATTTCAGCCAAACTGTCGACAACTGTTGAGGAGCAAGACCTCAAATGCTCCAGAGAATAAACATTTACAATTACGTATGTGCATTTGAAGTTTAGGAGGAAATGTGAGGGATGACATGGAGGTGGGAGCGAGCAAGATGGGGACAGGATGCCAGGATAGTGAACAGGAGGTTCTCTCTCTCTCTTTTCTAATTTTTGCTGTTGAAATATTGCATAAGGCCTCCTTTATTCTTTTTTATCCTCTTCCCTCTCACTCCCATTCCCTACCCATGCCCTCATCAACCCATTGTCTGTGTCCATGGATTAGGCATATATGCAGACAAGTTCACTGGTTGATCTCTTCCCACCCACCCTCCCTGCCTTCCCTCTGAGGTTCCATAGTCTGTTCACCCTTCTGTGTCTCTGGGTCTATTTTTCTTCAGTTTATTTGGTCCATTAGCAATGCAGACTGGTGCAGCCATTATGGTAAACAATACGGAGTTCAATTTAAAAATTAAAAGTGGGACTCCTTTTGACCCAGTGATCACACTTCTAGGAATACATCATGAGAAACCCAAAATACTCATCAGAAAGAATGCATGCACCACTATGCTCATAACAGTGCAATTTACAACAGCTAAGCTTTGGAAAGAGCCTACAAGCCGGTCAGCAGACGATTGGATTAAAAAACAGTGGCACATCTACACCATGAAATACTATGCAGCCATGAAAAAGAAAGAACTCTTACCATTTGCAATAGCAGGGGTATGTCTGATAAGGGGTTAATCTCCAAAATGCATAGCAACTCATACAAATTAACAAAAGGAAGACAACAACACAATTGAAAAATTGGCAAAGGGACTAATAGGTAAGCCTCCAAAGTGGACACACAGATGGCCAAGACGTGCTCTCCTGAAGGTGGTCATGCTGATGTCAAAGGTGTGTTTCTCAGATGCACAGGAACAATGGACGGGGTGCTTAAGGCAAAGATGAGCCTTTTAGTAAAGAAGTCAGAGGCCTGGGCATGCCCACCCCCAGGACTGCCCAGGTAGGATGTGTGGTCAGAGCCTCCTGTGAGGGTCCTGTCAGTCACTGAGTTTTGTCAGATTTACGACAGAGCCCCCATTTGTTTACAAATACAATCCCTAAAACTAGAACCAGAAAGGGCTTTCTGTGAGCTCTGTGGCTGATCCTTGGAGCAAAACTAATTTAAGACGGAGCAGGAAATATTGTCTTTACTAAACTTTTCACCTGCTCCTGGTCTTGTCCCCTGATAGTCTTGAGCGCCCCCTGGTGTTCTAGACATTATCTGCAGCCCAGCCCTGCTGTCTTCCTCAGGGAGGTTAGTGTCAGGGCTCACACTGACTTCCCCTCACTGTGTATCTCCCACAGTAATACACGGCTGTGTCCTTGGTGGTCACGGAGCTCAGCTGCAGGGAGAACTGGTTCTTGGATGTGTCTCTGGAGATGGAGGTTCGGCTCTTGATGGAGGGGCTGTAGTAAGTGTTCCCACCATAACTTATGTACCCGATCCACTCCAGCCCCTTCCCTGGAGGCTGGCGGATCCAGCTCCACCAGTAACCACTGGTTGTGATGGAGAATCCAGAGACAGTGCAGGTGAGGGAGAGGGTCTGCGAGGGCTTCACCAGTCCTGGGCCCGACTCCTGCACCTGCACCTGGGACAGGACACCAGGGACAGAGAGAACACAGTGAGTCCTGGGCTCAGATGCAGGGTCCCCATCTCCTCATGTCTAAGCCCTGAGTCACTCACATCTGGGAGCTGACAGCAGGAAGAGGAAGAGCCATATGGGAGTCATGTCTTGCAGGTGAGGTCCTCGTCCCCCAGAAAGTATTCTCCAGGTTGAGGAGGCCCTGCATTTAATTGGACACCAACTGTGTATGTGTCTGGCTCCCCTGTGAGACATTTGCATATGGAAGGTGTCTGCACATACAAAGGGCAAGAGGTGAGGGAGGTACTGGTCTCTGGGGCTTCTCCTGGAAGGAGGTGCTGACTGTGCCCTCAGAGAACCAGGCCCTCCTTGGGGTTGGTCACCGTGACCAGGGACCTCTCCTTCCACAGCAGGGGCTATGCTGCAGGAGGTGGTCAGGAAGTAGGATGTGGGCACAGTCACTCCTTAGGGATAAAGTCAATGTGCTTCTGCATATATATATATATATATATATGTTTATATTTATATATATTTTTATATATTTATTTATATATAGTGATTTAGATATATGTATAGTTTGACTATAGATGTATTTATATATATAGATATAGTGTTGATATAGAGATTGTTTTCTTTATCCTTCCTTGAGGATATTTTCATTGATTTTTAGAGAATGGAAAGGAGAGATAGTTAGATAGAGAGAGAGAGAGAAACATTGATGTGAGATAGAAATATTGAACAGAGAAAGATGGGGAGAAAGAGAGAAACATTGATGGCAAGGAACATATTTATAATTTGCCTCCCATATCTGCCAGCCTGGGAATCAAACCCACAACCTTGTCATTCATTTGTTTTAATATATATTTTATAGATTTCAGAGAGGAAGGGAGAGGGAGAGACAGATAGAAACATCAATGATGAAAGAGAATCATTGACCAGCTGCCTCCTGCATGGTCACTACTGGGAATCAAGGCCACAACCCAAGTATGTGCCCTTCCCTTGAATGGAATCATAGGTCGAAGCTCAACCACTGTGCCACACCAGCATGGCTTCATTCACTTTTGAAATATATTTTCAGTTAGTTTAGAATTCAATCTTGATGGCCACTCTATTTTCCTTCAGCACTTACAGTCCTCATTTGTTGCAGAAGGTTCATGTTTAGGAGACCAGAAGTCCCATTCAACACTGTTTCCCTTAGAAACTGCTCAGAGGATAAACTATGACCAGAGTGTGAGCCTATACCCTGTGGACCTAGTGTTGGGGAGAGCGGAGTGTCTGTGCGGGTCCCTGGGGACCAAAAGCATGAACTAGAGAGACACAGACAGAGCTCCCTCCAGGGTCCTATTCCTTCAGGGCAGTTTGGTGCTGGATGTGGAGCATCTGCACAGCCTCCTTTGTTGTGTTTATTCTCTAGACTCTATTGTGGATCCAGTTTCATGACCTGGGACATAGAATAACCTCCGTCATGACCAGGTGTGTTGAGGGGAAGATGTTGGAAATGATTTAGAAATAATTAAGTTTAGTTTATGAAAATCTTGTTATTGGAGAGCTGATGTCTGCATGTGGATCTTGTGACCACTGTGCCACATGATGGGGGTCAAGTGGAATCTGCACCTGACCCAGTATTACACTGGGGGCAGAGCTACCTGGGAACATGATGGGGGATTAACCAAGACCGAGGACACACACGTCCAGGGCTCTTGTTTCATTAGGTTGTCATCTCCTTGTTGTGTAGTCGTTCAAGTTTTCTTCCCTCACTTTCCTCTGAAACAGCCCACATGTTTCCTAGAGCCATGAAGACACTCTGTTGAGAGGGTGCAGGGGCACAAGGCATTTGTGTGTTGGTTTTGTATCTTACATTTTTCCTGAATCCTAGTTCTATCAGCTTCTCATACAGTGTTTAGGGTTTTCTATGTACAAGATCCTATCATCTGCTTACAGATAAGGAGAAACATTTTAACTCATTTATTTCTATGTAGACATTTGAAATTTCCTTTTCTTGCCTAATTATTCTGAGAAGAACTTCTTGTTTTGACGAATAGAAGTAGTCACAGGGAAGCCCTTGTCTTGTTCCTGATGTAAGAAGAAAAGCTTTGAAATTTTCTTTGTAAAGCATGATGTCACTCGTTGGCTTTTCAAATGTGGCCTTTAGTATATTGAGGTCCATCACTTCTACGTCTAATCTGCTAAGAATTTTAATTCTGAAGTGATTCTCAATTTTAAAGGCTTTATTCTGTATCTATTTATAAGACGGTATACCTTATCCTTCATTCTGTGGAGAAGATGTAGCACAGTTACTGGTTTTCCTACGTTGAACCATCCTTGCATGCTAGGATGGTATCCCCTTGCAGGGTGCTGTTAAGTTTCCTAGTATATTTTTGAGGGTTTTGTATATAATTTAATCAGCGATATTGACCAGTCATTGTTGTATGTTTTTACTTGGCTTTGTTATAAGTGTAATGGTCACCTCAATAAATCTGTTTGGAAGTGCTGTCTCTTTCCTCAATTCTTGGAAGTGTTCAAGAAGAGTTGATAGAAAGTTATCAATCCCCATTTGAATTTCTGGTAGAATTCACCCTTGAATTCATTTGGTCCTTGGCTTTTATTTGGTGGAAGGGTTTCACTATTACTTCAACTATATTTTAAAAATTTGTAGCAATTTAGCAAAGTTTGGATTAAATTCCTAATTTGAGCATGGGGGGATGTCACTCAGCCCAGCCTGTACCCTCTCACAATCTGCAATCCAGGACCCTTTATGTAGGGTCGCTAGGCCTGGCCAGTAATCAGGGTCTAACAGGGCTTTCCTTCCCTGGGCTGCCGACAGCTGTCCCCGCCCTTGCCCCTACCACTGCCTGCCATCTCTGTGGCACTGCCCCCTCTACCCACCACTGGTCACCTCCCTCTTTGGGCAACATGCGTGAGATGTGATCCCTTGCCTGGCCTGGGCTTCCCTGTGCTGTGCAATCCTTGGCTGGCCCTGCACACCCGCCACAGCATTGCTGGCCGATGGCCTGGGCCTCCCTCTCTGGGGAGAACCATCACGGGGTTTTGTGATTGATGGCTCCGCAAAGGGAGGCCCAGACCAACTGTCCAGGGCTCAGCAATCGATCGTCACACAGAGGGTGGCCTGGGCTTTCCTCTGCGGGGTGATTGTGGGTCCATGGCTGGGTCCCCCATCCAATCTCATCACACCTGCTTTGGTTGGCCTGGTGCCACATAGCGTGGTCCTCCGGCAGGTCGTCTGGATGGTCATTATGCTGTTGGGTGGTTTGGTCGATTTGCACATTATGCTTTCATTATTGCAGATATTTGACTGCTTTATTCCCTCTTACATTCCTGACACTTGGCTATTTTGTGGACAATTTATTGTGTTTCCATTTTGGAAAGTTTCCTTAGACTACTGAAGTTCATGTATGTTTAATCTGCAGTGTTAGTCTTACTCCATGTATTATTCATTTCAGATGTTATTTTCTTAGGCTCTAGAAATTCAAAATACAGACCAGTTCTACCCACTCCTTTGTGTTAGAATAAAGCCCTTGTGAGTTTCTTCCAACAGAAGCTCCTGACAGGAGACTGTCCCTTTGTTAGCACAGCTGAGCTTATTGGTTGCTGGTGCTGCAGTAAGGTCTCTCTTGTCAGTGCCCAATAACGTCCCCAATGGCCTCCTTAACATGGCAATGTCTCCTGGAGGAGGGACCAAAGGAAACATTAAGGCCTCCTTCTGACTGATGAATGGGGCAGAGGAAGTAAGTGACTTCCTCCAAGGGGTGGTGTGAAAGGAAGCATAAGGCTTAAAGGGGAGGGGCAGTGAGTCCTGGAGGAGGGTGTTTACTCCTGGAAAATAAAACCACTGACCAGGTCATCAGAGACTGTATCCCCCAGGTCCCAGCTCCTGAGCTGGTCCTCATGTAGGTGGTCCTCAGCACCCCCCGGTGGCCTGAGGGCCCCCTGCAGCCCATCCCTGCTGGCTCCCTCAGGGAGTTTGTGTCTGGGCTCACACTGACTTCCCCTCACTGTGTGTCTCGCACAGTAATACACGGCTGTGTCCTTGGTGGTCATGGAGCTCAGCTGCAGGGAGAACTGGTTCTTGGAAGTATCTGGAGATGGAGGTTCGGCTTTTGAGGGAGGGACTGTAGTAGGTGTCTCCATCATGCCATATATGCCCTATCCATTCCAGCCCCTTTCCTGGGGGCTGGCAGATCCAGCTCCAGCAGTAACCACTGGTTGTGATGGAGAATCCAGAGACAGAGCAGGTGAGGGAGAGGGTCTGTGAGGGCTTCGCCAGTCCCGGGCCCGACTCCTTCAGCAGTACCTGGGACAGGACACCTGGGACAGAGAGAACACAGTGAGTCCTGGGCTTAGATGCAGGATCCCCATCTCCTCACATCTAAGCCCTGAGTCACTCACATCTGGGAGCTGACAGCAGGAAGAGGAAGAGCCACATGGGTGTCATGTCTTGCAGGTGAGGTCCTTGTCCCCCAGAAAGTATTCTCCAGGGTGAGGAGGCCCTGCATTTAAGTAGACGCCAACTGTGTGTGTGTCTGGTGGTCGTGTGTGCATATGGGAGGTGTCTGCACATACAAAGGGCAAGAGGTGAGGGAGGTACTGGTCTCTGGGGCTTCTCCTGGAAGGAGGTGCTGACTGTGCCCTCAGAGAACCAGGCCCTCCTTGGGGTCCTGGTCACAGTGCCCAGGGACCTCTCCTTCCACACCAGGGGCTATGCTGCAGGAGGTGGTCAGGTAGTAGGATGTGGGCACAGTCAGTGACTCCTTAGGGATAACATCAATGAGCCTCTGCTCCCATGGATATAGATAGATAGATAGATATAGATAGATAGATAGATAGATATAAATATAGTTATAAATATAGATATTAATTTAGATTTATGTATAGTTTGACTATAAATGTATTTATAGATATAGATATGGTATTGATATAGAGATTGTTTTCTTTATTTTTACTTGAGGATATTTTCATTGATTTTTAGAGAAATGGAAAGGAGAGAGAGAGAAACATTGATGTGAGATAGAAATGTTGAACAAAGAAATATGGTGACAAAGAGAGAAATATCAATGATGGGGAACATATTTATCATTTGCCTCCCATATCTGCCAAGACTGGGAATCAAACCCACAACCTTTTCATTTATTTGTTTTAATATAGATTGTAGAGAGAAATGGAGAGGGAGAGACAGATAGAAACATCAATGATGAAAGGGATTCATTGATTGGCTGCCTCCTCTATGGTTATGAATGGGAATCAAGCTCACAACCCACGTATGTGCCTTGACAAGGAATGGAATCAATGAAGCTCAACTACTGTGCCACACCAGCATGGCTTCGTTCAGTTTTGAAATATATTTTCAGTTAGTTTAGAATTCAACATTGATGGCTACTCAATTTTCCTTCAGCACTTAAAGTCCTCATTTTTTTGCAGGAGGTTCATGTTCAAGAGACCAGAAGTCCCATGTGACACGGTTTCCCTTAAAAAGTGATCAGAGGATAAACTAAGACAAGAGTGTGAGCCTAGAGCCAGTGGACCAAGTTTTGGGGAGAGAGGAGTGTCTGTGCGGGTCCCTGGAAACCAAAAGCATGAACTAGAGAGACACAGACAGAGCTCCTGGGTTCTATTTATTCAGGGCAGTTTGGTGCTGGACTTGTAGCAGCTGCACGGCCTCCTTTGTGGTGTTTATTCTCCCAGTGGTTCTCAACCTTCCCAATGCTGCGACCCTTTAATACAGTCCCTCATGTTGTGGCGACCCCAAACCTTAAAATTATTTTTGTTGCTACTTCATAACTGTAATTTTGCTACTGTTATGAATCATAATGTAAATATCTGATATGCAGGAAGTATTTTAATTATTTGTCACCCTCAGGAAGGTCTAGACTAGATTTGGATCCAGTTTCATGCCTTGGGACATTGAAGAACCTCCATCATGACCGGGTGTGTTGAGGGGAAATGTTGGAAATGATTTAGGAATAATTAAGTTTAGGTTATGAAAATCTTGTTATTGGGGAGCTCATGTCTGCATGTGACCCTTGTGACCACTGTGCCACATGATGGGGGTCAACTGGAACCTGCACCTGATCCAGTGCTACATTGGGGTCAGAGCTACCTGGGAACATGATGGGGGTTTAACCAAGACCGAGGACACACACGTGCAGCCTTCTTGATTCATTAGGTTGTTATCTCCTTGTTGTGTAGCCAGTTCAAGTTTTCTTCCCTCACTTTCCTCTGAAACAGCCCACATGTTTCCTAGAGCCATGAAGACACTCCGTTGAGAGGGTGAAGGGGCACAAGCCATTTGTGTGCTGGTTTTGTGTCTTACATCTTTCTTGAATCCTAGTTCTATTAGCTTCTCATACTGTGTTTAGGGTTTTCTATGTACAAGGTCCTGTCATCTGCTTACAGATAAGGAGAAACATTTTAACTGGTTTATTTCTGATTTAGACATTTTAAATTTCCTTTTCTTGCCTAATTATTCTGACAAAGACTTCTAGTTTTAACAAATGGAAGTAGTCACAGGGGAGCCTTGTCTTGGTCCTGATGTAAGAAGAAAAGCTTTGAAATTTTCTCTGTGTAGTGTGATGTCACTTGTTGGCTTTCAAGTGTGGCCTTTAGTATATTGAGGTCCATAACTTCTGCACTTAATCTGCTAAGAATTTTATATCTGAAGCAATTCTCAATTTTAAAGCTTTATTCTGTATCTATTTATATGATGTTATGCTTTATCCTTAATTCTGTGCAGGACGTGTATCACAGTTACTTGTTTATATATGTTGAGCCATCCTCGATGCTAGGAGGGTTTCCCACTTGATCATGGTCAATGATCCTTTCAGTGTGCAGTTTAGTTTCCTGGCATATCTTTGAGGATTTTGCATGTAATTTCATCAGGAATATTGACCTGTCATTTTTGTTTGTTTCTACTTGACTTTGATATGAGTGTAATGGTCACCTCAAGAAATCTGTTTGGAAGTGCTGTCTCTTTCCTTAATTCTTGGAAGAGTTCAAGAAGAGTTGATTAGAAAGTTATCAATTCCTATGTTAAATTCTGACAGAATTCAACTTTAAGTTCATTTGGTCCTTGGCTTTTATTTGGTGGAATTTTTCACTATTCAACTATATTTTTAAAATTTGTAGTGATCTAGCAAAGTTTGGATTAAATTCCTAATTTGAGCTCCTACTAAGTGGGCTGAGAAATACAACTGTTGATCTTCACAGGGTGTGGTCAGTGTTGAAATAATAGTTGCTTTCAGACATCGTATTTATTCCATATGGCATCCAAGAGAGTGAAATATAACCCCATTTTATTATATAGAATTTCTAAAGTACAGTGTGCAATGACATGAATGGTTTTGTATCACTGCTCATGTGTGAATGCATGTCTTTTCCAGAAAGGAGTGTTTGACTGTGTGTGTGTGTGTGTGTGTGTGTGTGTGTGTGTGTGTGTGACTGTGTGTGACTATGTATCTGTGTGACTGTGTTTCCTGGGCAAGTAGTAAGAGGACGTATGGACGCCGGGGGTCCCTTGGATGCTCCTCGGCTTCCAACAGGCTCCCGATGCACATCTCACCCAGAGTGAAGCTAGAAAAGCTTGGATCCAGGAGGAAAGGTGGAGGAGGAGTTCGATGATGCACATCCCAGCCTCAGGGTCACCTTTCCCTGCTTTGGAGTTAGCACTGCTTCTTGATTGACAGCAGGGCCCTTCCTGTGGATGGATGAGGGGCTCCCTGTGTTTGGTGCACTGAGCTGACAGCTCTTCTGGGGACCAATGTGGACCCAGAGAGTATGGGTGAGGCCCACCAACCCTGAGTGAGCCCAGGCCTTTCAGCAGAGGGAGGGCCCTGTGATCTCCCAGGACCAGAAGAGGGAGGGTCAGACACTGAGAGAGCTGTGACCCCCAGGGAGGGAGGCAGAGCTGTGCACACAGCCCAATCCCAGCAACTCACCCATGGAATTCACACTCATCAATGAAACGTTGAGAAGAGAATAAAAATAAAAGCCACTTTTGGAATTTGTGAAGGAGACTTCGTGAAGGTAAGTCCCCATCACTTTCACCTGCAAACACAATGTCCCTTCTTCACTGTTGTCTGCAGTGAGAACATGAGAAGGAAGAGCTGTCCCTGGAAGCAGCTGAGAGCTTGAGAGGAAATCCTTGTGCCCAACAGGAAGGCCCTTCCCTACCCACCTCCCTCTGCCCCTGCTCCTGGGGCTGCTGTCTGTGCTGTGGGTCCTGAGCGCCCCCTGGTGTCCTGAGAGTCCCCTGCAGCCCTGCCCTGCTGTCACCTCAGGGAGGTTTGTGTCTGGGCTCACACTGACTTCCCTTCACTGTGTCTCTTGCACAGTAATACATGGCCGTGTCCTCTGTGGTCACGGAGCTCAGCTGCAGGGAGAACTGGTTCCTGGCCGTGTCATCAGTGATGGAGATGCGGCCCTGGAAGGCTGGGTTGTAGCTTGTGTACCCTGACCAGTACCCCATCCACTGCAACCCTTTCCCTGGGGGCTGGCGGATCCAGTTCCAGTAGTTACTGCTGGTGACTGAGCCCCCGGACACAGTGCAGGTGAGGGAGAGGGTCTGTGAGGGCTTCACCAGTCCTGGCCCCGACTCCTGCAGCTGCACCTGGGACAGGACACCTGGGACAGAGAGAACACAGTGAGTCCTGGGCTCAGATGCAGGGTCCCCATCTCCTCATGTCTAAGCCCTGAGTCACTCACATCTGGGAGCTGACAGCAGGAAGAGGAAGAGCCATATGGGAGTCATGTCTTGCAGGTGAGGTCCTGGTCCCCCAGAAAGTAATCTCCAGGGTGGGGAGGCCCTGAATTTAAGTGGATGCCATCTGTGTGTGTGTCTGGTGGCCGTGTGGGTATTTGCATATGGGAGGTGTCTGCACATACAAAGGGCAAGAGGTAAGGGAGGTCCTGGTCTCTGGGGCTTCTCCTGGAAGGAGGTGCTGACTGTGCCCTCAGAGAACCAGGCCCTTCTTGGGGTCCTGGTCACCATGCCCAGGGACCTCTCCTTCCACAGCAGGGGCTATGCTGCAGGAGGTGGTCAGGAAGTAGGATGTGGGAATAATCAGTGACTCCTTAGAGATAAAATCAATATGGACATAGTTATAATATAGATATAGATATAGATGATATAGATATACATTATATGTAAGATATAGATATAAATGTAGTTAAATATATCAATATAGATAGATCATGGAACTTGGGCCTCCCTCTGTGGGACGATCATGGGGTGATGTCAGATCCCCCCAACCAATCGCATCACACCAGCGTTGGTATGCCTGGTGCCAGTGCATGTCATAGCGTGGTCGTCCAGAAGGTCGTCTGAATGGTTGTTCTGTTGTTTGGTCCTTTGGTCAATTTACATATTGCACTTTTATTATTGTAGATATTTGACTGCTTTATTGTCTCCTTAGGGATAAAATAAATGTGCCTCTGCTGGGATAGATAGATATAGATATAAATATCTATATTAATAAAAGCCTTGGTGGCTCTTGTACCTTCATGTGATGCCCTCACATCATCACAATATGACCACCCCCATGTCGTCACAAGATGGCTGCCCCATTTAGTCACGAAGAGGCCACCACAAGATGGCTGTCACATGATGGCTGGCAGGGGAGGGTAGTTGGGAGTGAACAGGCCAGCAGGGGAGGGCAGTTGGGGCCCATCAGGCTGGCAGGGGAGCAGTTAGGCATCAATCAAGTTGGCAGGGGAGCAGTTAGGGGGTAATCAGGCAGGCAGGCAGGGAGGTGGTTAGGAGCCAGCAGTCCCGGATTGTGAGAGGGATGTCCTACTGCCAGTTTAGGCCAGTCCCTGTAAACCGGCAGTCGGACATCCCGCGTGGGTTTTTCAGACTGCAGAGGGTGCAGGCTGGGCTGAGGGATACCACGCCTAGTGCCCAAATTTCATGACCGGGCCTCTAGTAGATATAGATATAGTTAGATATAGATAATACAGATAGATACAGATATAGATGTATATATAAATATAGATACATATATAGATATAGATACAGATACATATGTAGATATAGCTCTTTCTTTTTTAATCATCGATTGAGGATGTTTTCATATATTATTAGAGGGAAAGGAAAGAATAGAGAGAGAAACATCAATGATGAGAGACATTGTTTGAATGCATCCTGCATGCCACATACAGGAGATGTTGTCGTCAACCTGAACATGTGCCCTATCCAGGAATTGAACAGTGACCTCCTGGTTCATAGGTTGATGCTCAACCACTGAGCCATGCTGGCTGTGCTGCTCCTGCACTGTTAGGATTCACAGAGCTCCTTGTGTACCTGAGCTCTGGTCAGTGCGACTTTGGCAACATAATAGGTGACCAGGCCCCAGCCCTTCCCTCACTTCCCTCTGGCATCAATGGCCATGGGCCTGTCCACCACGATGCTCTGAAGCTCTGGGGCCCTGGGAGGTTCCCTCAGCACAGGTGTGAGCTGTTGGAAGTGCTCCTAGGTCTGTGCTCAGTGTGTCTCCACCTGTCACAGGAGGGACCTGCACAGACTGACATCATATGTGGGCACTGCATGTGAGTTCAGGAGAGTGGCTGTGGTCACTTCAGGTTGCCTGAGTGGCCCTGGCCCTGGTGTCACAGGGAGGGCCTGGCACAGGAGATGGGCATGAGGGGATGATGTGAGCGGCTGGCAGGCAGAGGCAGTTAGGGGCAATCAGGGAGGCAGGCAGGCAAGTGGTTAGGAGGCAGCAGTCCTGGATTGTGAGGAGGTCCATTTAAGGTAAAACATACCACAATGGAAAGTAGAGGGCAGAGCACAGCTTCATAGGATGTCCTTTGCAGGCCTGATGGGGTGACAGTGTGGGTGGCAGAGGACAGAGGGTGAGGATGGGGTGGTGTCTGCGGAGCTGGAAGCACAGGAGAAGTGGGTGGGAGCATGTATCCCTTCAGCAGGTTCTCAGGATGCGGGTGGTTCCCGAGGGGAAGCAGGAATGTTGTTGGCACATGGCTCCTGGGACCAGGATCTAAAACGCATGGGGAACATGCCCAGCAGGGCTGTGACAGGGCCCGTCACTGAGCCTCCTTCCTGCCTCCGTCCGGGGACACACTGGGAGCTGGGTCCATATCCCAGGCTCACTAAGGGGCAGTGCCCAAAAGGTTCAGACCCTAAACTTCTATGTGCAGCCATGTCAGTGAGAGGCAAGTGGCTAACTGCCCTCAAAGGACTCCTGCTGGGGCAGAGCGAGGGGCTGATCACCCTCAGGTGAGGTTTGGGGCCTGGACTCCGTGTTCCCTGCTCAGCACTGCATGGAGGGTAGGGGATGTCGCTCTCAGTGAGCGGACAGGAATCCCTAGACTGTTTTCCTTGTCAACCCAGAGAGCGACCATAAGGGACATGGTGACAGGAACGATACAGATGAGAAGTCAACCAGATCTGAAACACAGCCACTTCCTGCTTTTTTTCCTGCAGAGAATCTAATTAAAGACACAAAGAAGCAAGAGGAACTTCCCCAGGGACACTAGGAGGGAAGAAAGCATTGACCCCAATAGGAAGCCTGCACAACCCTCCAGGGACAGACTCTGAGCTGGGACCCTGGGTTTGTGGTTCTGAGTGACCCCTGGTGTCCTGGACTCTCCCTGAAGCCCAGCCCTGCTGTCTCCTCAGGGAGGTTTGTGTCTGGGCTCACACTGACTTCCCCTCACTGTGTCTCTTGCACAGTAATACACGGCCGTGTCCTCGGCTCTCAAGCTGCTGAGCTCCATGTAGGCTGTGCTCGTGGACGTGTCTCCGGTTATGGAGACTCTGCCTTGGAACTTCTGTGGGTAGTTTGTGTCTCCATCACCAGGGTAAACCCACCCCATCCACTCAAGCCCCTGTCCTGGGGCCTGTCAAACCCACTGCATGTAGTAGTCAGAGAAGGTGTATCCAGAAGCCTTGCAGGAGACCTTCACGGAGGCCCCAGGCTTTCTCACCTCAGCCCCAGACTGCACCAGCTGCACCTGGGAGTGGACACCTGTGGGGAGGAGACAGGAGTGAGTGGAATCACCCTTGACTCTCCCTGGACCCTCCTTGACCCAGGACGCGAGCCCCTTACCTGTCGCCATGGCCACCAGGAGGAGGGTTCTCCAGTTCCTGTCCATGCTGAGGTGAGGGCTGTGCTGTGAGCACTTCTGTAGGGGAGGGTGTGGCTGTGGGTGATGCCCTCAGGGCACAGGCTTACCCATATTTAACCTGGTCTACCTCCTCTCTTTTGCATATTCATGAGGCAGAGTATTTCATAGCTGAGGTCTTGACTCCACCTGAGAGTAGATGGGTGACACAGGGACCATTTTCACTGGGAGTCTGAGGGTCCAAGTCCTAATTCTTTTTCCTTAAATTATACCTTTATTGTTGAAGGTATTACACATGTTCCCCTTCATCCCCTATTGACACCTTCTATCCGGGCCCCAGGTGCCCAGGTCTTCACCATCCTATTGTCTGTGTCCCT
Source organism: Myotis yumanensis (assembly GCF_028538775.1). Lineage (NCBI taxonomy): Eukaryota > Metazoa > Chordata > Mammalia > Chiroptera > Vespertilionidae > Myotis > Myotis yumanensis. The sequence goes on along the minus strand of NW_027223752.1, from coordinate 2,028,132 downwards.
GCATGATGCACATATGCATACGAGTGTGTTGGTTGACCTCTTCCCACCCACCCACCCGACCACGACTTCCCTCTGAGATTCTCCAGTCTGCTCCATGCTTCTAGGTCTCTGGATCCATTCTCTTCATCAGTTTATTTTCTTAATTAGGTTCCACATATGAGTGAGATCATGTGATACTTGTCTTTGTCTGACTGGCTTATTTCACTGACATGATACTGTCCAGGTCCCTCCATGCTGTCCCAAAGGGTAAGAGATCCTTCTCTTTTTACTGCTGCATAGTATTCCGTGGCATAAATGTACCACACCTTTTTTTATCCACTCAGCTCCTCATGGGCATTTGGGCTGTTTCCAGTTTTAGCTATTGCAAATTGTGCTGCTATGAGGGTAGGGCTGCATACATTGTTTCTGATTGGTGTTTGGAGTGCCTTAGCATATATTCCTTAAAGTGGGTTCACTGGTTCAAATGGCAGTGCCATCTTTATTTTTTTGAGGAAACTCCATACTGTGTTCCATCATGGCTGCATTAGTTGGTATTCTCACCAGCAGTGTAGGAGGGTTCCCTTTTGTCCACATCCTGGCCAGCACTTGTCATTGTTGATTTGTTGATGGTAGCCATTCTGACAAGTGTGAGCTTTTTGTGCACACTTTCTTTATGCAAGCTCATGGCCTATTGCAGAGACACCAAATAGTTACATCAGAAATAGTCATGGCTCTATGTGGAGAGAAGACACTTAATAAAAGCAGTGATCATGTATGTGCACAACATAGAATCATTCATATGTTGAAATGATGATGGAAGGAAATTGAACTGTTTTCTCAGTCTAGTGTCATCAGTGATGTTGGGGTTCAGAGGGAGGCGAGTGAAGAGAATTCCACCACAGAATTTCTCACAGGAAAGGGAACTTCAACCCTGAGAGGAATCCCTCCCTTCCAGCCTCCTTCTGCCCTTCCCTGGGTGGTCACTGTGGTGAGATGGTGGTGGGCTCTCCCCCATAACATACAACATCCCTAATGTGTAATACACACATTCTCCCATCAGGCACATGATTCAGAAAGATAGTCTCTTGCTAAGCTTTTCAGTAAATATTCTTGATGAAATTATTGGTGGAACAAATGGTTTACTTTTATTGAAGTTCAATACATCAGTATTTTCTTTATTGGCACCAGTTTTGGGTGATTTTACAAAGAACTCCCTAGAAAATTGTGAGCATCCACTGTCCATGTGGATTGGCTACAGCAGCCACAGGGACTGGAGCAGGTTCTGGTATGAGGGGGGAGCGCTGCTGGGAAACTACCCATAAATGTGGACTTGACTGTGGACCTGGGGGAGGGGAGGAAGCTGGACTTGATTTGAGTCACATGACAGAAATGTGCCTGATGCTCATGGACACAGAGTTACTGGGCATGTGGGTTTAAAGCCTCCTCCAGTGAAGGCCCAGAAGGAAGTGCAGGGCATGATAGAGACAGCTCGTATCATCATAGGAAATACCTGAATAATGATGAGCAGGAGTCGATTGAAGTAGAAACGCTGAAGATCATGCAGGCAGGGATCAAGAGCAATAAGGAACCTGTCACTGCAAACTGGTGGGAAGCCCCTGTTTTCTACATACACATCCCCACAGTGTCTCTGTTCTAAAAGGTGACACCTTCCCAGGTGCATGGAATTAGGACTTGGGCACCTTTGGGGTCATTATTCACATGGTCTCTCCCTGAGTCGCCTGAGCCACAAAATTTGTTGGGATCCCATTTATGAACACTCTCAACACTTGCAAAGAGGAGTGGACACCCTCACTGGAGGAGCCATGGTGATGGTATGTCTGTATGAGGAGCCTTCATTTCAGTGGACCAGTGTTCTTGTCTCTGTCCATCATCAGCATCATTTGCGTATTTATAATTGTTCTCATATTTTGTAGAAATGGTGGTTGTCCACACACAATGACACTTTTTTTTCAAATAATAAATGCAGGAGTCTCCTCTTCAGATGTCATTGGAACTTGAAACCACAAAGGCTGCACGTAAAATTTGATACAAGGCTTTCCAATTAGCTGATGGCCTTTGACAGGGGAGAGATCCCACCCAGGACAATGGACCAAGTGCCCTGTCCCATTCTTTGGTCATCAGTACCATCATTATCTCTACTACCATCAGTATCATCATCATTTTCTTATCATTATTTTTCACATTTTCTATAGTCGTTGTTTTTGTACACATGTAATGAAGCCTTTTTCAATATTTGATGAATTTTTATAATCTATAATAGTAGCCCGGTGCACAAAAATTTGTGCACTCGGGGGTGAGCGTGAGGGGTGGGGCCAGACCCCTCAGCTGGACCTGCACTCTCTGTCATGTTCCGGGACCCCGGCCACTCCTGGCCTAGGCACAGGCCTACAGGCTTGGGGCGTCCTGGCTCCCGAGGCCCCATTTTATCAAGAGAACAAAGTCGGCATTAGTTACAGCCCTCACCGAACCCAGTACACTGCATCTGTGCATACAATTGCCTCGTTCATGTGCCTGCTTCACCCTACTGAATTACTAACATCTCGAGGACATAGCTCTGTCTTATCCTGCTTCACTTTCAGTGCCTGGCCTGGTGCCAGGGACCTGAGAGGGTTTGCTGAGTGAGTGAATGAATGAGCAAGTAAGTGAATGAGCACGCAGCTACCAATCGGGATAGTTCGCACTCAGCTCTGGGCTGCCTGATGCAAACTCCGGGAAGTTCCCGCCCTGCTCTCAATGGTCCCTCACCCCTCTCCTGGCTGCATAGTTTGCACTCTGCTCTTGGCTGCCTGACGCAAACCCCGTGCAGTTCCCACCCTGCTCCCAGCGGCCCCACTCCCCTCTCCCAGCTGCATTGTTCTCGCAGGGCAAAGGCTGCCCGGGTGTTCGTGTTGGCAGATCAGTGCATTAGCACCTGCCAGCCTCAGATCCCCTCGGGAGGGCTGTTTGTGGGTGTGGCTGGTGGTGGATCCCTGTGATCCCACCCACCAGCCCTGGGTTGGGTCCCATATGGGCCGCTTGCCACCCGGGTTGCAGATAGCAGGCCCGGATGGCAGCGGGGCAGGCGGGATGGCACTGTCCTGACCTGCCTGCTGTATGCAAATTAGCTGCCATCTTTGTTGGCGGTTAACCGCCATCTTGGTTTGCAGTTAATTTGCATATTGTCCTGATTAGCCAATGGGAAGCGTATCGGAGGTATGGTTAATTACCCTATTTGTCTTTTATTAGATAGGATATATAAAGGGCTAATATGCAAAGTGTCCCCTCAGGAGTTCGACCTGGAGACCAGGAGTTCGATCGCTCGCTATGATGTGCGCTGACCAACCAGGGGTGGCAGGGAACTAAGGAAGACCCTGGCTGGCACAGAAAAGTCCCAATCAGTCCTGATTGTTGGTAAGGCCTAGGGGCCCTTCCCGAGCACACATTTCATGCACCAGCCTCTAGTTGTTAAGTAAAATAGGTAGCCATAGTTTAATATCTCTTTTGTTTGATTGCTGAGAACTGATGTCTTATTCCTGCCTCTTCTCAATTGACCCCACATGGAAATCTGGGAAAAAAGAAAAGATGTGTCTCTTCTCCAGATGTCAATAAGAGGTCGAAACCACAGAAGCCCCTGTAGGAGGAATTCCTTCCCTTCCACAACCATCTCAACAAAATAAAATCCCTGAGCCAGTCTCCTCTCTCAGCTCTATCCAAGCACATCCAACTTACGGAAGGAACTTTCCTATGCTTCCCAGAGTGTTAAACCCTGTGCATAATGAACATTCCAAGTCCCTTGGTGTGTGTGTGTGTTGTCGCCTCAACGCCTGTACCAAGCTTCCCTGCCTCCCTCTAACTCTGCCTGGTGTCACCTACTCTCCATTCTTTGAGCATGATGACAAGTCAATAACCTTCACCATTGAGGTCTCTCCTCTCTATTCCTGGGGTCACTGGACTCTTGTGCCCACTGACCAGGACCACAGGTTTCCTGCTGCTGCCTGGGACCCTGAGCTGTGTGGGGTTGAGCTGCACTGTTGAGTCAGCAGAGAAACTGGTTTGATTTAGCTGATGTAGGTCAGAAGATCTGATATTTAATTGTCATTTCAGTCCAAGAAGACTCTCTGTCTTTTGTCCAGGTGAGAAGCTGAGAATGGTGCATGGCAAATAGGACTTTGTCAAATTAGAATAATTTATAGTTCATGACTCTGGAGAACATCAGGAAAAAATGTCAGATGAAGAGGAAAACCCAGAAGACAAGAGGCCCCCAGGCCTTAACCTCCAACTGCACCTGCTCCTGGGCTGGATGCTCTGATCCTTGGTTGCCCAGCACCTGGTGTCCTGATCACCCCACGATGGCCAGTAGCACCCTGGCAGTCTGAGTGCTCCCTGCAGGGCAGCCCTGCTGTCTCACTCAAGGAGGTTAGTGTCTGGGCTCACACTGACTTCCCCTCACTGTGTGTCTCACACAGTAATACACAGCCGTGTTCTCAGTGGTTACGGAGCTCTGCTGCAGAGAGAACTGGTTTTTGGACGTGTCTCTGAAGATGGAGGTTCAACTCTTGAGGGAGGGACTGTAGTAAGTATCTTCTGTTTCCTACATTCAGATTCTCACAGTGTCTCTGTTCTAGAAGGTGAAACCTTCCCAGGTCCAAGGAATTCCCACTTGGACCCCTTTGGTTTGATTAATCACATGGTCTCACCATGAATCACCCAAGTTTCATAATTCATTGGGGTCCCATTAAAAAATCTCTCAACACTCACTGGGAAGAGTGGACATTCCTCACTGGAGGAGCCAAGGTGACGGTGTGTCTGTATGAGGAGCCTTCATTCCATTAGACCAGGGCTCCTGTCACAGACCATCATCTTCATTGTAATCATCATCATCATCATCATCATCATCATCATCTTCACCACAATTTGCTTACTTATAATCATTCTTCTCATTTTCTGTGGACATGGTGGTTGTCCACACACAATGACTTCTTATAAGTAAACAAAGCAGGCGCCTCCTCTTCAGATGCCATTGGGGATTGAGACTTCAATGGCCCAACTGTAAGTTGACACAGGCCTTTGAAAAAGCTGATGACTGATTGGTGGGAAAGGACAGATTCCCACCAAGACATTGGACCAAGATTCCTTTCAAATTCTATCACCACCACCACCACCACCACCATCATCATGGTCAACATCATCATCACCACCATTTGCTTATGTCTAATCATTCTTCTCATTTTCTTTAGATGTGGTTTTAGTACAGACATAAGGACTTTTTTTTCCAATTTTTGCTCATTTTTATAGTTGTATATAAAATGGGGGCCATAGTCTATTTTCTTTTTCGTTTGACTTCTGACGGCTCATTGCTGCTTCTTCTCCATCTGCCCCACACACAGGAAATCACATAAGAAATCATAGATTTCATTTTTTTTATTACAAATTTATTTATTAAAAACATTTTCCTCCAATTCTGATGACATATCAAAATAAACAAGGAGAGAGGTTACAAGGCAATAATTGATCTGATCTGGTTCTACAGAGGTTGATAAAGACCCCATTAGCTCTTTCGTACATTCTACTTAATAGCGGAAAACAAATTCAATTCATTCACTTCACAAAAGGTAAACATAATTGAGGTAATTCACACAAAAAATCTTTTATCAAGCTTGTCTTCAAATTTGTTTTAAAAAGTCAGTATAAAATGATATTGACTTAAAGAGCATCCAAGCAATGCCTTTGGTCTCCCTGTTTTTGCAAAATTAGTCAAATCCGCACGGCACACGGACACCCCCTGAGGTTCCTCCGTGCTGCCAGCCTCCCCTGTGTGGTGACTGAGGTGTAGAGAGCAGGAGAAACTCTGTTCTGATCCCAGAGCTCAAGGAAGGACGGGTTTCTGACAGGCTTCAGAGTTCTGAGACCTTCACATTAACACACAGATACAGACCTTGAACAACGGCTTTCGGAAATGCACACGCACCAGGGACCCTGTAGAGGTGAACACTTGGGGACAAGAACTGCTCTCTTTCAACGGGTCAAGCAGCCAGTCTTTTCTCAAGTCTCTTGATAAGCAACAAACCTCCTCCAGAGCATCCTCACGGTGTGGAGAAGCACAGCTGATCGGGCCTGTATCTGCCTTCCCTTCTTTTCGGATCTTCACCTTGGAGACCGGCTGGGATTCCTTCAGGGCAGGTAACAAATGCATCTGCACGAGGCCCTGTCAGCTTCGTTGCCGTCGGAGAACACATGGAAGAGGGTGCCCAGGCCTCTCCCCCCACCGCCAGCGAGCGGCCCTGGGTGGCCCCTCCAACAGAAGCAGCGATGGTCTTGAGAGGTTCAAGGGCACCGTCTTCCTTGACGAGGACGCTGCCTGCGGTTCCCAAATACTAACCACGTTCACTCCCCCCCACGCTGCCCTCTGGATGCTGCTCTGCACAGCGTCACCAGCGGGTCAGGGTCCTGCACTGAGAACTGTACTTGGCGGCCATTGTTTGCAGAAGGACCTCCAGGCACTGCCTATGGCTTCCAGGAGTCCACGTGCTGGGAAAGTCTGGCTGAGAAAAGAGCGGGTGGACAGGTGCTGCGCCAGGGCCTGGAGGGCCGCCCGCCCAGAGGCTCCGCCTGCAGCGGGGACAGGAGACTGTGGACACCCCGGCGGGTTCGCACTGCACGGTGTTCATCTTTCTAACAAAGGCTCCCACGGGGGTTCCTGGAACACACGCCCCTGCAGCGCTGCTGTTAAAGGCGGTTTCTCAGACCCCTTCCTGGGAGGGGCGGTGGGTGAGGGCAGCAGGCATCTCAGGGGAGAGGCAGAGGGGAGGCAGCAGCTGCCCCGCCCCCGCCAGTGGCTCTCCATGCGCCTCGCTCTGGTCCCTGGAAAGCTCTTCCTCCCATGCGGGTCCGAGGCATCTGCGCTGAGCACATGCTGACCCGGACCTGCAGCGGGTCTGCTGCGGGCGGAAGTCAGTCCCAGATGCACATTTTCCTCCTGACCCTTCTCTCAGGAGGAGCCTCCTCCATCTCATCACTGTGGTCAGACCCCGCCCTTCGCCTTCTGCAGCCTTTCCTCGGCCTCCAGGGCGGTTTCCATCTCCATCTCGGCCTCCTGCGTCTGAGTGACCACTGCGCCCGCGTTCATCTCCAAAACTTCGGATGAGCCCTTGGGAGGCGCTTATGATTCCTGCTTGGCTCTGGGACGGAACCATGTCCTTTCGGTTCCACACTGCGCGCCCCCAGCCTCTCCCACAGGACACGCTCCAGGGACCCCCAGGGGACAGCGTGTAGCCTCCAGCCCGCGCCATCCTGCGCCCCGAACGCTTCCAGTAGCTCTGGGGGACCACAGGGACCGCCCGCAGACAACATGCTCCTGCAGCAGGCAGGTCCCCAGGGGGAAACCCACCCAAACACGGTCCCCCCATCTCCAAACGCCCTCTGTGCTGAGCACAGACACTGAGCCATCACTGCGCTCACACACCTTCCCCAGCTCGGGCGGCCTCGCCGCCACGTTCTCACAGGGTTTCTGTTTTGCTCTTTCTCCTCCATGGAGGCCCCGAATCTGAACCCACCAGCGCTGCCCTCTGGGAGCAGTGCAACCCGGGTCATGGGATCCGCAGTCACCATGTCCTCGAAAACCTCAAAGCCTCCAAAGCACTGAGACCCCTGAGGCGCCGCTGCCTCTCCCTCAACTCCAGGCTGGGGTCCAGCAGCAGCGGCCTGAGGTGGAGGGCGCAGGGGTCCAGGCCACCAGGTCCCCAGGTCCAGGAGCACCAGCTGGGCCAGCCCCCTGCACATGCGCTAGGGACCTGGGTCCTGGGGGCTGGAGCTTTACCTGCAGCTTCTGCCTCCTCTTGCTGAATCCCCTTCTCTGCTTCTGCCAACTGGGCCTGACCATCTCCTGGAGGGAGAACTGAGGTCCCTTGAAGCGCTTGGTCCTGCTCTGGCCCATGGAAACATTAGGGCCAAGAGGGGACGGGAGTGGTGCAGCTGTGGCAATAGCCCAGCTGGTGGCAGGGCCTTGAGGAGGTAGAGGTTCATGGGGCAGCTCACCTGGGCCTGGGACTGCAGGGGCCACAGGGAAAGCAGTGCGCAGGCGCGAGGGAGGAGGCCATAGTTTTCTTTGTAGAAGTTCTTGGGAGACTGAAACCACACAAGTCCTTGGAAGCAGAATTCCTCCCCCTCTCCCACCACCTCGCCAAAATAAAAGCCCTGCAGCCATCTCCTTCAAAGTCTCCACCCAAGCAGGTCTGACTTGCTGAGTGATCTTTCCTGTGCTTCTCAGGGGTTTCAATCAGGAGCATAATAACCATCCCACGTCCCCTTGGTCTGTGTGTGTCATGAACATCTGTACCAGCTGCTGTGCCTCTGCTTCTGCATGGGGTCCACTCCTCTGGGTGCTGTGAGCATGAGGACAAGACCAGGACTGTCACCTGTGGGTCCTTCTTCTGAAGCTTTAGGGTCACACACATGTGGGGCCCACAGTCCAGCATTCAGGGGGGCTGCACTGTTGGGTCATTAGAGCCTCTTGTTAGATTCAGGTGACGTGGGTCAGAAGATTTGATGATAAAACTCATTATGGCACAAGTGTGCATGAAAGAGACTCTCTACCTTTTGTTCACATGAGAAAGTTCTCTCTCTTTACAACAGACTTTTTAGCTCAGAGACTCAGATGTCAGCGAAGAATCAGGATCCAGAGGTTCCCTGAGCGAAACTGTGACATGAAGAGGAAACCACACAGGAACCAGCCCAGACCTCCAACTGCACCTGCTGCTGGGTTGGTCCTTGTGTTCAGGGACTCTGAATGCCCCCTGGTGGTCAGAGACTTTCCTGTAGGGAGGTTTGTGTCTGGGCTCACACTGACTTCCCCTCACTGTGTATTTCACACAGTAATACACGACTGTATCCTCAGTGGTCACAGAGCTCAGCTGCAGGGAGAACTGGTTCTTGGACGTGTCTCTGGAGATGGAGGTTCGGCTCTTGAGGGAGGGGCTGTAGTTAGTGCTCCCATCATATGTTATGAACCCAATCCACTCGAGCCCTTTTCCTGGGGGCTGGCGGATCCAGCTCCACCAGTAACCACTGGTTGTGATGGAGAATCCAGAGACAGAGCAGGTGAGAGAGAGGGTCTGCGAGGGCTTCACCAGTCCTGGGCCCGACTCCTGCAGCTGCACCTGGGACAGGACACCTGGGACAGAGAGAACACAGTGAGTCCTGGGCTCAGATGCAGGGTCCCCATCTCCTCACGTCTAAGCCCTGAGTCACTCACATCTGGGAGCTGACAGCAGGAAGAGGAAGAGCCACATGGGAGTCATGTCTTACAGGTGAGGTCCTCGTCTCCCAGAAAGTATTCTCCAGGGTGAGGAGGTCCTGCATTTAAGTGGACGCCAACTGTGTGTTTGTGTCTGGTGGCTGTGTGGGCATTTGCATATGGGAGGTGTCTGCACATACAAAGGGCAAGAGGTGAGGTAGGTCCTGGTCTCTGGGGCTTCTCCTGGAAGGAGGTGCTGACTGTCCCTCAGAGAACCAGACCCATCTTGGGGTCCTGGTCACCTTGCCCAGGGCCCTCTCCTTCCACACCAGGGGCTGTGCTGCAGGAGGTTGTCAGGAAGTAGGATGTGGGCACAATCAGTGACTTTTTAGGGATGAAATCAATGTGCCTCTGCTGGGATAGATATAGATATAGATATAGTTATAGATATAGTTATAGATATAGATATAGATGTAGATATAGATATAGATGATATAGATGTAGATATAGATATAGATATAGACTAGACATAGATATAGATAATATATAGATATAGAGATAGAGATAGAGATAGAGATATGGTTATTGATATAGTTATATATATAGATATAGAGATAGACATAGATCCAGATATTTTTAAAAATATATAATTTTCTTGATATTTAGAGAGAGAGGACAGGAGAGGGATAGAAAGAAACATACACAAGAGAATCATTGATTGTCTGGCTCCTGCATGGGCCCCACTGGGGTTGGAGACCGTAACCCCATCATGTGCCCTCACCAGGTATTAAACCAGTGACTTCTTGGTTCCTATGTCGACGCTCAACCACTGAGCAACCCGAGCCAGGCTGGATCTTCTTTCTCTGTCCTCATCTGAGGATGTGTTCATTGATTTTTAGAGGGAAGGAAAGGAGAGAGAGAAGGACAGAGGGAAACATTGACCAGTTTCCTCTCATATACACCCATACTGCTAATCATACCAACAACATTTTCATTTATTTATTTAAATATTTAAAAATAGATATTAGAAAGGAAGGGAGAATAAGAGCGAGGGAAAAATCAAAGATGAGAGAAAATAATTGATTGGCTGCCTCCTGAAAGCCCCACACTGAGGATGTTGACGGGGACCTGGGCATTTGTCCTGACCAGGAATCAACCGTGACCTCCTGGTTCATAGGTCACCACTAAACCACTGAGCCATGCTGGATGGGCTGTCCCTGCACTTTTAGGATTCACAGAGCTCTCTGTGTACTGGGCTCTGGTCAGTGAGACGTTGGCAACATCATAGGTGACCAGGCCCCAGCCCATCCCTGACTGCCCTCTGACCCCACTGGCCACAGGCTTGTCCACCACGATGCTCTGCAGCTAACGGGTCCCTGGAGGTTCCCTCAGCACAGCTGTGAGCTGTTGGAGGTGCTCTGAGCTCAGTGCTCACCTGTGTCTCCACCTGACACAGGAGGGGCCTCCATGACCTGATATCACATGTGGACCCTACATGTGGGTTCAGCAGGATGGCTGAGTGGCCCTGGCCCTGGCAACTAAGGGAGGGGCTGGCACAGGAGATGGCCATGAGAGGATGGTGTGGGGGTGCATTTAAGGCAAAACCTACCAGGGCAAGAAGGAGAGGGAAGAGCACAGCAACACCGCATGTCCTGTGCAGGCCCCGTGGTGTGAGACTGTGGGCGGCAGAGGACAGAGGGTGAGGATGGTGTGGTGTCTGCGGAGCGGGAGGCACAACAGAGGTGGTGGGACCATGTCTCCCTTTGGCAGGTTCTCAGGATCCAGGTGGTTCTGGAGGGAAGCGGGACAGGTGTTGGGACACGTCCCCTGGGAACAGGTTCTGAGACCCACAGGGAAATGGGCCCAGCAGGGCTTCCTGCCTCCATCTGGGGCACACGGAGAGGTGGGAGCTTCCAGGCTCAAGGAGGGGCAGCATCTGCAGGGTCCAACCCTACACCCCCATGTGCAGCCATGACAGTGAGAGGCAAGCAGTTAATTGCCCCCAAAGGGTTCCTCCTGGGGCAGAGTGAGGGGCCGATCATACTCAGGTGAGGTTTGGGGACGGGACTCCATGTTCCCTGCTAAGCACTGCGTGGAGGGTGGGGGACCTTGCTCTCAGTGAGGGGACAGGAATCCCTACAATGTTTTCCTTGTCAACCCAGAGAGCAACCATCAGGGACCTGGTGACAGGAAGGACCCAGATGAGAAGTCGACCAGATCTGACACACAGCCACTTCCTGCTTTTTCCTGCAGAGAATCTATTTAAAGATACAAAGAAGGAGGCAGGAACTGCCCCAGGGACACTAGGAGGGAAGAAAGCATTGACCCCAATACGAAGCCTGCACAACCCTCCAGGGACAGCCTCTGAGCTGGGACCTGGGTTTGCTGGTTCTGCCCGCACCCTGGTGTCCTGGGTGCCACCTGCAGGCCAGCCCTGCTGTCTCCTCAGGGAGGTTAGTGTCCTGGCTCACACTGACTACCTCTCACTGTGTGTTTTGCACAGTAATACACAGCTGTGTCCTCGGCTCTCAGGCTGTTCATTTGCAGATACAGCGTGTTCTTGGCCTTGACTCTGGAGATGGTGATGTGGTCCTTCACAGAGTTGGTGTATTTTGAGCTACCACCACCACTATTAGCGGATACCCACTCCAGCCCCTTCCCTGGAGCCCAACGGATCCAGTGCATGTAGTAGTCATCAAAGGTGAATCCAGAGGCTGCACAGGAGAGTCTCAGAGATCCCCCAGGCTGCACCAAGCCTTCCCCAGACTCCACCAGCTGCACCTCACACTGGACACCTGCAAACACAGAGACACAAGGTGGACTGAGAATCACATGGAAGCACCAACAGGCACAGGCACAGGTCTCAGCGCTCCCCACTCCTGAGAACGACCTTGAGAAATGATCAGGAGGAAAAGGCAGCTTGGCACCAAGTCCATGGTGGAGCCGCTGGGGTCCTGTCTCAGGCACTTCGGTTCTGGGTGTCTCCCCAACATGCCAGGCAAGGGCCCCTTTTATGAGCAGGAGGAGAGCCCCATTTGCATGGAGTCTGCATATAAGGTGCAGCTGGGACCCTGGGCTGCATGCCTGACCTTGTCATCCTAGGGGCGACCCCAGATGGGAAAGGACTCAAGGACGCTGGCCACAAGGGGTCCCGTCCTGACCCCCCTCCCTCCCTCCTTTCCTGAGACCCGTCACCCTGACCCCATTCCTTGGGGAGCAGCTTCCAAGATTGAGAGTCCTCCTTCCTTGGGGTTTTGATGAGGACCCAGGGGTGCTCCCCCAGAGGCGTGTGGATGGGGCTTCCTCTCATTCTCCTTCACCCGCCATCAGCCATGTTGCCTTTCTTGGTTTTGGGAATAAGAATTTGAATTGGCTGATGCTTTTATTTTGAGACTGAAAGATTCTCCTTGTTATTTTCCTCAGTCAGATCCTCCAGAAAACTGGAACCTCTACATGTGAGGAGGCAGGAGAGGCTGGGCTGGACACTGTGGCTGCAGCCTCTGTCTCAAACCTGCTGCCACTCTCACAAGCACACAGATGCCTCCTGATACCACACATTTCACTCAACTTCCCTGCTGTTCGTGTGCAAAAGCCCTGTTTTACTAGCCCCTCAAAGTGGGAGAATTTCCATCATTTACACACGGAGACCTGGCTGGTTGGTTCAGTGGTTGGAGCGTCATCCTCAATCCAAAGGTTGTGAACTCTTTAGAGTCACCACCACAATCATGTGGAGGCAGGACATTTTTAATAATTGTGTGCACTTCCCTCTCCACACGGGGAGGAAACGTGTATGAACGTATGTGGTAAATGAAGGAAAGGCAACAGGTTGATGTAAGAATTGTCCAAACATGAAGAGAATGTTTTATAAGATTTTATTGGAGCCAAACTGTCAACAACTGTTGGGCAGCAAGACTTCAAATGCTCCAGAGAATAATAATTTTCAGCTGCGTTTTTGCATTTGAAGTTAAGGAGGGAAGGGGAGTAATGACATGGAGGTGGGATAGAGCAAGGTGGGGACTGGATGCCAGGATAGTTAACAAGATTCGCTTGCTCTCTCTCATTAAAAATCTTTATTGTTAAAAATATTATATAGGCCTTCCTTTCCCCCCATAAACCCCATCCAGCTCCCCACATCCCCCACCCATGCCCACACTACCCCATTGTCTGTGTCCACGGGTTAGGCATATATGCAGACAAGTTCATTGGTTGATCTCTTCCCACCCTCCCTCCCCTGCCTTCCCTCTGAGGTTCTGGAGTCTGTTGATGCTTCCGTGTCTCCGGGTTTATTTTTGTTCATCGGTTTATTTAGTCCATTAACGATGCACTCTGGTGCAGCCATTATGGTAAACAATATGGATTTCTATTTAAAAATTATAAATGGAGACAGACCCAGAACTTCCAAGAAAAGGTCCAAGGCCCCAAAGCAGCTTGCATTGCTTCACAGCTGGGCCTCATTTGAGCACCTCCAAACCCCACACAAGGAAGGGGAATCTGCAGATCTCTTCATAGTGCCCACTGGGTAGTCTCAGACAGAGGCTGAATTAGCACCTCCTTAGATCCAAGAGCCAGTGTAGCCAGTGGTCAGAGTCGGACCATCCAGACTACAACTCCTCAGATCCATAAGGGACACACTCAGGGGGCAGACTCAGTGAGCACCAAAGCCCCACTGAAGCAAGTCTTGCCCCAGAAGGGTGTCTTCAGCACAGAAGTTCTCCCACCGTAGACACAGCCGATTCTCACAGCCAATTGGCCTGGAGGTCAATTCCTCCCAGTGATACCTACAACAATCAAGGCTTAACTACAACAAGACTGTGCACAAAGCCCACAAAGGGGTGCACCAAGAGTGTCCACCTCAGGTAATTGGGGAGGCTGAGCCACTGGACCCTATAGGAAACCTAGCACACAAAGCTACATAAACCAACACAGGAAAGCATAAAAAATGCGGAGACAAAGAAACAGATCACAAATGACAGAAATGGAGGAAAGCAAATGACTGGATATAGAGTTCAAAACCACACTTTAAGGTTTTTCAAGAACTTTCTAGAAACCACCGATAAATTTAATAAGACCCTCAAAAAGTCTGGTGAGACCACCGATAAATGTAGCGAGACCCTCAAGAAATCTAGTGAGACCCTCAAGGTTATGAAAAAGGACCAACTATAAATTAAGCATACACCAACTAAAATAAAGGATATTATGCAGACTCCCAACAGCAGACTAGAGGATCGCAAGAATCAAGTCAAAGATTTGAAATACGAAGAAGTAAAAAACACCCAACCAGAAAAGCAAAATGAAAAAATAATCCAAAAATACGAAGATAGTGTAAGGAGCCTCTGGGACAGCTTCAAGCATACCAACATCTGAATTATAGGGGTGCCAGAAGAAGAGAGAGGGCAAGATATTGAAAACCTATTTGAAGAAATAATGACAGAAAACTTCCCCTACCTGCTGAAAGAAATAGACTTACAAGTCCAGGAAGCACAGAGAACCCCAAACAAAAGGAATCCAAAGAGGACCACACCAAGACACATCATAATTAAAATGCCAAGAGCAAAAGACAAAGAGAGAATCTTAAAAGCAGCAAGAGAAAGAAAGTCAGTTACCTACAAGGGAGTACCCGTACGAATGTCAGCTGATTTCTCAACAGAAACTATGCAGGCCAGAAGAGAGTGGCAAGAAATATTCAAAGTGATGAATGCCAAGAACCTACAACCAAGATTACTTTACCCAGCAAAGCTATCATTCAGAATTGAAAGTCAGATAAAGAGCTTCAAAGATAAGAAAAAACTAAAGGAGTTCATCACCACCAAACCAGTATTATATGAAATGTTGAAAGGTATCCTTTAAGAAGAGGAAGAGAAGAAAAAGGTAAAGATACAAATTATGAAAAACAAATACACATCTATTAACAAGTGAATCTAAAAATCAAGTGAATAAATAATCTTATGAACAGAATAAACTGGTGATTATAATAGAATCAGGGGCATAGAAAGGGAGTGGACTGACTATTCTTCCGGGGGGAAAGGGGTGTGGAGGATCCAGGAAGAGACTGGACAAAAATCATGCACCTATGGATGAGGACAGTGTGGGGGGCGGGTGGCGGGGGGCGGGGGGTGGGAACCGGGTGGAGGGGAGCTATGGGGGGAAAAAAGAGGAACAACTATAATAATCTGAACAATAAGGATTTAAATAAAAAAACTCAAAAAACCAAAAATATTAAAAATGGAACTCCCATTTGACCAAGTGATCCCACTTCTAGAAATCTATCCTAAGAAACCGAACTCATCAGAAAAATTCATGCACCCCTATGCTGATTGCACTGCAATATACAAGAGCTAAGCTTTGGAAACAGTCTAAGTGCCCATCAGTATACGACTGGACAAAAAATCCATGGTACATCTACACCATGGAATGCTATGCAGCCATGAAAAAGAGAGAATTCTTACCATTTGCAACAGCAGAGGTACGTCTGATAAGGGGTTAATCTCTAAAATGCATAGCAACTCATACAACTTAACATAAGGAAGACAACAACACAACTGAAAAATGGGCAAAGGGCCTCATAGGTAAGTCTCCAAAGTGGACACACAGATGGCCAAGACGTGCTCTCCTGAGGGTGGTCATGCTGATGTCAAAGGTGTGTTAACCCAGATGCACAGGAACAATGGACGGGGAGCTTAAGGCAAAGATGAGCCTTTTAGTAAAGAAGTCATAGGCCTGGGGGGTGCCCACCCCCAGGACTGCCCAGGTAGGATGTGTGATCAGAGCTTCCTGTGAGGGTCCTGTCAGTCACTGAGTTTTGTCAGATATAGGACAGAGCCCCCTTTTTGTTCACAAATACAATCCCTAAAACTAGACCTAGAAAGGGCTTTCTGTGAGATCTGTGGCTGAGCCTGGGAGCAAAACTAATATAAGACTGAGCAGGAAATGGTATCTTTGCTCAACTCTCCACCTGCTCCTGGTCAGGACCTTGTGCTGGTACTCAGCGACCCCTGCTGGTAAGTATATTTCCTGCAGCCCAGCCCTGCTGTCTCCTCAGGGAGGTTTGTGTCTGGGCTCACACTGACTTCCCCTCAGTGTGCGTCTCGCACAGTAATACACGGCCGTGTCCTCGGTGCTTATGGAGCTCAGCTGAAGGGAGAACTGGTTCTTGGACGTGTCTCTGGAGATGGAGGTTCGGCTCTTGAGGGACGGGCTGTAGTAAGTGTCTCCATCATACCAGATATTCCCCATCCACTCCAGCCCCTTCCCTGGGGGCTGACGTATCCAGCTCCAGGCGTAACCAGTGGTTGTGATGGAGAATCCAGAGACAGAGCAGGTGAGGGAGAGGGTCTGTGAGGGCTTCACCAGTCCTGGGCCCGACTCCTGCAGCTGCACCTGGGACAGGACACCTGGGACAGAGAGAACACAGTGAGTCCTGGGCTCAGATGCAGGGTCCCCATCTCCTCACGTCTAAGCCCTGAGTCACTCACATCTGGGAGCTGACAGCAGGAAGAGGAAGAGCCACATGGAACTCATGTCTAGCAGGTGAGGTCCTCGTCCCCCAGAAAGTATTCTCCAGGGTGGGGAGGCCCTGAATTTAAATGGACCCCAACTGTGTGTATGTCTGGTGGCCGTGTGGGCATTTGCATATGGGAGGTGTCTGCACATACAAAGGGCAAGAGGTGAGGGAGGTCCTGGTGTCTGGGGCTTCTTCTGGAAGGAGGTGCTGACTGTGCCCTCAGAGAACCAGGCCCTCCTTGGGGTCCTGGTCACCGTTTCAGGGTCCTCTCTTTCTATACCAGGGGCTATGTTGTAGGAGGGGCAGGAAGTAGGATTTGGGAACAATCAGTGACTCCTTTGGGATAAAATCCAAGCTTCTGCTCCCATGGATATAGATATACTACAGGCCGGATGCAGGAAATTTGTGAAAGGGGCCAAGCCCCCTACACCTCTGTGGCTGCATCTGAAAGGACGTCCAGAAGGACATGTGGTCTAATTAGTATATTCGCTTTTACTATTATAGATGATTTAGATGTAGATAGATATAGATATAGATATAGATATAGATATAGATATGGCAATAGACATAGATAGATCTTCTTTTCTTTCTTTCTTTCTTTTTTTTACAAGAGACATGACTTTATTAGAAAAATAAAAAAAGCAAACATAAACACTGAAGTGATGAGTTGGTCCTCAACAGATGCTTTGATGGATGGATGCACTAGCCTTTTCCCGCTCCCGCCGCCATGCAGGGTCCAACTCAAAGCAGTGCCACATGCGTAGGGTCTCATCTGCTGCTGCTGATGCCACCGTGGCCCCATCTGGACTCATGGCCAAACTTAGGACCTGGGCTGTGTGACCTTTGAGCTCAGCCACCTTGACCATGGTTGGGTACTTCCAAATAACCAGCTGGTTGTGGGCAAAGCCATGACCTGAGATAATTTCCTTGTAGTGGGAAGACCAGAGGATGGAGAACACCTGGGAGTGGGCATCCAAAGCATTCAGACAGGCCCCAGAGCAGATGTTCCAGATGCGAATGTGCCGATCACTGGTGCCCCCTCCAGTTGCCAGTAATTGGACTGCCAGGGACACCAAGATAGAGCCTTGACAGCCCCTTGATGCTGAGTGAATGTTTTCAGGGGAACCCAGCCCGCCTCTAAAGCAGCACTAGGCCACACATTGACCAAGTTATCATTGCCACCACTGGCCAAATGTCGTCCATCAGGGGACCAGCGCAGTCCGCACACTTCCTGGCTGTGACCACTCAGTGTGGCCACATGGTGTTCTGCTACCCGAACATCGTGGTGATGGATGTGACCAGAGCATGAGCCACTGGACAGTAGGTAGCGATTCCAACACAGGGAGCCCACTCGGGCAGAATGACTGGTCATGTTCTGAAGCCGCTTCTGCTGCTGCACATCCCATAGCTGAACCTCCGCACTGCTGGTGCCCACAGCCAGGTATTTGCCCTCTTTAGATCTTCTTTTCTTTATCCTCACCTAAGAATATGTCCATTGATTTATAGATAAAGATGTAGATGTATTTGTAGATGTACTTAAAGGTATAGATATAAATATTGTTTTCTTTATCCCTACCCAAGGATATATTCATTCATTTTTAGATGGAAAGTAAAGGAGACAGATAAAAGGAGAGAAACATTGATGGGAGAGAGAAATATTGATCAGTTTCCTCCCATATATGACTCTACTATGAATCAAATCTGCAACATTTTTATGTATTTATTTATTTAAAAAATTGATTTCAAGGAGGAAAGGAGAGAGAGATAAAAACATCAATGATGAGAGAGAATTATTGGTTGGCTGCCTCCTTCATGCCACACACTGGGGATGTTTCCTGCATCTCCGACATGTGCCCTGACTGGGAATTGAACCTTTACCGCTTGGTTCATAGGTCGACAATCAATCTGTGAGCCATGCTGGCTGGGTTGTTCCTGCACTTCTAGGATTCATGGAGCTCCCTCTCTGCCTGGGCTCTGGTCAGCAGGATGCAGTCAACATCATAGGTGAGCAGGCCCCAGCCCTCCCCTCACTGCTCTCTGATCCCAGTCGCCATGGACTTGTCCACCATAATTCACTGTAGCTCACGGCCCCCTGGAGGTTCCCTCAGCCAAGGTGTGAGATGTTGGAGGTGCGCTGAGCTCAGTGCTCAGCTATGTCTCCACCTGACACAGGTGGAGCCCCCAGGACCTGACATCGCACCTGTGCACTGCACGTGGGCTCAGCAGGATGGCTCAGTAGCCCTGGCTCTGGTGTCTCAGGAAGGCCTGGCACAAGAGATGGGCATGAGGGGATGACATGGGGCTGCATTTAAAGCAAAACCTACCAGGGCAAGAAGGAGAGGGTTGACCTATCAACCGGGACACCCTGTGCAGGCCCCATGGGGTGAGAGTGTGGGCGGCAGAGGACAGAGGGTGAGGGTGGGTTGTGTCTTCAGAGCTAGAGGCACAGCAGAGCTGGGTGGGACCATGTCTCCCTTCAGAAGGTTCTCAGTATGCAGATGGATTCTCCAGGGGAAGCAGGACAAGTGTCAGAACATGTCCCCCTGGACCAGGTTCTGAGACCCATGGGGAACAGGGCCCAGCAGGGATGTGAAAGGGACAATCAATAGACCTCCTTCCTGCCTCCATAAGGGGACACCTTGAGAGCTTTGTCCATCTCCCAGGCACACAAGGGGTAGGGCTCACAGGGGTCAGACCCTACACCTCCAGGTGCAACCATGTCAGTGAGAGGAAATCGGCTAACTGCCCCCAAAGGGCTCCTCATGGGGCAAACCTCATCCCTAGTGATGTTTGAGGCCTAGACTCCATGTTCCCCGAGAAGTTGACCAGATCTGGAACAGCCACTTCTGGCTTTTTCCCTGCAGAGAATCTAATTAAAGACACATAGAAGGAAAAGGAACTGCCCAGGGACTCTAGGAGGGAAGAAATCATTGACCCCAATAGGAAGCCTGCACAACCCTCCAGGGACAGCCTCTGAGCTGAAATCCTGGGTTTGCTGGTCCTGAGAGCCCCTTGTTGTCCTGAGCGCCCCCTGAAGCCCAGCCCTGCTATCTCCTCAGGGAGGTTTGTGTTTGGGCTCACACTGACTTCCCCTCACTGTGTTTTGCACAGTAATACACGGCCGTGTCCTCAGCTCTCAGGCTGCTGAGCTCCATGTAGGCTGTGCTCATGGACATGCCTCTGGTCATGGAGGCTCCGCCTGGGAACTTCTGTGTGTAGTCTGTGATTCCAAGTAAAGGGAGAACCCTCCTCACCCACTCAAGCCCCTGTCCCGGGGCCTGTCGCACCCAGTGCATGTAGTAGCTGGTGAAGGTGTATCCAGAAGCCTTGCAGGAGACCTTCATGGAGGCCCCAGGCTTCCTCACCTCAGCCCCAGACTGCACCAGCTGCACCTGGGAGTGGACACCTGTGGGGAGGAGACAGGAGTGAGTGGAATCCCCCTTGACTCTCCCTGGACCCTCCTTAACCCAGGACGCGAGCCCCTTACCTGTCACCATGGCCACCAGGAGGAGGGTTCTCCAGCTCCAGTCCATGCTGAGGGCTGTGCTGTGAGCACTTCTGTAGGGGAGGGTGTGGCTGTGGGTGATGCCCTCAGGGCCCTGGCTTACCCATATTTAACCTGGTCTACCTCCTCTCTTTTGCATATTCATGAGGCAGAGTATTTCATAGCTGAGGTCTTGACAACACTTGAGAGAAGATGGGTGACACAGGGACCATGTTCAGTGGGAGTCTGAGGGTCTAAGTCCTGATTGTTTTTTCTTGAAATTATACCTTTATTGTTGAAGGTATTACACATGCCCCCTTCAACCCCTTTTGACACCCTCTAGCCGGGCCCCAGGTGCCCAGGTATTCACCATCCTATTGTCTGTGTCCCTGGATGATGTACATATTCATTCAAGTTTGTTGGTTGACCTCTTCCCACCCTCCCACCCGACCACAACTTCCCTCGAGATTCCCCAGGTCTGCTCCATGCTTTCAGGTCTCTGGATCCATTCTCTTCATCAGTTCATTTTGTTAATTAGATTCCACATATGAGTGAGATCATGTGATACTTTCCTTTCTCTGACTGGCTCATTATACTTACCATGACATTCTCCAGGTCCCTCCATGTTGTCCCAAAGGGTAAGAGATCCTTCTCTTTTACTGCTGCATAGTATTCCATGGCATAAATGTACCACAGCTTTTTTTTTATCCACTCAGCTCCTCATGGGCATTTGGGATCTTTCCATATCTTAGCTATTGCAAATTGTGTTTCTATGACCATACGTGTTCATACATCTTTTTCTAATTGGTGTTTGGGGTTCCTCCGCATATATTCCTAAAAGTGGGATCACTGGGTCAATTGGCTGTCCTGTCTTTAATTTTTTGAGGAAACTCTATACTGCGTTCCATCATGGCTGCACCAGTTGATATTCTCTCCAGAAGAGTATGAGAGTCAACTTTTCTCCACATAATCATCAGCACTTGTCATTTGTTGATTTGTTGATGGTAGCCGTTCTGACAGATGTGAGCTTCCTGTACACTCTTCCTTTATGCAAGCTCATGGCCTATTTCAGAGATACCAAATAGTTACACCAGCAATAGTCATGGCTCTACGTGGAGAGAAGACACGAAATAAAAGCAGTGATCATGTATGTGCACAACATGGAATCATGCATATGTTGAAATGATGGTGGAAGGAGATTGAACTGTTTTCTCAGTCTACTGTCATCAGTGATGTTGGTGTTCAGAGGGAGGCGAGTGAAGAGAATTCAACAATAGAATTTCTCACAGGAAAGGGAATTTCAACCCCGAGAAGAATCCCTCCCTCTCAGCCTCATTCTGCCCTTCCTGGGTGGTCACTGTGTTGAGATGGTGCTGGGCTCTCCCCCATAACTTACAACAACCTTAATGTGTAATACACACATTCTCCCATTAGTCACATGTTTCTGAAATATAATCTCATGCTAAGCTTGTCAATGAATATCCTTGATATTATTCTTGGTGGGACAAGTGTTTTACTTTTATTAAAGTTCAATACATCAGTATTTTCTTAAGCTTTTTAAAATATATTTTATTGATTTTTTACAGAGAGGAAGGGAGAGAGATAGAGAGTTAGAAACATCGATGAGAGAGAAACATCGATCAGCTGCCTCCTGCACATCTCCCACTGGGGATGTGCCCGCAACCCAGGTACATGCCCTTGACCAGAATCAAATCTGGGACCTTTCAGTCTGCAGTATTTTCTTTATTGGCACCTGTTTTGGGTGATTTTGAAAAGAACTCCCTAGAAAATTGTGAGCATCCACTGTCCATGTGGATTGGCTACAGCAGCCACAGGGACTGGAGCAGATTCTGGTACCAGAGGGGATCGCTGCTGGGAAACTACCCATAAATGTGGATATGACTATGAAACTGGGGGAGGGGAGGAAGTTGGACTTGATTTGAGTCACAGGACAGAAATGTGCCTGATGCTCATGGACAGAGAGTTACTGGGCATGTGGGTTTAAAGCCTCCTCCAGTGAAGGCCCAGAAGGAAGAGCAGGGCATGATAGGGACAGCTCGCATCATTGTAGGAAATACCTGAATAATGATGAGCAGGAGTCGATTGAAGTAGAAACATTAAAGATCATGCAGGCAGGGATCAAGAGCAATAAGGAACCGGTCACTGCAAACTGATGGGAAGGCAAACCCTGTTTCTTACATGCACATTCCCACAGTGTCTCTGTTCTAGAAGGTGACATCTTCCCAGGTGAAGGGAATTAGGACTTGGACACATTTGGGGTCATTAATCACATGGTCTCTCCCTGAATCACCTGAGCCACAACAATTTTTTGGTCTCTTTTATGAAATCTCTGAACACTTGGAAGGAGGAGTGGACACCCCTCACTGGAGCAGCCATGGTGATGGTGTGTCTGTATGAGGAGCCTTCATTTCAGTTGCCTAGTACTCTTATCTCTGTCCATCATCAGCATCATTTGCTTACTCATAATTATTTTTCTCATTTTCTTTACATGTAGTTTTTGTACAGACATAAGGACCTTTTCCTGAATTCTTGCTCAATTTGTATAGTTGTTAAGTAAAATATAACTATACAACTATATTTGCTTTTTCATATGAATTCTAAGAACTGAGAGCTCATTGCTGCCTCTTCTCCATCTGCCCCACAAACGAAATTGTAGAAGAAATCATAGTTTTCTCTTTAAAAGTTATTGGGAGATTTAAACCACACAAGTCTCTGGAGGCAGAATTCCTCCCCCTCCCCCACCACCTCGCCAAAATAAAAGCCCTGTGCCCTCTCCTTTCCAGTCTCCATCCAAGCAGGTCTGACCTGCTGAGTGATCTTTCCTGTGCTTCTCAGGGGTTTCAATCAGGAGCATAATAACCATCCCACGTCCCCTTGGTGTGTGTGTGTCATGAACACCTGTACCAGCTGCTGTGCCTCTGCTTCTGCATGGTGTCCACTCCTCTGGGTGCTGTGAGCATGAGGACAAGACCAGGACTGTCACCCTGTGGATCCTTCTTCTGCAGCTTTGGGGTCACACACATGTGGGGCCCCCGGTCCAGCATTCAGGGGAGCTGCACTGTTGAGTCTCAGTGGTTCTCAACCTTCTTAATGCCGCGACCCTTTAATACAGGTCCTCATGTTGTGATGACCCCCAACCATAAAATAATTTTCATTGCTACTTCATAACTGTAATTTTGCTATTGTTATGGATGGTAATGAAAATATCTGATATGCAGGATGTATTTTCATTGTTCCTGACCCACAGGTTGAGAACCATTGTGAGCCTCTTGTTAGATTCAGGTGACGTGGGTCAGAAGATTTGATGATAAAACTCATTATGGCCCAAGTGTGTATGAAAGAGACTCTCTGCCTGTTGTTCAGAGGAGAACATTCTCTCTCTTTACAACAGACTTTCTAACTCAGAGACTCAGACGTCAGCGAAGAGTCAGGATCCAGAGGTTCCCTGAGGGAAACTGACATGATGAGGAAGCCACAAATAAACCAGCCCAAACCTCCAACTGCACCTGCTACTGGGATGGTCCTTGTGTTCAGGAAGAAAGCATTGACCCCAATAGGAAGCCTGCACAAGCCCTCAAGGGGCATCTCTGAGATGGGGCCCTGTGTTTGCAGGTCCTGAGCGCCCCCTGGTGTCCTGGACACTTCCTGCAGCCCAGCCCTGCTGCCTCCATCAGGGAGGTTTGTGTCTGGGCTCACACTGACTTCCCCTCACTGTGTCTCTTGCACAGTAATACACGGCCGTGTCATCGGTTCTCAGGCTGCTCATTTGTAGATACAGCTTGTTCTTGGCATTGTCTCTGGAGATGGTGAAGTGGCCCTTCACAGAGTTGGCGTAGTATGTGCTACCACCACCACTATTAATGTATGCGACCCACTCCAGCCCCTTCCCTGGAGCCTGGCGGACCCAGTTCATTTCATAGTAACTGAAGGTGAATCCAGAGGCTGCACAGGAGAGTCTCAGAGACCCCCCAGGCTTCACCAGGCCTCCCCCAGACTCCACCAGCTGCTCCTCACACTGGACACCTGCAAACACAGAGACACAAGGTGGACTGAGAATCACATGGAAGCACCAACAGGCACAGGCACAGGTCTCAGCGCTCCCCACTCCTGAGAACGACCTTGAGAAATGATCAGGAGGAAAACGCAGCTTGGCACCAAGTCCATGGTGGAGCCGCTGGGGTCCTGTCTCAGGCGCTTGGGTTCTGGGTGTCTCCCCAACATGCCGGGCAAGGGCCCCCTTTTATGAGCAGGAGGAGAGCCCCATTTGCATGGAGTCTGCATATAAGGTGCAGCTGGGACCCTGGGCTGCATGCCTGACCTTGTCAACCTAGGGGCGACCCCAGATGGGATAGGACTCAAGGATGCTGGCCCCAAGGGGTCCTGTCCTGACCCCCTTCCTTCCCTTCTTTCCTGAGACCCGTCACTCTGAACTCATTCCTTTGGTGGCAGCTTCCAGGATTGAGAGTCTCCTTCCTCGGGGTTTTGATGAGGTCCCAGGGGTGCTCCCCAAGAGGCATAAGGATGGGGCTTCCTCTCGCTCTTCTTTACCCGCTGTGGGCCATGTTGCCTTTCTGGGGTTAAGAGTGTGAATTGAATGATGCTTTTATTTTGAAGCTGAAAGATTCCCCTTGTTATTTTCCTCAATCAGATCCTCCACAAAACTTAAACCTCTACAGGTGAGGGGGCAGGAGAGGCCGGGCTGGACGCTGTGGCCATAGCCCCCGTGTCTAATCTGCTGCCACACTCACAAGCACACATCTGCCTCCTGAAACCACAGATTTCACTCAGCTTCCTGGTGTTCATGTGCAAAAGCCCTATTTCCCAGCCTCTCAAAGTGGGAGAATTTCCATCATTTACAAATGGAGCCCTGGCTGATGGGCCTCAGTGGTTGGAGCATCATCCCCACACCAAAGGGTGTGAATTCCTTAGAGTCACCTCCACCACCATGTGGAGGTAGTATGGTTTTTTTTGGTTTTTGTTTTACATATATTTTATTGATTTTTTTACTGAGAGGAAGGGAGAGGGATAGAGAGTTAGAAACATCGATGAGAGAGAAACATCTATCAGCTGCCTCCTGCACACTCCCCACTGGGGATGTGCCCGCAACCAAGGTACATGCCCTTGACCGGAATCGAACCTGGGACCCTTGAGTTTGCAGGCCGATGCTCTATCCACTGAGCCAAACCGGTTAGGGCTGAGATAATAGGTTTTAATAAGTGTGTGCACCCCCCTCTCCACACGGGGAAGAAACCTGGATGAACATATGTGGTAAATGAAGTAAAGACAACACGTTGATGTATGAACTGTCCAAACATGGAGAGATATGAGATTTTATTCCAGCCAAAGAGTTGGACAACTTTTGGGGAGCAAGAACTCAAATGCTCTGGATAATAATCGTTTGTAGCTGGGTTTGTGCATTTGAAGTTAAGGAGGGAAAGTGAGGAGTGACACGGAGGGAGGAGAGAGCAAGGCTGGGACTGGATGCTGGGATTGTGAACAGGAGGTTCTCTCTCTCTCCCTCTCTCTCTCTCTCTCTCTTTTAATCTTTATTGTTGAAAGTATTACATAGGCCCTCCTTTTCTTCCCATTATCCTCACTGCTCGCTCCCATTCCCTCCCCAGGCCCTCTCCACCCCATTCTCTGTGTCCATTGATTAAGCATATATGCAGAGAAGTTCATTGGTTGATCTCCTCCCACCCACCCTCCCCTGCCTTCCCACTGAGGTTCCATGGTCTGTTCATGCTTCTATGTCTCTGGGTCTATTTTTGTTCATCAGTTTATTTGGTCCATTAACAATGCAGACTGGTGCAGCCATTATGAAAACCAGTATAGAGTTTCCACCTAAAAATTAAAAATGGAGCTCCTATTTGACACAGTGATTCCACTTCCCAGCCTGAGACCAAGTCCAGGCTGGGCCATCTGGTCTATGCCCTTCCCCGTCTCTCTCAGACCGCTGCCCCAGACCAATTCCAGGCCAGGATATCTTGTCGACTTCCACCCCCGGCTCTCTCTCTCTCTCGGACCCCTGACCAAGACCAAGTCCGTGCCTGGACATCTGGTCCACCGCAGCCACTATGCAACCATCTCTGGCGGCTGCCCCTTTTGAGGAGTGCTGGTTGACTGTGGTTTTCGGGGGGGGGGGGGGGGATGGGGAGGGATCCGGTCCTCGACCCCCCTGGGAAAGGGGCCGCGTCCTCCAACATCCACTCCCGCTTCCCGTTCTAGCCCGAGGTCCGAAGGCCCCAGTGGGGTTCGGGGAGAGGACCTGCAGCGGGTCTGCTGCGCCCTCAGCAGCGCTGGACCTCTGGGGCTCCTGGTGAACGGGCTGAAGTCTGTCCCAGATGCATGTTTTCCTCCTGACCCTTCTCTCAGGAGAAGCCTCCTCCATCTCATCGCTGGGATCCGACCCGCCCTTTGCCTTCTGCAGCCTTTCCTGGGCCTCCAGGGCGGTTTCCATCTCCATCTTGGCCTCCTGCCTCTGAGTGACCCCTGCGCCCGAGTCCGTTTCCAAAACTTCGGATGAGCCCTTGGGAGGCGCTTATGATTCCTGCTCGGCTCTTGGACAGAACCATGTCCTTTGGGCTCCACACTGAGCTCCCCCAGCCTCTCCCACATGACACGCTCCAGGGACCCCCAGGGGACAGCGTCCGGCCTCCAGCCCGCGCCATCCTGCGCCCCGAACGCTTCCAGTAGCTCTGGGGACCCCAGGTACCGCCTGCAGACAACATGCTCCTGCAGCAGCCAGATCCCCTGGGGGAAACCCACCCAAACAGGGTCCCACCATCTCCAAACGCCCTCTGTGCTGAGCACAGACGCTGAGCCATTACTGCGCTCACACACCTTCCTCAGCGGGTGCGGCCTCGCGGCCACGTTCTCACAGGGTTTCTGTTCTGCTCTTTCTCCTCCGTGGAGGCCCCGCGTCTGAACCCACCAGCGCTGCCCTCTGGGAGCAGTGCGACCTGGGTCATGGGATCCGCAGTCACCATGTCCTCACAAACCTCAAAGCCTCCAGGCACTGAGACTCCTGAGGCGCCGCCGCCTCTCCTTCATGGCCAGGCTGGGGTCCAGCAGCAGCCGCCAGAGGCGGAGGGCGCAAGGGTCCAGGCCACCATGTCCCCCGGGTCCAAGAGCACCAGCTGCTGTTGCACCAGCTGGGGCAGCCAGAAGCATGCGCACTGGGGATCTGGGCACTGGGGGCTGGAGCTTTCCCTGCAGCTCCGCCTCCTCTTTTTAAAAAAATATTTTATTGATTTTTTTACAGAGAGGAAGGGAGAGGGATAGAGAGGTAGAAACATCTGTCAGCTGCCTCCTGCACACTCCCTACTGGGGATTTGCCCGAAATCAAGGCACATGCCCTTGACCAAAATCGAACCTGGGACCCATCAATCTTCAGGCCAAAGCTCTATCCACTGAGAGAAACCGGTTAGGGCAGGTCCACCTCTTCTTGCTCAGTCCCTTTCTGTGCTGCTGCCAACTGGGTCTGACAGTCCCTGGAAGGAGAACTGAGGTCTCTTGAAGCGCTTTGTCCTGCTCTGACACATGGCAAAGTGAGGACCGAGAGTGGACAACAGCTGAGAGGCGGTTGTGGCTGCCCAGCTGGTGGCAGGGCTTTGGGGAGGCCTTGGTTCATGGGGCCACTCACCAGGGCCTGACACTGCAGGGGCCACAGGGAAAGCAGTGCGCAGGTGCTAGGGAGGAGGCCATAGTTTTCGCTGTAGAAGTTATTGGGAGATTGAAACCACACAAGTCCCTGGAAGCAGAATTCCCCCCCCTCCCCCACCACCTCGCCAAAATAAAAGCCCTGTGCCCTCTCCTTTCCAGTCTCCATCCAAGCAGGTCTGACTTGCTGAGTGATCTTTCCTGTGCTTCTCAGGGGTTTCAATCAGGAGCATAATAACCGTCCCACGTCCCCTTGGTGTGTGTGTGTCATGAACATCTGTACCAGCTGCTGTGCCTCTGCTTCTGCATGGTGTCCGCTCCTCTGGGTGCTGTGAGCATGAGGACAAGACCAGGACTGTCACCCTGTGGGTTCTTCTTCTGCAGCTTTGGGTTCACACACATGTGGGGTCCACAGTCCAGCATTCAGGGGAGCTGCACTGTTGAGTCATTAGAGCCTCTTGTTAGATTCAGGTGACGTGGGTCAGAAGATTTGATGATAAAACTCATTATGGCCCAAGTGTGTATGAAAGAGACTCTCAGCCTGTTGTTCACAGGAGAAAGTTCTCTCTCTTTACAACAGACTTTCTCACTCAGAGACTCAGACATCAGCGAAGAATCAGGATCCAGAGGTTCCCTGAGGGAAACTGTGACATGAAGAGGAGGCCACACAGGAACCAGCCCAGACCTCCAACTGCACCTGCTGCTGGGATGGTCCTTGTGCTCAGGGACGCAGAGCGCCCCCTGGTGGTCAGAGATCTTCCTGCAGAGAGGTTATTGTCTGGGCTCACACTGACTTCCCCTCACTGTGTCTTGCACAGTAATACATGGCCGTGTCCTCGGTGGTCATGGAGCTCAGCTGCAGGGAGAACTGGTTCTTGGACGTGTCTCTGGAGATGGAGGTTCGGCTTTTGAGGGAGGAGTCGTAGACTGTGTATCTACCATAAGTTATGTGCCCCATCCACTCCAGCCCTTTCCCAGGGGCTGGCGGATCCAGCTCCAGTAGTAATAACTGGTTGTGATGGAGAATCCAGAGACAGAGCAGGTGAGGGAGAGGGTCTGCGAGGGCTTCACCAGTCCTGGGCCCGACTCCTGCAGCTGCACCTGGGACAGGACACCTGGGACAGAGAGAACACAGTAAGTCCTGAGCTCAGATGCAGGGTCCCCATCTCCTCACATCTAAGCCCTGAGTCACTCACATCTGGGAGCTGACAGCAGGAAGAGGAAGAGCCACATGAGAGTCATGTCTTGTAGGTGAGGTCCTTGTCCCCCAGAAAGTAATCTCCAGGGTGGGGAGGCCCTGAATTTAAGTGGATGCCATCTGTGTGTGTGTCTGGTGGCCGTGTGGGCATTTGCATATGGGAGGTGTCTGCACATACGAAGGGCAAGAGGTGAGGGAGGTCCTGGTCTCTGGGGCTTCTCCTGGAAGGAGGTGCTGACTGTGCCCTCAGAGAACCAGGCCCTCCTTGGGGTCCTGGTCACCGTGCCCAGGGACCTCTCCTTCCACACCAGGGGCTATGCTGCAGGAGGTGGTCAGGACGTAGGATGTGGGAACAATAAGAGACTCCTTAAATATTGATAAAAATCAATATTGATGTAGATTTTGATATAGATATAGATATAGACAATGATATACATCATTTAAAAATACTATTTTCTTGATTTTTAGAAAGAGAGAGAGAAAAAGAGAGGGATAGAGAGAAACATCCATGAGAGAGAATCATCTATTGACTGCGTTCTGCATGGCCCCCTCTGGGGATGGAGACTGCAACCCCATCATATGCCCACAACAGAAATCAAACCTGTGACATCTTGGGTCCTGGGTTGAAGCTCAACCTCTGAGCCACACCAGCCAGGCTGGATCTTCTTTTCCTTGTCCTCAGCTGAGGATGTGTTCATTGATTTTTAGAGGGAAAGGAAACGAGAGAGAGAGAAAGACAGAGAGAAACATTGATGTGAGAGAGAAATATTGATCAGAGAAAGATGGGGAGAGAAGGGAGGCATTGAAGCGAGACAGAAATATTTATCAGTTGCCTCCCATAACTGGCAGGACTGGGAATCAAACCCATAGTCTTTTCATTTAATTATTTTAATATATATTTCATAGATTTCAGAGAGGAAGGAAGAATGAAGAAGAGATAGGAACATCAATGATGAGAGAGAATCATTGATCTATTGTGTCCTTCATGGTCACTATTGGAAATGGATCTCACAGCTCGGGCATGTGCCCTGACTAGACATGTGCTAATTAGACCGGACATCTTCTGGATGTTTTTTCTGGACTTCCTTCCAGACAAAGCCATGGTGGCAGGGACCAAGGCAGAGGTGGTCAGGAGTGATCTGGTCTGCAGGGGAGGGCAGTTAGGGATGACCAGGCCATCAGGGGAGGGCAGTTAGTGGGTGATCAGGCTTGCAGGGGAGGGCAGTTAGGGGGCGATCAGTTGGGCAATCAGGCAGGCAGGCAGGCAAGTGGTTAAGATCCAGCGGTCCTGGATTGTGAGAGGATGTTGTCAAAGGGGTCCCAGATGGAAGAGGGTGCAGGCTGAGCTGATGGATGCCTGCACCCCCCTCAGTCCCTTGTGCACGAATTTCGTGCACCAGACCTCTAGTTTATTATAAAAAGTCTTGATGTAAAACACTGATATGAAGAAACAGATATAGGAAAACCATTTTTATATGAAGAATATTGTTTTTCTCTGTCCATTATTACAGAATGAATAAATTACCCAGATAACCGCCCGTTACTGGAGCTGATGGATCTAATATTGTAGAAACCTGGTCAGCCTTGGTGGCTCTGCCTTGTTTTCACCATCAGGGTCTGTGTCCATGTGGACATGTGACCTAGTTCTAACCAGGGAGCAGGAGGGCATGTTGGGCTTTCCTGCTTCATCAGCAGCTTATTTCAGAGGCACCATGTCCTTCCTCTCCAGGGCCTACTCGGGTCTGCATGTGGCCCTTGGCAGTCTCCTCACCGTGTCTGTACATGATGGGCAACCCCAGGACCTGAAGCCCATTCACTGGATGGGCCCTGTGCAACACAGGAAAAGCCACCCTGTGCCTGGAGGGGAATTACCATGGACGGCAATTCACCAAGTCTGAGCAGGCACATCTCCTGGATCGTTTCTTCATTGTGTTGTGATTTCCTCATTGTCCAACCAGTTCCATTTGCCAGTTCCATAGCCACAGATAATCTCTGGACTCATCCAGGAAAGAAAATATTGGCCTGAAGATTAACCCAAGTTCCAGGTTCCAGGTGAGGTCCAAATGACTGTGTCATGTGTCCCAGAGAGACAGGTGTCATGGCTGAATCCCAAACAGATTACCATGTGCACACACACATGCACACTCACAATCTCACACACACAACTCCCAGTTCCCAGGAAGGAAACCCGTCCCCAGGTTCCTGAGGGGCCCCGGAGGCCCTGACTCTCAGGGGACTGTGATGGCTGGACCTTGACCTCAGGAATGTTTAGGTTCTCATCGCTGGGGCCATGGGTGTCCTTATGTGACAGGACTTTGCAGATGGTTAAGGTGGAGACGAGGGAGCTAAGGGTGCTGACGGAGGGGGGGGGGTTACCCTGAGCCTTCTGCTGGGACAGACCTGTAGCCACAAGGGTCCCCTTCAGAGGAAACAAAGCCAATCAGACAAAGGTTTTGTGATCATTGAAGCCAGACGTTGGGATGGGTTTGCACATCCACCCGAGTGAATGAGGACCAGGAGGGAAGCGTGTGGTAGGGAGGACGGAGAGCTGTGGTGGGAGGTCCTGGGTGTGATCTTCACTGTGGTGGCCCAGGTGGGCCTGTCAGAGGGGAAGATGAGGACAGGGGCCTGAGGTCAGCACACAGGGGCCCGGGCTGCGCTGGGGTCTCTCTTGGTGGGAACGTTTCCCAAACCCAGGACAACCAGAGCACTGAGGATGGTCTCCTTGTGGAGAAAGAGAAATAGAAAACACAGAGACTTGGTGAAGGAGAGTCCCCGTTACTGCCCACATGTCACCTGCAAACACATGTCCCTTCTTCACTGTTGTCTGCGGGGAGAACATGAGAAGGAAGAGCCATCCCTGGACGCAGCTGAGAGCTTGAGAGGAAATCCCTGAGCCCAACAGGAAGGCCCTTCCCTCCCACCTCTTTCTACCCCTGCACCTGGGGCTGCTCTCTGTGCTGTGAGTCCTGAGCGCCCCCTGGTGTCCTGAGCGCCCCCTGCAGCCACGCCCTGCTGTCTCCCTCAGGGAGATTTGTGTCTGGGCTCACACTGACTTCCCCTCACTGTGTCTCGCACAGTAATACAGGGCAGTGTCCTCGGCTTTCAGGCTGTTCATTTGCAGATACAGCGAGTTCTTGGCGTTGTCCCTGGAGATGGTGAAGCGGCCCTTCACAGAGGTGGCGTAGTATATGGTACCTCCACCACTACTAATGAGTGCGACCCACTCCAGCCCCTTCCCTGGAGCCTGGCGGACCCAGTCCATCAAGTAGCTACTGAAGGTGAATCCAGAGGCTGCACAGGAGAGTCTCAGAGACCCCCCAGGCTGCACCAGGCCTCCCCCAGACTCCACCAGCTGCACCTCACACTGGACACCTGCAAACACAGAGACACAAGGTGGACTGAGAATCACATGGAAGCACCAACAGGCACAGGCACAGGTCTCAGCGCTCCCCACTCCTGAGAACGACCTTGAGAAATGATCAGGAGGAAAACGCAGCTTGGCACCAAGTCCATGGTGGAGCCGCTGGGGTCTTGTCTCAGGCGCTTGGGTTCTGGGTGTCTCCCCAACATGCCGGGCAAGGGCCTCCTTTTATGAGCAGGAGGAGAGCCCCATTTGCATGGAGTCTGCATATAAGGTGCAGCTGGGACTCTGGGCTGCATGCCTGACCGTGTCATCCTAGGGGCGACACCTCCCTCCCTCCTTTCCTGAGACCCGTCACTCTGACCCCATTCCTTTGGGGGCAGCTTCCAGGATTGAGAGTCCTCCTTCCTCGGGGTTGTGATGCGGACCCAGGGGTGCTGCCCCAGAGGCACGTGGATGGGGCTTCCTCTTGATCTCCACCCGCCGTGGGCCATGTCACCTTTCTGGGGTTTGGGAATAAGAATGTGCATTGGATGATGCTTTTATTTTGAAGCTGAAAGATTCTCCTTGTTATTTTCCTCAATCAGATCCTCAGCAAAACTCCAACCTCTACATGTGAGGAGGCAGGAGAGGCCGGGCTGGACGCTGTGGCCATAGCCTCCATCTCAAACCTGCTGCCACTCTCACAAGCACACAGCTGCCTCCCTACACCACATATTTCCCTCTATTTCCCTGCTGTTCGTGTGCAAAAGCCCTGTTTCCCAGACTCTCAACGTCGGAGAATATCCATCATTTATGCATGGACCCTGGCTGGTGGGGCTCAGTGGTTGGAGCGTCATCCCCACACCAAAGGGTGGGAACACTTTAGAGCAGTGGTTCTCAACCTTCCTAATGTCGCGACCCTTTCATACAGTTCCTCATGCTGTGGTGACCCCCAACCATAAAATTATTTTCGTGGCTACTATATAACTGAAATTTTGCTACTGTTATGAATCATAATGTAAATATCTGATATGCAGGATGTATTTTCATTGTTATAAATTGAATATAATTAAAGCACAGTGATTAATCACAAAAACAATATATCATGATATATGTGTTTTCTGATGGTCTTAGGAGACCCCTGTGAATGGGTTGTTCGACCCTCAAAGGGGTCGCGACCCACAGGTTGAGAACCGCTCTACCTGGGCATGACTAGCTTAATTTTTATTTGCTTATTACTACTAATCCAACCCCAGACTTACCAAAAGGACTCCAAACTTTTCTCAATGTGCTCAATATCTCAAGTAATCTGATAATATCATCTTTTTTTCCTGGAGGCATCCTTCCAGAGCCCTGCATCTACATGTATCTAGACTGCAGCATGGTTATATTCCTAGGCTTTCCTTTCCCCATCATTCTGGAAATTTTCTTCATCTGTCTCTTATGTTTCAGTTTCTTTCCTGGATCTCCTGTCTTTCTCTGATGACTCCCTTGTCTTGATGAGGCACATATTCCAGTGACTTCACAAGAAAAAGTTCATGTGCGGTCGATTTTTTGAGCCCTTATCCCCAGTATTCTGGAGTTTCATGACGGTGTGCCCCAGCGTGTCTTACAGTCATTGTATTGGATACTTAGCCCTTAAATCTGGTAAGTCATTTTCTTCCGTTGGGGACAAACTTCTTTTATTTTTTCTTTGATTATTTCTTCCATTATTTTTCCCCCTGTTCTCTCTCTGAGAGCGCCTAACGGATAATGGTCCTCTAGTTCTCCTATCTTATCTCAATTCCTCTCCTGTTTGCCCTTTTGTTTTGCATCCTGGGAGATTTATTTAAACATATCTTCCAACTACTGAATTAAAAACAATTTTACTCTAATAATTTGAATTTTTTAAGAGCTCATTCGTGTTCTCCGAATGTTCCTTTTTTGTTTGTTTCTAGCATCAGTGAATGTTTCATGTATACAATGCTCTGTGCACTTCTCTAAGAATATTGATTACAGGGTTTGTTTTCAGGGTTCTTCTTTTCCCTGCATTTTTTCTATTTATTGTTTCTTTTTACAGTTTGTTTTAGTCTTTTTTTGGTTAAAATTTTTCAATGTTTTATTACCTCTTCTGTTTTTTATATTTATTTTTAAAATCTTTATTGTTGTATTACAGATGTCCCCCCTTCTCTCCCCATTGACCCCCTCCACCAGGTTCCCACCCCTCCCCAGGCCTTCACCACCCTATTGTCTGTGTCCATAGGTAATGCATATCCTATATAATAAAAGGCTAATATGCTAATCGATCAAACAGTGGAATGACTGGTCACTATTGTGCACTGACCACTAGGGGGCAGATGATCAACACAGGAGCTGTCCCCTGGTGGTCAGTGTGCTCCACATGGGGAGCACCGCTCAGCCAGAAGCCAGATTCATGACTGGTGAGGGCAGTGGTGGTGGCAGGAGCCTCTCCCACCTCTGCAGCAGCACTAAGGATGTCAGACTGCCGGCCTAAATCATCAATCGGACATCCCCTGAGGGTACCCGGACTGCAAGAGGGTGCAGGCCAGGCTGAAGGACCCCCACCCCCCACTCAAGTGCAGAATTTCATGCACTGGGCCTCTAGTGTGCATATAAGATCTTTGGTTAATCTCTTCTCGTGTCCTCTCCACCCTTCTCTCTGAGATTTGTCAGCCTGTTCCATGCTTTCATGCTTCTGATTCTGTTTTATTCATCAATTTATTGTGCTCATTAGATTTCTTGTCATTTATTTTGATTTTTTAGATTCAATTATTGTTAGATATGTATTTATTGCATTTTTTATTGTTCATATTTCTTCTTCTTCTTCTTCTTCTTCTTCTTCTTCTTCTTCTTCTTCTTCTTCTTCTTCTTCTTCTTCTTCTAATATCCTTCAATATTTCATGTAATACTGGTTTGGCAGTGATGAACTCCTTTAGCTTTTTCTTCTCTTTGAAGCTCTTTATCTGACCTTCAATTCTAAATGATAGCTTTTCTGGGTAGAGTCATCTTGGTCATGTATCCTTGCTATTCATTACCTTGAATATTTCTTGCCACTCCC
The DNA here is from genome assembly GCF_028538775.1 of Myotis yumanensis. Lineage (NCBI taxonomy): Eukaryota > Metazoa > Chordata > Mammalia > Chiroptera > Vespertilionidae > Myotis > Myotis yumanensis. The sequence goes on along the minus strand of NW_027223752.1, from coordinate 1,992,654 downwards.
TTCTGGCCTGCAGTTTCTGTCGAGAAATCAACTGACAGTCATATGGGTACTCATTTGAAGGTACCTAATTGTTTTTCTCTTGCTGCTTTTAAGATTCTATCTTTGCCTTTCACCCTTGGCATTTTAATTATGATGTGTCTTGGTGAGGGCTTACTTGGGTTCCCATTTTTGGGGGATTATTTGCACTTCTTGGACTTGTAAGTCTATTTTTTCACCAGGTAAGGGAAATTTTCTGTCATTATTTCTTCCAATAGGTTTTCAATATCTTGCTATATCTCTTCTCCTTCTGGCACACCCATAATGTGAATGTTGCCACACTAAAAGTTGTCCCAGAGGCTCCTTACACTGTCTTCATATTTTTGGATTCTTTTTCCTTTTTGCTCTTCTAATTGGGTGTTTTTTGTTTTGCTTTGTTTTTGTTTGTTTGTTTGTTTGTTTTGCTTCATCATATTCCAAATCATTTATTTGATTCTCAGAATCCCCTACTCTACTGTTGAATCCTTGTAAATTATTATTTATTTCAGTTAGAGCATGCTTAATTTCTGACTGGTCCTTTTTCATGTCTTTGAAATTCTCATTAAGATTATTGTCTTACTACGTCCCATGAAGGTCTCATTAAGATCCTTGAGCAATCTTATAACCATTATTTTGAACTCTGTATCCAGTAGTTTGCTTGATTCCATTTCTTTAATTTGTGGCCTATTTCTTTGTCTTCACATTGTGGCTGCTTCTCTGTGTTTGTTTATATGTATTAGGCAGAGCTGCTATGTATCCTGGAATTGGTAGAGTGGCCTTGTGTAGTAGGTATCCTGTAAGGACCAGTGGCTCAGCCTCCCCAGTCACCTGAGCTGGGCATTCTACGTGTGCTCCTGTGGAGGCTGTGTGCACAGTCTTGTTGTAGTTGAGCCTTGATTGCTGTTGGTGTCACTGGGAGGAATTGACCTCCAGGCCAATTGGCTGTGAGAACCAACTGCAATTATAGCGGAAGAGCTGCTGTGCAGGAGACAGCCCTATGGAGCAGGACTTGCTTCAGTGGGGCTTTGGTGCTCTCTGAGTCTGCCCCTTGAGTGTGTCACTTGTGGATGTGTAGAGTTGAAATCTGGTATGGTCTGAAGCTGTCCATTGGGTGCACTGGTTTTGGGACCTTACGGGAGGTACAAAGTCAGCCACTGCCTGGGGCCACCCAGCAGGAGCTATGGAGAGATCTGCAGAAGGCTTCTTTTTGCATTGGGCTTGGAAGTTCCCAGGCAAAGCCCAGCTATGAAGCAAGGCAGGCTAGTGCTAGTGCCGGTTTTGGGGCATGCTGACACCAGCTGCTGCTTGTTTGAGAGATTTCAGAAAAGTCTGAACCCTGAGCTGGGAGAGGCCATTCATATGAAAAATCTTCACAAACAGCTTGAGTGGAGATGCAAATTGGATGGGGTTTGGTCTCAGGGATCATCAGGGCTCAGTGAACAGTGTGAGCCACCCTCATGGAAACTCAGATATGGCTGCCAGTCAGCTCTGTGATGCGGGCGGTCCCAGCACAGGAAAAATGATACATGTGAGCACCCCCATCTGGGAGAAAGTGCCCCCGAGTTCCTGCCATGATTCCAGACAATCCAGTTAGCTTTGAGAGACCCAGAGACATACAGAGAGGAACTGCCTGGGGCTCTAGCAGCCTCCATGTCACTCAGCCATAATCCCTGCTGGTTTTACAGCCCAAAGTTATGGGGTTCCAGCTGGGACCCATTGCTTCTCACGGAAGGCCTCTACAACCAAGATATCCCTTCCCATTGGAAAGCATGCTACCCTCCTAACCACTTTGGCTCAGTGGATAGAGCGTCAGCCTGTGGACTGAAAGGTCCCAGGTTCGATTCCAGTCAAGGGCATGTACCTTCGTTGCAGGCACATCCCTAGTAGGAGATGTGCAGGAGGCAGCTGATCGATGTTTCTCTCTCATCGGTGTTTCTAACTCTCTATCCCTCTCCCTTCCTCTCTGTGAAAAATCAATAAAATATGTTTTTTTAAAAAAGAAAAACATGCTACCATGGGTGTTGGACCACCCTCCACCCTCCTACCAGTCTCAATGTGATTTTTTTCTTTGCTTCTCCAGTCGTAGGACTTCCATTCAGCCAGATTTCAGACAGTTCTGAAAGATGGTTGTTCTGTATTTTAGTTGTAATTTTGATGTGGTCGAGGGAGGTGATGAGTACCAGCAGTTTCCTATGCCACCATCTTGGTTCTCTTTTATTGTCTTTATTTGTATTTCGGAGTGAGGCAACTGAAAAGTGGTGTGTGTGTGTGTGTGTGTGTGTGTGTGTGTGTTTGTGTGTGTGTATGTGTGTGTGTTGGGGCAATTATTGAGTGATGGGCCTTTTATCATTAGAAGGACATGGACTTTCATTGGTAGACCCAACAAATGTCAGTATTCATTTGGTCTTTTCTCTTAGGCCATCAAATTCCCCAGAGAGGCATCTTTCAATTTCCTGCATTAAGGTGTTTATGGGAAAGCGGAAGGGAAGGACTGTTTAGCACCACCCTTTCTCTGAGCTGTGCCTGGTAACCCCACTTAAAAAGCATCATTATCAGCATCATCATCATCATAACTAACATTTATTGAGGGCGTACTTAAACAGATTTATGTACAAGTGTGTTCTTTATGCCATTGTTTAATACAGTGAAAATTGGAAGTTATTTAAATGTCTAAAAAGAGATTGATTACAAAAATCATTGGGTATTGATTCAATAAAATGGTAGGCAGACATGAAAATAATCTAATTAGCCCCAGTTGTTGAGGCTAGCCCCCTCCCACAAAGTTAATTAATAGGGTCTTATTTCAGCTGAACTGGCCCTATCATTATCTCCACTCCAGCTACTAACAGAGATTTGTATTGAAAGGAAAATTGAAGGCTTTTTAGGGGGAACTGTGATAATGATGAGAGACTATCCCCATCCCCAACAACTTTCTCCTCAGTGGAAAGGCAGCATGGATACACTGGTAAATGTTTAGCAACCCCCTGGAAGTATCTTTGTCATGTAAACACTACCACCATGGCCAATTTCCAGCTACCAGTGAGAAGTCAACTGGCTAACACATTTTATGAAATTTTAACAATACATTTTTGTAAGCTGGGATGGACTGGCTCTAGCACAGCACTGGAGGGAGACCTCAGGGAACCATAAGATTAGATATGTGTTAAGTCACAAATTCTGCTTTGTAGACCAGGTGAGGTAACACTCAAAAGGGATGGAGATTTTTAGAATCCTGGAGATGGTGAAAGTGCCAGAAAGAGAGAGAGAGGAAACACCTTCTGCTTGAATTCTGGTTCTCAAGATGTATGGAAGCCATGGCTTTGGAGGAGATTGGCAGCTACAGGTTTTATAGTCCCCTCAACATACACACACACACACACACCACACCATGGACTGAAGAGGCATGTACATAAAAGGAAGGTAGAGATAGGCCACCAGCTGAAAAGTGCAGGGCATATCACTTCAGGGTGAGGGTGGGCAGGAGTTCTCAACACTGAGCTCCTCAGCAGAATCTCAACTGCAAGCTTGCTGAGGGGAGATAGTAAGTGGTAGCCTCCCCGCTTGTGCTGAACAATTTTACTTTTTATTTTTTTGATCCCCAAACCAAAAAGGTAAACAGTACAAAGGGGTCAGGGCAAGGAGCACAGAGGGGGAATGAGGAGGATGAGCGTTTTGTATGAAATATGAGAATAAAGTTGCAAAACATATGGAACTAAGCCTTAAGAATCAGAATGGGCCTCTTTTAATCACCAGGAATTACTGCAATATTACAGATCAGATAGAGATGGCATTAGGGTACTTGCTACTTCATGGGGGAAAGAAGTAATTTTGGAAAAATTAAAACCACTGTGTGGTACTTGGTGGTAATCTGGAAGTGGTGAATGTATAGCTACTGAGAATTTTCTTTATGCTTTTGTGTGTGCATCTGTTTTTGTACCACTAATATTCATACCAAAATGTTGTTTTTTAAAAACAAAAACAAAACTTAAGGATCCACATTATTTATACGGATAAAGGTGATGTCAAGAACAGACATGAAGTTAACAGAAATGCATTTTCTAGTGCACTTTGAGCTCCTGGTAAGGCACGGTGCTGGAAAGAAAAATTGGCTCCAAGAGGTCCTGGGGGACATTCATGAAAAGCAAGGACCCCTTCCGAGAGAGATAATTTACAAGGTCACAAGGAAGCAGCTCCTTAATAGCTTTGATCCATAGATGGAGGTTCCTTTCTACTCCTTCCTGGAGGGCTTTAGAGAGAGTGTTTCCGATACAGTAGTAGGCCATTAAATGGGCAATTGAAAGCAGCTTGTAAAGAACAAAACCCTCATGGCCTATTGACCTGATTATATCCATGCAGTGGCAACATTTAGTGTGAAAAGAATAAATTTTTCTTCTGTGATTTATACATTACCCAGAAACCCATTGACTTCTTGGAATTCTTAGTAAAAATTCTATTTTCTTAGCGCAATATCCAGGCATTGCTTCTAACAGATTTCTGGCCCTCAGTCCCCGAAACCAACTGGTTTTGCCCTTAACAAAGGTAATGGCATTGCCTTTGGCAATAAATGTGAAGATTAAAATAAGGTTGCACTTTCAACAGGCCCCCAGCCAGTTCCTTAAGATTACCTAAAACTATCCAACCATTTTTAATGTCTCCTTTGGCTCACCTCAATTCCCTCTAAAAGCTACCACCAGGAAGTATTCAAATTCTCCTGTTACAGCTAAAAGTTGTTACAGTGCAGTCAACTGTAAAAGGGCCTCATAAACATCCTGCATGTGCATGGGGCCATTCTGAAGCTTGAGTGCCATCTGGTTGGTGAATATATTGCTGGGATTATCTATGGCAGTGGTATTCAACCTTCCTAATTCCGTGACCCTTTAATACAGTTCCTCATGTTGTGGTGACCCCCAATTTCATTGGTAAAAATTGAACATAATTAAAGCAAAGTGATTAATCATGAAAACAATATGTAATTATATATATGTTTTCCGCTGGTCTTAGGCAATTCCTGTGAAAGGGTCGTTCGACCCCCAAAGGGGTCACGACCCACAGGTTGAGAACCGCTGCTTTAGAGTCACCACCACCATCATTTGTAGGTAGCAGGTTTTTAACAATTGTGTGCACCTCCCTCTCCACATGGGGAAGAAACGTGTATGAACGTATGTGGTAAATGAATAAACAACACCACATTGGTGTAGGAATTGTCCAAACACGAAGGGAATGTTTTATAAGATTTTATTGGAGCCAAACTGTCGACAACTGTTGGGGAGAAAGACCTCAAATGCGTTTGCAGCTCCATTTGTGTATTTGAAGTTAAGGAGGGAAGGTGAGGAGTGACATGGAGGTGGGAGAGAGCAAGGTGGAGACTTGATGCCAGGATAGTGAACAAGAGGTGTTCTCTCTCTCTTCTCTCTCTCTCTCTCTCTCTCTCTCTCTCTCTCTCTCTCTCTCTTTCTCTCTCTCTCTCTCCTAAATTTTATTGTTGAAAGTATTGCATAGGTCCCCCTTTTTACCCATTATCCTCTTCCCTCTCACTCCCATTTCCTCCCACGGCCCTCACAACCCCATTGTCTGTGTCCACAGGTTAGGCGTATATGCAGACAAGTTCATTGGTTGATCTCTTCCCACCCACCCTCCCCTGCCTTCCCTCTGAGGTTCCATGGTCTGTTCATGCTTCTATGTCTCTGGTTCTATTTTTGTTCATCAGTTTATTTGGTCCATTAGCAATGCATATTGGTGAAGCCATTATGGAAAACAGTATGGAGTTCCATCTAAAAATTAAAAATGGAACTCCAATTTGACCCAGTGATCCCACTTCTAGGAATACATCCTAAGAAACCCAAAACACTCATTAGAAAGAATATATGCCACCCTATGTTCATAGCAGCACAATTTACAAAAGCTAAGCTTTGGAAACAGCCTAATTGCCTGTCAGCAGACGATTGAATAAAAAAACTGCGGTACATCTACCCCATGGAATGCTAGTCAGCGTGAAAAAGACAGAACTCTTACCATGTGCAACAGCAGGGGTCCATCTGATAAGGGGTTAATCTTCAAAATGTATAGGAACTCATACAACTTAACAAAAGGAATACAACAACACAATTGAAAAATAGGCAAATGGCCTCATAGGTAAGTCTCCAAAGTGGACACACAGATGGCCAAGACGTGCTCTCCTGAGGGTGGTCATGCTGATGTCAAAGGTGTGTTAACCCAGATCCACAGAAACAATGGACGGGGTGCTTAAGGCAAAGATGAGCCTTTTAGTAAAGAAGTAATAGGCCTGGGGCGTGCCCACCCCCAGGACTGCCCAGGTAGGATGTGTGAGCAGAGCCTCCTGTGAGGGTCCTGTCAATCACTGAGTTTTGTCATATTTACGACAGAGCCCCCTTTTTGTTCACAAATACAATCCCCAACACTAGACATAGGACAGGGCTTTCTGTGAGCTCTGTGGCTGAGCCTCGGAACAAAACTAATTTTAGATGGAGCAGGAAATGGCATCTTTCTTTAACTCTGCACCTGCCCCTGGTCATGGCCCCGTGCTGGTCCTGAGTGCCCCCTGCTTGTCATTGATGCTCCCTGCAGTCCAGCTCTGCTGTCTCCTCAGGGAGGTTAGTGTCTGGGCTCACAATGACTCCACCTCACTGTGTCTCTTGCACAGTAATACACAGCCATGTCCTCGGCTCTCAGGCTGCTGAGCTCCATGTAGGCTGTGCTCGTGGACGTGTCTCTGGTCATGGAGACTCTGCCTTGGAACTTCTGTGCGTAGTACATGTTTCCACTTCCAGGATAAATGTTCCCCACCCACTCAAGCCCCTGTCCTGGGGCCTGTCGCACCCAGTGCATCCAGTAGCTGGTGAAGGTGTATCCAGAAGCCTTGCAGGAGACCTTCACGGAGGCCCCAGGCTTCCTCACCTCAGCCTCAGACTGCACCAGCTACACCTGGGAGTGGACACCTGTGGGGAGGAGACAGGAGTCAGTGGAATCCCCCTTGACTCTCCCTCGACCCTCCTTAACCCAGGACAGGAGCCTCTTACCTGTCGCCATGGCCACCAGGAGGAGGGTTCTCCAGCTCCAGTCGATGCTGAGGCCTGTGCTGTGAGCACTTCTGTAGGGGAGGGTGTGGCTGTGGGTGATGCCCTCAGGGCACAGACTTACCCATATTTAACCTGGTCTACCTCCTCTCTTTTGCATATTCATGAGGCAGAATATTTCATAGCTGAGGTCTTGACCCCACCTGAGAGAAAATGGGTGATACAAGGACCATGGTCACTGGGAGTCCGAGGGTCTAAGTCCTAATTCTTTTTTCTTTAAATTATACCTTTATTGTTGAAGGTAGTACACATGCCCCCTTCATCTCCCATTGACACCTTCTAGCCCGGCCCGGGTGCCCAGGTCTTCACCATCCTATTGTCTGTGTTCCTGGATGATGCACATATGCATACGAGTTGTTCGTTGCCCTCTTCCCACCCATCCACCCACCCACCGGACCACGATTCCCTCTGAGATTCCCCAGTCTGCTCCTTGCTTCTAGGTCTCTGGATCCATTCTCTTCATCAGTTTATTTTGTTAATTACATTTCACATATGAGTGAGATCATGTGATACTTGTCTTTCTCTGACTGGCTTATTTCATTTACATGATACTCTCCAGGTCTCTCCATGCTGTCCCAAAGCATAAGAGATCCTTTTGTTTTACTGCTGCATAGTATTCCATGGCATAAATATACCACAGCTTTTTAATCCACTCAGGTACTCATGGGCATTTTGGCTGTTTCCAGTTCTTTAGCTAATACAAATTGTGCTGCTATGAACATAATTGTTCATATATTTTTTCAAATTGGTGTTTGGGGTCCCTCCGCATATATTCCTAAAAGTGGGATCACTTGCTCAATTGGAAGTTCCATCTTTAATTTTTTGAGGAAACTCCATATTGCATTCCATCATGGCTGCAGCAGTTGGTATTCTCACCAGCAGAGTATAAGAGTTCCCTTTTGTCCACATCCTGGCCAGCACTTGTCATTTGTTGATTTGTTGATGGCCGCCATTCTGACAGGTGTGAGCTTCCTGTGCACATTCTTCCTTTATGCAAGTTCACGGCCTATTGCTGAGACACCAAATAGTTACATCAAAAATAGTCATGGCACTAAGTGGAGAGAAGACATGAAATAAAAGCAGTGATCATGTATGTGCACAACATTAGAATCATTCATATGTTGAAATGATGGTAGAAGGAGATTGAATTGTTTTCTCAGTCTAGTGTCATCAGTGATGTTGAGGTTTATAGGGAGGTGAGTGAGAGGAATTCCACAGTAGAATTTCTCACAGGAAAAGGAACTTCAACCCTGAGGGGAATCCCTCCCTTCCAATCTCCCTCTGCACTTCCCCTTGGTGGTCACTGTGGTCAGATGGTGGTGGGCTCTCCCCCATAACATACAACATCCTTAATGTGTAGTACACACATTCTCCCATCAGGCACATGATTCTGAAAAATAATCTCATGCTAAGCTTGTCATTGAATATCCTTGATGAAATTCTTGGTGGGACAAATGTTTTGCTTTTATTAAAGTTCAATACATCAGTATTTTCTTTATTGGCACCTGTTTTGGGTGATTTTACAAAGAATTCCCTAGGAAATTGTGAGCATCCACTGCCCATGTGGATTGGCTACAGCAGCCACGGGGGCTTGAGTAGGTGCTGGTACCAAGGGGTGCACTGCTGGGAAACTACCCATAAATGTGGACTTGACTGTGGAACTGGTTGAGGGGAGGAAGCTGGACTTGTTTTGAGTCACATGACAGAAATGTGCCTGAGGCTCATGGACAGAGAGTTACTGGACCTGTGGTTTTAAAGCCTCCTAAAGTGAAAGCACAGAAGGAAGTGAGGGCATGAGGTACAGACAGCTCATGTCATCATAGGAAATACCTGAATAATGATGAGCAGGAGTTGATTGAAGAAGAAACGTTTAAGATCATGCAGGCAGGTGTCAAGAGCAATAAGGAACATGTCACTGCAAACTAGTGGGAAGGGGACCCCTGTTTTCTACATTCACATTCTCAGTGTTTCTGTTCTAGAAGGTGACACCTTCCCTGGTGCATGGAATTAGGACTTGGATACATTTGAAGTCATTACTGATATGATCTCAACATGGATTCCTGAAGCTGCATGATTCATTGTTGTCCCTTCAATGAAATCTCTCAACACTGCCGGGAAAGGGTGGACACCGCTCATTGCAGGAGCCATGGTGATGGTGTGTCTGTATGAGGAGCCTTCATTTCATTGGACCAGGACCCCTGTCTCAGTCCATTGTTGTCATCATATCCATTATCATCCTTATCACCACCATGACCATCATCATCATCACCCTCATCGTCACCAACACCACTGGCTCACTTATAATAGTTCTTGCACTCCTTTCTGTAGACATTGTTGTTGTCAACAAATAATGACTCTTTATCTCATTTTTGGTCATATATTAAAAATTTTAAGGAAAATACCTGGCCAGACATTATATTACTTTACATTTGAATGCTGACAATGGTTGGCTCATTCCTAGCCTCTTCTCCATCTCCCCCACATGGGAATCTGACCCGAAATATTTGTCTCCTCTCCATTTGTCACTAAGAGGTAGAAACCACATAAGCCCCTGGAAGCAGAATTCCTCCCCTTCCCCACCACCTCACCAAAAGAAAAGCCCCAAACCAGTCTCCTTTCCTTGCTCCATTAAAGGAGGTCTGACTTGCTGAAGGACCTTTCCTGTGCTTCTCAGAGATTTAGTTATGTAAGTAATAAACATTTCATGTACCTTGATGTGTGTTTGTCGTCACCCTGGACATCTGTACCAATCTGGTGTGGGTCCCTATGCCTCTGCCTGGTGACACCTACTCTTGTTGCTATGAGCACCATGACAGGTCAATGACCTTCACCACGAAAGTTTTTCTTTTCTAGCTTTGGGGTCACATTACTCTGGTGCCCACTGTTTAACATGCTCCCATCCTGCTGCCTGGGACCCTGAGCTCTGTGGGGCTGAGTTGCACTGTTGAATACACAGAGCCTCTGGTTGGATTTAGGAGACCAGGGTCAGAAGATTAGATGATTATTATTTGGACACAAGACTTTCCCAAAGAAACTCTCTGTGGTTTGGCCACACGAGAAAGTTGTCTATCTTCACAACAGACTTTTCTCACTCAGAGACTCAGACATACATGCAAAATCAAGATCCAGAGGTTCCCTGGGGGAAACTGTGACATGAAGAGGAAGCCACTCAGGAACCAGCCCAGACCTCCATTTGCACCTGCTGCTGGGATGGTCCTTGTGTTCAGGGACCCTGCACACCCCCTGGTGTCCTGGACGCTCCCTGCAGCCCAGCCCTGCTGTCTCCTCAGGGAGGTTTGTGTCTGGGCTCACACTGACTTCCCCTCACTGTGTCTCTTGCACAGTAATACACGGCCGTGTCCTCGGTTCTCAGGCTGCTCATTTGCAGGTACAGCGTGTTCTTGGCGTTGTCTGTGGAGATGGTGAAGCGGCCCTTCACAGAGTTGGCGTAGTATATGGTATTGCTAGCACTACTAATGTATGCGACCCACTCCAGGCCCTTCCCTGGAGCCTGGCGGACCCAGTCCATCGAGTAGCTACTGAAGGTGAATCCAGAGGCTGCACAGGAGAGTCTCAGAGACCCCCCAGGCTGCACCAGGCCTCCCCCAGACTCCACCAGCTGCACCTCACACTGGACACCTGCAAACACAGAGACACAAGGTGGACTGAGAATCACATGGAAGCACCAACAGGCACAGGCACAGGTCTCAGCGCTCCCCACTCCTGAGAACGACCTTGAGAAATGATCAGTAGGAAAACGCAGCTTGGCATCAAGTCCATGGTGGAGCCGCTGGGGTCCTGTCTCAGGCACTTGGGCTCTGGGTGTCTCCCCAACATGCCGGGCAAGGGCCCCCTTTTATGAGCAGGAGGAGAGCCCCATTTGCATGGAGTCTGCATATAAGGTGCAGCTAGGACCCTGGCCTGCCTGCCTGGCCTTGTCATCCTAGGGGCGACCCCAGATGGGAAAGGACACATGGACCCTGGCCACAAGGGGTCCCGTCCTGACACCCCTCCCTCCCTCCTTTCCTGAGACCCATCACCCTGACCCCATTCCTTTGGGGGCAGCTTACAGGATTGAGAGTCCTCCTTCCTGGGTTTTTGATGAGGACCTATGGGTGCTGCTCCAGAGGTGTGTGGATGGGGCTTCCTCTTACTCTCCTTCACCTGCCGTGGGTGCTCCCTGCTGTCCAGCCCTGTTGTCTCCTCAAGGTGTTTGTGTCTGGGCTCACACTGACTTCCCTTCATTGTGTCTTGGACAGTAATACGCAGCTGTGTCCTCGGTGGTCATGGAGCTCAGCTGCAGGGAGAACTGGTTCCTAACCTTTCTAGGGTTTTCAAATGTGGCCTTTAGTATATTGAGGTCCATCGCTTCTACAACTAATCTGCTAAGAATTTTAATTCAGAAGTAATTTTCAATTTTAAAGGCTTTATTCAGTATCTATTTATAGGATGGTATACTTTATTCTTCATTCTGTGGATGAGATGTAGCACAGTTACTGATTTACATATGTTGATGCATCCTTGGATGCTAGGATGGTTTCCCATTTGATCGTGGTAGATGACCCTTTCAGTGTGCAGGTTAGTTTCCTAGCATATCTTTGAGGTTTTTGCATGTAATTTCATCATGGATATTGACCTGTCATTTTTGTTTGTTTCTACTTGACTTTGATATGAGTGTAATGGTCACCTCAAGAAATCTGTTTGGAAGTGCTGTCTCTTTCTTTAATTCTTGGAAGAGTTCAAGAAGAGTTAATAGAAAGTTATCAAGTTCTATTTGAAATTCTGGTAGAATTCACCTTTGAGTCCATTTGGTCTTTGACTTTTATTTGGTGGAAGTTTTTCACTATTAATTCAATTACATTTTAAAATTTGTAGCAATCTAGCAAAGTTGGGTCAAATTCCTAATTTGAGCTGCCACTAAGTGGACTGAGAAATGCAACTGTTGATCTTCACAGGTGTGGTCAGTGTTGAAATAATCGTTGCTTGCAGACCTCATATTTATATCATATGGTGTCCAAGAGAATGCAATATAACCCCATTTTTTATTTTTAAGCAATTGAAAGGAAATATTTCTTTATTGATTTCAGAGAGGAAGGGAGAGGGAGCGAGAGATAGAAACATCAATGATGAGAGAGAATCATTGGTTGGCTGCCTCCTGCACGTCACCCACAGGGGTATGTGCCCTTGACAGGAATCAAACCCAGGACCCTTCATTTTGCAGGCCAATGCTTTATACACTGAGACAACTTGGTTAGGGTAACCCAATTTTCTAATATAGAATTCATAAAGGACAGTGTATAAGGACATGAATGCTTTTGTATTACTGCTCATGTGTGAATGCATGTATTTTCCAGAAATGAGTGTGTGACTGTGTGTGTGTGTACGTGTGACTGTGTTTGTAACTGTGTTGTGACTCTGAGTGTCTGTGTGTCTTATTGTTTGTGACTGTGTGTGACTGTGTATGTGACTGTGTGTGTGACTGTCTGTGTGTGACTGTGTGTGACTGTGTATGTGACTGTGTGTGACTGTGTGTGTGACTGTGAGACTGTGTGTTGCTTGTGTGTGCGTGTGTGTGTGTGTGTGTGTGACTGACTCCTTGTGTGTGACAATGTGTCTGTGTGACTGTGTTTCCTGTGCAAGTCGTCAGAGGACGGTATGGACGCAGGGGGTCCGATGGATGCTCCTCGGCTTCCAACATGCTCCCGATGCACATCTCACCACAATGAAGCTAGAAAACCTTGGGTCCAGGAGGAAAGGTGGAGGAGGAGTTCGATGATGCACATCCCAGCCTCAGGGTCACCTTTCCCTGCTGTGGGGTTAGCACTGATAACTGATGGACAGCAGGGTCCCCTCCTCTGGGTGGATGTGGGGCTCCTGTGTTTGGTGCACTGAGCTAACAGCTCCTCTGGGGGTCAATGTGGACCCAGAGAGGATGGGTGAGGTCCACCAGCCCTGAGTGAGCTCAGGCCTTTCAGCAGAGGGAGGGCCTGTGATCTCCCTGGAACCAGGAGGGGAAGGGCACACTGAGTCAGACACTGAGGGAGCTGTGACCCGCAGGGAGGGAGGCAGAGCTGTGCACACAACCCAACCCCAGCAACCCAACTGTGGAGTTCACACTCATCATTGAAACATTGAAAAGTGAGTGAAAAAAGCCACTTTTAGAATTTGTGAAGGAGCCTTCGTGAAGGAGAGTCCCCACTCCCTGCCAACGTTTCACCTGCAAACACAATGTCCCTTCTTCACTGTTGTCTGTGGTGAGAACATGAGAAGGAAGGGCCATCCCTGGAGGCAGCTGAGAGCTTGAGAGGAAATCCCTGAGCCCAACAAGAAGGCCCTTCCCTCCCAACTCCCTCTGCCCCTGCTCCTGGGGCTGCTCTTGGTGTTGTGGGTCCTGAGCGCCCCCTGGTGTCCTGGACGCTCCCTGCAGCCCAGCCCTGCTGTCTCCTCAGGGAGGTTTGTGTCTGGGCTCACACTGACTTCCCCTCACTGTGTCTCTTGCACAGTAATACATGGCCGTGTCCTCGGCTCTCAGGCTGTTCATTTGCAGATACAGCGTGCTCTTGGTGTTGTCTCTGGAGATGGTGAAGCGGCCCTTCACAGAGTCGGCATAGTATGTGCTACCACCATCCCAACTAATAGCGGAAACCCACTCCAGGCCCTTCCCTGGAGCCTGTTGGACCCAGCTCATCCAGTAGCTACTGAAGGTGAAGCCAGAGGCTGCACAGGAGAGTCTCAGAGACCCCCCAGGCTGCACCAGGCCTCCCCCAGACTCCACCAGCTGCACCTCACACTGGACACCTGCAAACACAGAGACACAAGGTGGACTGAGAATCACATGGAAGCACCAACAGGCACAGGCACAGGTCTCAGCACTCCCCACTCCTGAGAATGACCTTGAGAAATGATCAGGAGGAAAACGCATCTTGGCACCAAGTCCATGGTGGAGCCGCTGCGGTCCTGTCTCAGGCGCTTGGGTTCTGGGTGTCTCCCCAACATGCCGGGCAAGGGCCCCCTTTTATGAGCAGGAGGAAATCCCCATTTGCATGGAGTCTGCATACAAGGGTGCAGCTGGGACCCTGGGCTTCATGCCTGACCTTGTCATCCTAGGGGCGACAGCAGATGGGAAAGGACTCAAGGATGCTGGACACAAGGGTTCCTTCCTCACCCCCCTCCCTCCCTCCTTTCCTGAGACCCGTCACTCTGACCCCATTCCTTTGGGGGCAGCTTCCAGGATTGAGAGTCCTCCTTCCTGGGGTTTTGATGAGGACCCAGGGGTGCTGACTCTGAGGTGCATGGATGGGGCTTCCTCTCGCTCTCCTTCACCTGCCGTGGGCCATGTGGCCTTTCTGAGGTTTGGGAATAAGAATTTGCATTGAATGATGCTTTTATTTTGAATCTGAATGATTTTCCTTGTTATTTTCCTCAATCAGATCCTCCACAAAATTCTAACTTCTACATGTGAGGAGGCAGGAGGGGCTGGGCTGGACACTGTGGCCTCAGCCTCTGTCTCAAACCTGCTGCCACTCTCACAAGCACACAGTTGCCTCCCGAAAGCACACATTTCACTCAACTTCTCTGCTGTTCCTGTGCAAAATCCCTGTTTCCAGCCCCTCAAATTGGGGGAACTTCCATCATTTAAAAAATGAGTCCTGGCTGGTTTGGCTCAGTGGATAGAGAGTGGGCCTGTGGACTGAAGGTTCCCAGGGTGGATTCTGGTCAAGGGCACTTACCTTGCTTGCAGGATCCTGCTCTAGTCGGGGCTGGTGCAGGAGGCAATCAATCCAGGTGTTTCTTTCACATTGATTTTCCTGTCTGTCTCTCCATCTCTCTTTCACTCTCCTGAAAAACCAATGAAAAAATATCCTCGGGGGAGGATTAACAAACAAAATTATAAAAATCAAACAAATAATACCAATAAAAATTAAATAATTACAAAAAATGATTAAAAAAGGAATATGTTGGCTCTTGGATCAAAACCCTGAGTAGAGAGTTGAGCCCCCATGCCGTCCTTGTGGGCAGGTGAGCACCTCCCGTCTTGGAGGAGAGTAGCCACCTGTGTCCATCCTCCCATAGCTCCAGGCAGTGAGGACAGAGGGACACAGGAATCTGGGACTGTAGTCACTTGTTCCTCTGGGCAGGTGGCCCCCACCAGTTGGAAAGTGCAGTCTGGGACCAGCACTATTTCTGCCTGGTTTTCTCTAAAGCAGAGACGGCAGCCAGCACCCACTCTCTGAAGGGTGTGGGTTGCTGTTCCTCACGTGGCATCTGTGAGCTGCCGTCAGTGAGGCTGCTTATCTGTGGCCTGTGACCCCATTGAAGGCCAGGAGGACCACGTTTTGCCACATTCTTTGAGAACCAAGCTGAGGTGAGGGGGGAACATGGAAAGCAATTCCTAAGGGGATGTGGGAGTAAGTCTGCCTTCCGGGATGAAGAGGCCCGAGAGAGACAACTGAGGGGCCACACACAGGCTCCAGAGTTGGCCCTGAAGTTGGAGATCCAGTTACCAAGCTCCTGCCAGACCTGAGGACCACAGCCTCTGGCCACAGGGAATATGACACCTTATGCTTCGTGGGAACGTGCCTGGATGAACTACCTGGAACGGCAGCTGGTGCATCAGGAGGATTCAGAAAAGCAGGCCCAGGAGCAGGAGACCCATTGGAAACTCCTGCTGACGTGGCAGGTGAACAGACCCAGCACGTGAAGGCAGCCAGGAGAGTCTCCCCATGGCAGTGGGTCCCCAATCAGCTGCGTAAGGTCCTGATCTTCTCCACTTGACAGGAGACTGCTGTGCTGTGATGGTGGGCATATAAACAGGCCTGTTGCTGCATTTATAAAACAGAAAAGAAAACTGCAATCACACAGGGGAGGGGAGGAGCATGGACAGGTCAAACACCACGAAGCCTTACTTTTCTCTTCCTTTAAAAAATATGTTTTTTAAAAAATTGATTTTAGAGAGAGGGGACAGAAAATGCTGGGCTCGCTTTTCCAGTTATCATGTTTGGCTTAATAAACTAAAAAATTATTCTCCAGGAGAAGTGCTGCAGCGATGGGGAGGGAAGCAGGCTAGGAGGCTTACATCCAGGGGGGCAGTCTGTTCTGGTTCACGGTCATCACCCTCTCCTCTGGCTATTACATGTGGGTTGTCTTCTGGCCTCAGTTTATTCCTTATCAGAGCCTTGGGCCCCTGGGCACCGTCACTCAGTACTCGGTGGACCATCATCACACTCTTCTGCCCAATGGGTGAGGCTTCTGGCTGATTCATGTGGAGAGTCCTTGTGTGCCATGGAATTGTGCAAGTCTAAAGGCACCACAGATGGTCGGGCTCAGCTACTCTGATTCCTTCAGAAGTTCTGCTTTGGGATTGCCTCCCTCTCCATCTTGATTGCTCAGAGACCAAAACACCAAAACGAACTTAAAGAAGGTACTCAACCTTTCCCTGCACTGACATCCACCTCACTCTTATCTGGGGATGGAGCCACTTATCAGGAGCCACTCTTAGTCCACCTTTCTGTTTCCTGGAAAGGTATGACCCTCTAGTTATTCATTATTTGGTACTAGTGGCCCGGCGCATGAAATTAGTGTACATTAAAGGGGAATTAATTAGAGGAAATATTTTAATATTGCTATTTGCCCTTTCTCTATAATAGAAATGTCAGAGATGAAAGAAATTAGTAAAATGTGTATGAAAAGCTTTCTCCTCTCAGAGTCTGGGGCACACTATTGAACCAGAGTCCAGTTCCTGCCCACCCACTTGCACCTAGAAATTCTGCTAGACCAAGACCTGACAGACCCCACCCGCACTGGGCTATATTCAGAACCAGATGGCCTCCCCGCTTCAATCCCTGCTGGGGCAGAGGTCATGGCCTGAGGTTCCATGGCCCAGGCCAGGGAGTTAGTCCTGAGATTCCTTATTAAGGCACGCCAGGCAGGGTGCGTGTTCTCAGGTCTCCTGGCCTGGCGCTGGGGCTGGGGCGTGGCCTGACGTCCCATGTCAGGCCCCACATGGTGGGGGGCATGGCCTCAGGTCCTTGCTGATTGCTCCTTAGGGCTCATTACGGGAACTTGGTCTCTATGCTGGGTGAAGCCAACTTGACTGTTACAGTGTGATGGTCAATGTGCATATTCCCTCTTTATTAGATAAGATTCTCTGCTTGGGTTTGAGTAGCTAACAGGAAAAGGTTGTATCTTTCCCATTCTTCAGATTAACCTACTTGGCAGGGTACTTCTACCTACCATCCTGAAGGCCTTGGATGTGTCGGTGCTCTCTCCCTGATATCTGGTTTAAGCCACGAACTGAATTTGCTTGTTGGTCTACCTGTGCTTCCACCTTTTGAATGAAACACCTTACCCATTCACCTACATCTTAGCTGATTAGGGGTTGCTTTTCCGTAAGGTAAAATCTGTTAGAGTGAATCAATGGAAATCCAACTCAGATATTTTAGAGGCACGGTCCTCTCCCAGGGAAACAATGACAGCAGTATTAATGGTGTCAGGAACAAGATGGTGCATTATGGAATGAAACGGATTAATGAATAGAATGCTGTGAATTGTCTCCCCCTCCAAAAAAAATATCCTCCACAGGCTTACAGGTTCTCATGTCAACGACTTCAAAGTGGTTCATTTATGTTGAGGATTTTATGCTGATTCAACCATCAGGGGAACCTGCCAGAGTGTCTCAGGGGAGACAGCACAGATGGGGGAGTCTCCTTTCTTTCCTTCTCCTTTTTATACACTTTCATAGATGCCAGAGAGGAGGCCAGTGGAGTGATGGAAACATCAATGATGAGAATCATTGATTGGCTGCCTCCTGTCCCCCACCAGCCCCTGGAGATCGAGACTGCAACCCCAGCATGTGCCCTGACCAAGGAATTGAATTGTGACTTCCTGGTTTATAGGTTGATGCTCAACCTCCCAGTCATGCCTGCTGGGCTGGAAAAAGACTGGGCAATTATGTCCATGACAACCAACAGCAAACTTATCTTATCTCCAACACCTGTGAACTGATTGACCTCATACCATCCAGGTATCAGGTTTTTAATAATTGTGAGCACTTCCCTCTCCACACGGGAAAGAAACATGTATGAACATATGTTGTAAATGAAAAAAAGACAACATATTGATGTAAGACATGTCCAAACATGTAGAGACTGTTTTATAAGATTTTACTGGAGCCAAATAGAGGAGAACTGTTGGGGAACACGACCTCAAATGCTCTGCAGAATACCCGTTGCAGCTGCATTTGTGCATTCGAAGTTAAGTAGGGAAGGTGAGGAATGAATTGGAGGTGGGAGAGAGAGCAAGGCGGATACTGGGTGCCAGGATAGTAAACAGGAGGTGTTCTCCTGCAAAGTAATACAGGGCTGTATCCTCAGTGGTCACAGAGCTCAGCTGCAGTGAGAACTGGTTCTTGGATGTGTCTCTGGAGATGGAGGTTCGGCTCTTGAGGGAGGGACTGTAGTCATTGTATCCATCATAGCGTATGCCCCCATCGAACTCCAGACTCTTCCCTGGGGGCTGGCGGATCCAATACCAGCAGTAACCACTGGTTGTGATGGAGAATCCAGAGACAGAGCAGGTGAGGAAGAGGGTCTGCGAGGGCTTTACCAGTCCCGGGCCCGACTCCTGCAGCTGCACCTGGGACAGGACACCTGGGACAGAGAGAACACAGTGAGTCCTGGGCTCAGATGCAGGGTCCCCATCTCCTCACGTCTAAGCCCTGAGTCACTCACATCTGGGAGCTGACAGCAGGAAGAGGAAGAGCCACATGGGATTCATGTCTTGCAGGTGAGGTCCTTGTCCCCCAGAAAGTATTCTCCAGGGTGAGGAGGCTCTGCATTTAAGTGGGCGCCAAGTGTGTGTGTGTCTGGTGGCCGTGTGGGCATTTGCATATGGGAGGTGTCTGCACATACAAAGGGCAAGTGGTGAGGGAGGTCCTGGTCTCTGGGGTTTCTCCTGGAAGAAAGTGCTGAACACATCCTCAGGTGAGGACCTCCTTGGGTCCTGGTCACTGTTCCCGGGGACCTCTCCTTCCACACCAGGGGCTATACTGCAGGAGGTGGTCACGATGTAGGGTGTGGACACAGTCAGTGACTCCTTAGGGATAAAATCAAATTGCCCCTTCTCCCTTAGAGACAGATATAGATGATAGAGATCGGTGCTTCTCAACCTGTGGTTCACATCCCCTTTGTGGGTCGAACGACCCTTTCACAGGGGTCGCCTAAGACCATCGGAAAACCCATATATAATTACATATTGTTTTGTGATTAATCACTATGCTTTAATTATGTTCAGTTTGTAACAATGAAAACACATCCTGCATATCAGATATTTACATTATGATTCATAACAGTAGCAAAATTATAGTTATGAAGTAACAACGAAAATAATTTTATGGTTGGGGGTCACCACAACATAAGGAACTGTATTAAAGGGTGGTGGCATTAGGAAGGTTGAGAACTACTGATTAGATATAGATATAGATATAGATATAGATATAGATATAGATATAGATTCAGGTATAGGTATAGATGTAGAGATAGACATATATATATATATAGATATAGAGACATATATATCTCTATCCATATATCTATATCTATATACATATATATATATATATATATATATAGAGAGAGAGAGAGAGAGAGAGAGAGAGAGAAATCTTTTTAAAAAATACAATTTTCTTGATTTTTAGAGAGAGAGGAAGGGAGAGGTCTAGAGAGATAGAAACATGCATGAGAGAGAATCTTTGATTGGCTTCCTCCTGCATGGTCCTCAGTGGGGATGGAGACTGCAAACCTGCCATGTGCCCTCACCCAGAATCTAACCAGTGACTTCATGGGTCCTGGGACAAAGCTCAACTGCTGAGAAACTCGAGCCAGACTGGATCTTTTTTTCTCTGTCCTCACCTGAGGATGTGTTCATTGATTTTTAGATGGAAAGGAAAGGAGAGAAGGATAGAGAGAAACATTGATCAGCTGCCTCCCATATACACCCATACTGCCAATCACACCTGCAACATTTTCATTTATTTATTTAAATATTTTAAAGTAGATTTCAGAGATGAAGGGAGAGTGAGAGAGAGAGAGATAGAAACTTCAGTGATGAGAGAGAATAATTGATTGGCTGCCTCCTGCATGCCCCGCACTGAGGATGTTGGTGGCAACCTGAGCAGGTGCCCCGACCAGGAATCAAACTGTGACCTCCTGGTTCATAGGTCGCTGCTCAACCACTGAGCCTTGTTGGCCGGGCTGTCCCTGCAGTTTTTGGAATCACAGAGCTCCCTGTGCACTAGGCTCTGGTCAGCAGGACGTTGGGAACATCATAGGTGACCAAGCCACAGCCCTTCCGTGACTGCCCTCTGACCCCAGTGGCCATGTATTTGTTCACCATGATGCTCTGCAGCTCACGGGCTCCTGGAGGTTCCCTCAGCACAAGTGTGAGCTGTTGGAGGTGCTCTGAGCTCAGTGCTCAGCTGTATCTTCACCTGACACAGGAGGTTCCCCACGGTCTGACATCACAGGTGGGCACTGCATGTGGGCACTGAAGGGCAGCTAAGGAGACCTGGCCCTGGAGTCTCAGGGAAGGCCTTGCACAGGAGATGGGCATGATGGGATGACGTGGGGCTGCATTTAAGGAAAAACCTACCCGGGCAGGAAGGATAGGGCAGACACGTACACGCGGGACGTCCTGTGCAGGCCCCATGGGGTAAGAGTGTGGGTGGCAGAGGACAGAGGGTGAGGATGGGGTGGTGTCTGCAGAGCTGGAGGCACAGCAGAGGTTGGGGGGGCCATGTCTCCCTTCAGCAGGTTCTCAGGATGCAGGTGGTTCCCCAGGGGAAGCAGGACTGGTGTTGGGACACGTCCCCTGGGACCACGTTCTCAGACCAGCAGGGAACAGGGCCCCACAGGGCTTCCTGCCTCCATCTGGGGCACATGGAGAGGTGGGCTCTTCGAGGATCACAGAGAGGCAGCGGCTGCAGGGTCCCACCCTACACCTCCAGGTGCAGCTGTGTCAGTGAGAGGCAAGAGGCTAACTGGTCAAAAAGGGCTCCTCCTGGGGCAGAACGAGGGGCTGATCACCCTCAGGTGAGGTTTAGAGCCTGGACTCCATGTTCCCCGCTCAGCACTGCGTGGAGGATGGGAGACATCGCTCTCAGTTAGGGGACTGGAATCCCTATATAATGTTTCCCTTGTCAACCTGCAGAGCGACCATAAGGGACTTGGTGACAGGAAGGACCCAGATGAGAAGTCAACCAGATCTGACACACAGCCACTTCCTGCTTTTTTCCTGCAGAGAATATAATTAAAGACACAAAGAAGAAAGAGGAACTGCCCCTGGGACACTAGGAGGGAAGAAAGCATTGACCCCAATAGGAAGCCTGAACAACCCTCCAGGGACAGCCTCTGAGCTGGGAGCCTGGGTTTGCTGGTCCTGAGCGCCCCCTGGGTCCTGGACGCTCCCTGCAGCCCAGCCCTGCTGTCTCCCTCAGGGAGGTTTGTGTCTGGGCTCACACTGACTTCCCCTCACTGTGCCTCTTGCACAGTAATACACCGCCGTGTCCTCGGCTTTCATGCTGTTCATTTGCAGATACAGCGAGTTCTTGGCGTTGTCCCTGGAGATGGTGAAGCGGCCCTTCACAGAGTTGGCGTAGTATGTGCTACCACCACCATAACTAATGTATGCGACCCACTCCAGCCCCTTCCCTGGAGCCTGGCGGACCCAGTTCATGTCGTAGCTACTGAAGGTGAATCCAGAGGCTGCACAGGAGAGTCTCAGAGCCCCCCCAGGCTGCACCAGGCCTCCCCCAGACTCCACCAGCTGCTCCTCACACTGGACACCTGCAAACACAGAGACACAAGGTGGACTGAGAATCACATGGAAGCACCAACAGGCACAGGCACAGGTCTCAGAGCTCCCCACTCTTGAGAACGACCCTGAGAAATGATCAGGAGGAAAACGCAGCTTGGCACCAAGTCCATGGTGGAGCCTCTGGGGTCCTGTCTAAGGCGCTTGGGTTCTGGGTGTCTCCCCAACATGCCGAGCAAGGGCCCCCTTTTATGAGCAGGAGGAGAGCCCCATTTGCATGGAGTCTGCATATAAGGTGCAGCTGGGACCCTGGGTTGCATGCCTGACCTTGTCATCCTAGGGGCGACCCCAGATGGGCAAGGACTCAAGGACACTGGCCACAAGGGGTCCTGTCCTGACCCCCTCCCTCCCTCCTTTCCTGAGACCCATCTACCCTGACCCCATTCCTTTGGGGGCAGCTTCCAGGATTGAGAGTCCTTCTTCCTTGGGGTTTTGATGAGGACCCAGGGTGCTTCCCCAGAGGCACATGGATGGCGGTACCTCTCTCTCTCTTTCACCGCTTGGGCCATGTCGCCTTTCTGAATTTGGGAATAAGAATGTGAATTGAATGACGCTTTTATTTTGAAGCTGAAAGATTCTCCTGTTATTTTTCTCAATCAGATCCTCCACAAAACTCGAACCTTTACATGTGAGGAGGCAGGAGAGGTTTGGCTGAACACCGTGGCCGCAGCCTCTGTCTAAAGCCTGGGGCCACTCTCACAAGCACACAGCTGTCTCCTGAAACCACACATTTCCCTTAACTTCCCTGCTGTTCCTGTGTAAAAGTCCTATTCACAGCCTCTCAAAGTGGGAGAATTTCCATCATTTAATAATGGATTCCTGATGGGTGGTGGGGGCTGGCTGGCTGGGGTCAATGGAGGGAAAAAGGACATATGTGATACTTTCAACAATAAAAAATTATTAAATATAAATAATTAAATGAATAAAATTTAAAAATGGAGTCCTTGCCCTGGCCGGTTTTCTCAGTGGATAGAGCATACCCTTGGGAACCAAAGGGCCTCATGTTTGATTCTGGTCAAGGGCATGTACTTGGTTGCAGGCCCTTCCATGCCCTTGCCCTGGTCAGAGCTTGTACAGGAGGCAACCAATTGATGTGTTTCTCTCACATCAATGTTTCTCTCTTCCCCTCCCTCCCTTCCACTGTCTCTCTGAAAAGCAATGGAAAAATATCCTTGGGTGAGGATAAAAAAAGATGAAAGAAGGAATATGTTGGTTCTTGGAAGCAAAGTTCTGGGTAGAGAGTTGAGGCACCACGTCTTCCTTGGGGGCAGGTGAGCACCTCCCTTCTCAGAGGAGAGCAGCCATCTGTGTCCATCCTCCACAGCCCCAGGTGAGGACAGACAGACACAGGAATCTGGGACTGTGGTCACTGTTCCTCTGGGAAGGCAGCCTCTGTCACTTGAAAAGTGCAATCACGCTGGGGAGGAGGTGGGGCATGGGCAGGTCAAACACCACGATGCCTTACTTCTCTCTACCTTTTCAATTTTATTCTTATTTTAAAATATATTTTGATTGATTTCAGAGAGGAAAGGATGGGGGAGAGAGATAGAAACATCAGTGATAAGAGAGACTTATTGATTGGTTGCCTCCTGCAGGTCCCCCACTGGGGGTCAGGCAGTAGCCCAGGCAAGTGCCCTGACCAGGATTCCAACCCTGACCTCTTGGTTCATAGGTCAAAGCTCAACCAATGAGCAACACTGGCCAGGCTCAGGCATGACCTCTTACCATTTATTTCCTTCTTTCTATTTTTTTTAAAAAAAAAGATTCCTTCATTCAGTTAGTTTTGTTCATTCTCATCCTAGGATATTTCCCACCTATTTTTAGAGAGAGTGAAGGGAGGGGAGAGGGAGAGAGCCCATAGAGATACATTGAGTAGTTTCCACTTGCAGGCAGGGATCGAGCTTGCAATGGAGGTCCATGCCCTTGACAGGAATCAAACCCGAGACCCATCAGTCTGCAGGCTGATGCCCTATCCACTGAGCCACACGGGTAGGGCCCCTCCCCCATGTCTAGTTAACACTGTGGCGGCCCCCACACCGCATGCAGGCAGCCAGGTTCCTGCCGGGTGGACCCACAGACCTGGGGGTTGTCTGTGTTGCCGGGACGAGGGGAACTAGGATGGAGAGGCCCCCAGAAGGGCAGCCCCAGGTGCCAGGACACAGGGGTGCACGGGGAGCTGGGCTGGAACCTCTCTCCAGAGACTTCAAGACGAAGAACCACCCAGCCCCCCTGTCCTGCAGGCGGATGCTGGGCCTCGCTGTGGGGACCCGCCTGAGCCCGCTGGTCAGGCCCCGTGAGGCTGAGGGAAACACAAACCTAAATGAGGAAAAAGTCCGTTTTCCCAGGTGCCAGGAGGAGACAGGGACTCCCTCCCTCCCTCCCTGCAACACGCATGGAGGTTTCAGTGTCAGTTTAAAGGCTCACTGAGGCCTCCCCAGCTTACACCCCAGCGTGTTTTCTGGGGACCTTGGAACCCACTCTGAAGTGTGACCACTAGGGGCCACCCCTATCCCCACTTCTGAGGGAGGAATGGGGCAGCCAGGCTTCAGGGGGCTCCTGGCTCCCAGTGCAAACCTCCTTCCTGTCCTAAAGAGGCGGGAGGGTTCATCTTCCATGAGATCAGCTCCAGGAGCAACATGTGTGGCCCCTCCAGGCACCAGGGGATTCAGGCTGAACTCTGGTGACCAGTGATGCTGCCAGTTCCTCCTGAGGCTGCTCCTCTGTGAACAGCTGTGTTTCTGGGGACGGTTTCCCACAAGAACTCAGTTCCTTCCCCTTATCTGCTGCTTTGTCGGCCCTGCACTGGCAGCCCTACTGCAGTTATGATAAGTCTCCAAATAGGCCCATTTCTGTACATTCGCCCGGGATTTTGAAGTAGATTCTCCTGGTTTTTCTTCATAGATGAACATGTCACCTGCAAGTTTGGACACCTTGTGTGTGGGCTCACATTTGAATGTCTCTATGCATTTTTCCTGTCTTATTGCTCTTGTTAACACGTCAAGGATGATGTGGAATAGAAGTGGTAAGAGTGGGTCTTTTTGACTCTGTCCCCATCTGAGGGAATCACGTAACTTCCCACAATCGAGTGTGACATCAGCTCCAGGAGTCCCATGATCAGAGTGAGGAAGGGTCCCTTTATCCCAAGTGCCCTAAGGTTTTATCATGAATGAAGTTGTGCTTTGTACACACTTTTCTGTATCAGTTTTACTGACCATGTGACTTCTCTTCTTTACACAGTTGACCTGTTGGATTACATCGATGATTTAAAAATGTTGAATCATCTTTGAATTGTTGGGATAGTTCCTGCTTGGTCATGATGGAGTATGAGTTTCTTATATTGCTGGTAGGATTGGCTAATCTTCTGTTGAGGATTTTAGTAAATATGTTAACAAGAGATTTCAGTCTGTAGTTTAATCTTTCTCTGTACTGACTGCACAAGGAATGCCAGTCTCATAAGAATGCAGTGGGGAATGTGTTTATTCTCCTAATTAATTTCTGATATTGGTCATTTGTCTCTTTGCCAGTCTTCTAATCACTGGGTTAGTTTTATTGATCCTTTCAAAGATTTAGCTGTTGCCATCATTGGTGGTTTTCTATCATTTTTCTGTGTTGATTTCATTAATCTCTGCTCATCTTTATTTTTCCTTCCTTCTGCTTGACTTTGGGTGATTTTGATCTTCCTTTTCTAATTTATTTTCTTAAAAAATTTTGCTATTGAGAGTATTACTGATGTCCCCATTTTTACCCCCGTATCAACCTTCATGCCCCAGTCTGGCCTTCACCGCCATCCTGTCTGTGTCCATCGGTCACGCATATGTGCATGTGAGTTCTTTGGTTCATCCTTTTCCACTCTCTCCTCCCTCTTCCCTCTGAGTTTCATTCTGTTCCACATTTCCGTGTCTCTAGTTCTATTTTATTCATCAGTTAATTTTGTCATTAGGTACTTTGTTCAATTATTTTGGTTCTTAGATTCAATTGTTGATAGTATGTATGTATTGTCAATATTTTGTTCATATTTTCTGTTTTTTTATCTTTTTACTCGAGGCACAGTGAAGGAAATTCTTGCATGGGAGGGGGTTCCCTCAGCTCAGCCTGCACCCTCTCCAATCCGTGACCCCTTGGGACTGCTCATATGCTTGTCGGCCTGATCTCCCTAACTGCTCTCCCCTGCCTGCCTGATCACCTCTAACGGCCTCTGCCTCAGCCCCCCCCCCCCCCCCCCCACCATGGCTTTGTCTGGAAGGACGTCCAAAAGGTCATCCGGAAGACGTTCAGTCTAATTAGCACATTACCCTTTGATTAATATAGATGCCACCTTGCAGGTTGTCCTATCATGGAAGGGAGCCCACAGTAGCATCCTGGGTTCTGACCAGGGATCATGCACTCGTGCTTTATCTCAGCAGATGAGATTCCTAGAAGACTCTTGGACGTACCTTGAACATTTCTATCAAATTTGCCAAATCATCCTCCAAAAATGTTGAACCACTTTAAACTCCCACCAGCAACCATGCATGTGCCCTCTGTCCTACTTTGATGCCAATATCATTGATTTCCCCCTAGAAGCTTCCCTCCCTTCAGCTGGGACTGCTTGGCACTTGAGCCAACCTTACTGTTCAGCCCGGGATAGAATTACGGAGGAGAAAAAAATAGTTTTCCTCTACCCTTCTGAGTTCTGAGAGGAGGCCCTTGTAATGAAAGGCAGATTACCAAGAGAAAAACAAAAGTTCATTAAAATGTGTACCTCATGTATATGTGGGAGATCCCAGGGAAAAATGAATAACTCCCCAATGTGGCTTAGAATCCAGATTTAAATACTTCTTCCTAGGAAGAGGGGAAGGGTGATATAGGCCTCTTAGAGGAGAGTAAATGATTTTTACGAAAGATGAATTGGGGTGGGAGAGATAGTTTGTAACAAAGTTTAGGTGTGATGTCAACTTCTAGTCTCCTGTCCTGTGACAGGAGTCAGTCTTCACTGGCTGATAACTTTCCAATTGAGGGCACCTATGACATTTAAGCTCCTTTTGGGGGGTCTGATTTTAGACAGATCAGGAGAATTCAGTGAAAGCCTCTTGGTGCATTTGCTGTTTGTCAAGCATCTGCAGCTCAAGATCATCAAAATAACAACACAGCATATATTGGGGTGGCCTGTTCTCTGACCTTCACAATAAACCCAGCAAAAGCTTGTTTCCTCTCTTAGATGATTTGCCACAGTAGCGTTATTCCCGGGAGACAGTATTCTGACCAGACCTTCCTGGGAGTGGTCATAACATACCCTGTGCTTGTAGAAAGGTGAGGGCCATATCACTAAATAAATCAGGGTCAGTTTTCTCATCTTGTGGAAAGGGAGATAAAGTTATGATAGTTTATATCCCTTTGCATTAATTTCCTGCAGGTTTGTGTGTCTGCTGCGGCCCCAGTGGCCCCAGTGCCACCATGGCCACGGGGCTTGTGGCTGCTGGGTGCTGGCCCCCCTGGCGGGCTTGTGTCTCTGCACTTCTGGCCCCCATGCCATGGTGATGAAGCAGACCCAGAGGCCCTCCGTGGGCAGAGTGGGGCAGAATGCCTGTGTCATTGCCATGGCGATGATGCAAGCTTCCCAGCCCAGCCACTATCATCTTTGGTGCAGAGTTACAGTCAATTTGCATATTTCCACTTTATTAGATAAGATTGATTTCAGAGGGAAAGGAGGAGAGATAGAGAGATCAGTGATGACATACAATCACTAATCAGCCACCTTCTGCATGCCCAACCACCCGGGCATGTGCCACTGACCAGCTTCAAACCTAGAACCCTTCAGTCAGCAGGCCAACGCTCTATCCACTGAGCCAAACCAAGGCTATGGCTTTGTTTATATCTCCTCCTCCTCCTCCTCCTCCTTCCCCTCCTCCTCCTTCCCCTTCTTCTTCTCCTTCTCCTTCCCCTTCCCCTTCTTCTTCTTCTTCTTCTTCTTCTTCTTCTTCTTCTTCTTCTTCTTCTTCTTCTTCTTCTTCTTCTCCCTGCTTCTCTGCCTCCTCATCCTCCTCCTGCTGAATGTGTGGAGTTGTAATCTGGTGTGGTCTGAAGCTGTCCTCCAGTTGCACTGGCTCTAGGGCCTCCTGGGAGGTGCAAACTCAGCCACTGCCTGGGGCCACCAAGCAGGAGCTACAGGGGATCTAAGATGGCTGCCACTTTTATTGAGCATGGAAGTGCCCAGGTGAGGACAAGTTGTGAAGCAAGCCAGGCTGCTGCTAGTGCCAGTTCTTGGGTCTCTTATTGATTGATAGGTATGGGGCATGCTGATGTCAGCTGCTGCTTGTTAGAGAGATTTTAGGAGAGTCTGAAGCCTGAGCCAGGACAAGCCATTCATATGGAAAGACTGCTGCAAACAGCTTGGATAGGCTGCAATTTGGATGGGGTGGGTTCTCAGGGAATCACCAGGGCAGAGCAAACTGTGTGAGCCACACTAACGGAGCCTCAGATATGGCTTTGAGGCAGCTATGTGATGTGGAGATCCCAGCACAGAAACAATGATTGCCTAGGAGCAGCCTTCTCTGGAAGAAAGCCACCCCTAGTTTCTGCCCTAATGACAGACAACCCAGTTCTTCCCTGTATGTTCCTGGATCTCCATATCCCACCATCTGCCCCTGGAGCTCAGAGGAAGCGGAACCCTACAAGTTCCCATGCTAGCCCTTTAAGAGGAATAGCCTGGGTCTCCAGCTTCCTCCATGTCACTCAGAGACAATCATTTCTGGTTTTTACAACCTGAAGTTATGAGGACTTCTGTTCCCAGCTCTGGAACCCTGGGTTGGGGTTCTGGTGTGCGGCTGGAACCCTTTGCTTCTCACAGGAGACCTCTGCATCTGAGATATCCCTGCCAATTAATCACATGCCACATGTGGGTGTTGGAGCAGCCTTTTCCCCACCTCCACCCTCTCTAGCAGTCTCGGTGTGCTTTCGTCTTTACCTCCCTAGTCAGGAAAAATGGTTGTTCTCTATTTTAGTTGTAAATTTCACGTGGTTGTGGGAGGCAGTGAGAACATGCATTTACCTCTGCCTCCAAATTGGTTCTCACCCATTTCCAGTTTTTTAAAGTGGAGGCTTAGATTATTGATTTAAAGATCTTTATTCTTTTATAACATAAGCATTTAATGCTATGCATTTCCCTCTAAGCACTGCTCTAGCTGCATCTCACAAAAGTTGATATTTTGTAATTTTTTTTCATCCAGTTTTGAAATAGATTTTCTGTCAGTTAGAATTCTAAGTTGATGTTCCTTCAATGTTCCTTCAGCTCTTTAGAGTCGTCACTCCATTGTCTTCTGGTTTTGGTAGTTTTTCATCTGACCTTTGATGATTTTATTAATCTTGTTCCTTGACTCATGTGTGGGTTTTTGTTTACTGCCCTTGGGCATTTTATCTTTTTCACCAGTTTGACTTCAATGTGCCTTGATTTAATTTTGTTTATTTTCATTCTTCCTGGAGTACTTTGGTGTTCTTAGATCTCTTTATAGTTTACATCAAATTCTGAAAAACTATTTACAATAATTTCTTCAAAGATAGTTCTTGGTGCCTTCTCTCCTCTTTCTGGGATTCCAATTACATGTATATATTAGATTCATGCACCATTGTGGTCCCTTAGGTTGGCCTGCACCCACTCACAATTTGGGACCCCTTGGGGCCTGTGGGGATCGGGCCGACACTAGCAGTCCAACATCCCCCGAGGTTTGTAGAAGTGCTCCAATGGGCAGGTGGCCCGGGAGGAGACTGAACCTGGGCTGGGTGCCACGCCGCCGCTGTAGCTGATCCCAGACCTGCTGTGCCTGATGTCACTTGGTAGCATGCTGTCATGGAGGTGGGAGAGGCTTGTGCCGCTGCAGCTGCTCTCACTATCCGTAAGCCCCGCATCTGTCAGTCAGCTGAGCAGCACTCCTGCTTTGGGAGCACACCGACCACCAGGAGGCAGCTTCTGCATTGAGCGTCTCCCCCTTGGTGGTCAGTGTGCATCATAGCATCCAGTGAAATGGTTGTTAAGGAGTTTAGGCTTATGTATATAGTCTAGAGGACCGGTGCACAAAATTTGTGCACGGTGGCGGGGGTCCCCTCAGCCCAGTCTGCACCCTCTCCAATCTGGGTCCTTTTGGAAGATGTCTAACTGTTGGTTAAAGCCTGATCCCAGGGATTGGGACTAAATCAGCAGTCGGACGTTCCTCTCACAATCTGGAACTGCTGGCTCTTAACTGCTCACCTGCCTGCCTGCCTGACTGATCACTCCTAACTGCCCCCTGCTGGCCTGGTCACCCCTCACTGCCCCCCTCTGCTGGCCTAGTCACCTCTAAATGCCCCACTCTGCTGGCCTGGTCAATCCCAACTCACCCCCCCCCAGGCCTCGTTGACCTTCACTGACCCCCCTCTTCTGGCCTGGTCACCACCAACTGCCCCCCTTGCGGGTCTGGTTGCCCCCTACAGTTCCCCCCCCCCGTCATCCTGGTTACCCCTCAGGGCCGCCCCTGCTGGCCTGATTGCCCCTCCCTGCCCGCCTCTGCCAACCTGATGTTCAGTTGTTTGGTCGTCCCTCACTAACCCACATGCTGGCCTGGTTGCCCCATGCAGCCTGCTGTTTGGTTGTTTCTGTGAGGGTATCCTGACCAATTTACATATCACCCTTTTATTACTATAGACTAGAGGCCCAGTGCATGAAATTCATGCATGGGGGACGGTGTCACTCAGCCAGCCCTGCGACCTCTCACAATCCAGGACCCCTTGGGTAGGGTCCATATGCCTGGCCGGTGTACAGGGCCTATCGGGTCTTTTCATCCTCTGGCTCTGGCAGCTTGCCTTGCCTCCTGCTGCCTCCCCCTCCACACCCCCCCCCCCCAGCTGCCAATGCTTGCCATCTGTGTGGCACGTCCCTCCTTCCTGGGTCACTGGCCACCTCCCTCTGTGGGCAACAGGCATGAGGCGTGATTGCTTGGATGGCCTGGGCTTCCCTCAGTAGGGCAATCGTGAGGTGATGGGGGAGGTCCCCGACCAATCGCATCACACCCGTGTTGGTTGGCCTGGGGCCAGTGCGTGTCATAGTGTAGTCCTCCAGAAGGTCATCTGGACAGTCATTCTGCTGTTCGGTCGTTCGGTCTATTTGCATATTATGCTTTTATTATTATAGATATTTGACTGCCTTATTGTCTCTTACATTCCTGACACTTAGCTATTTTGTGGAAAATTTATCCTGTGTTCCATTTTTGGGGAGTTTCCTTAGACTTCTTGAAGTTCACATATGTTTAATCTGCAGTGTTAGTCTTACTCCATGTATTATTCATTGCAGATGTTATTTTCTTAGGCTCTAGAAATCCAAAATACAGACCAGTTCTACCCACTCCTTTGTGTTAGAATAAAGCCCTTGTGTGCTTCATCCAACAGAAGCTCCTGACAGAAGACTGTCCCTTTGTTAGCACAGGTGAGCTAATTAGTTGTTGGGGCTGCAGTAACGTCTCTCTGGCCACTGTCCAACGACGTCCCCAATGGCCTCCTTAACATGGCAATGTCTCCTGGAGGAGGGGCCAAAGGAAACATTAAGGGCTCCTTCTGACTGATCAATGGGGCAGAGGAAGTAAGTGACTTCCTCTAAGGCAGTGGTTCTCGACCTTCCTAATGCTGTGACCCTTTAATACAGTTCCTCATGTTGTGGTGACCCCCAATTTCATTGTTACAAATTGAACATAAATAAAGCATAGTGATTAATCACAAAAACAATATGTAATTATATATGTGTTTTCTATGGTTTTAGGAGACCCCTGTGAAAAGGAGGTTTGACCCCCAAAGGGGTCATGACCCACAGGTTGAGAAATGCTGGTCTAACGGGTGGTGTGAAAGGAAAGGTAAGGCATAAAGGGGAGAGGCAGTGAGTCCCTGAGGAGGGTGTTACTCCTGGAGAATAAAACCACTGACCAGGTCATCAGAGACTGTATCCCCGAGGTCCCAGCTCCTGAGCTGGTCCTCATGTCTGTGGTCCTCACTGCCCCCTGGTGTCCTGAGCGCCTCCAGCAGCGCAGCCTTGCTGTCTCCTCAGGGAGGTTAGTGTCTGGGCTCACACTGACTTCCCCTCACTGTGTGTCTCGCACAGTAATACACGGCCTTGTCCTCGGTGGTCACAGAGCTGCAGGGAGAACTGGTTCTTGGATGTGTTTCTGGAGGTGGAGGTTCGGCTCTTGAGTGAGGGGCTATAATAAGTGTTTCCATTATAACATATGTCCCCCATCCACTCCAGCCCCTTCCCTGAGGGCTGACGGATCCAGCTCCAACAGTAACCACTGGTGATGGAGTAACCAGAGACAGAGCAGGTGAGGGAGAGGGTCTGTGAGGGCTTCACCATTCCTGGGCCCGACTCCTGCAGCTGCACCTGGGACAGGACACCTGGGACAGAGAGAACACAGTGAGTCCTGGGCTCAGATGCAGGGTCCCCATCTCCTCACATCTAAGCTCTGAGTCACTCACATCTGGGAGCTGACAGCAGGAAGAGGAAGAGCCACATGGGAGTCATGTCTTGCAGGTGAGGTCTTCGCCCCCCAGAAAGTGTTCTCCAGGGTGAGGAGGCCCTGCATTTAAGTGGACGCCAACTGAGTGTGTCTGGTGTCCGTGTGGTCATTTGCATATGGGATGTGTCTGCACATACAAAGGGCAAGAGGTGAGGGAGGTCCAGACCTCTGGGTTTCTCCTGGAAGCAGGTGATGACTGTGCCCTCAGAGAACCAGGCCCTCTTTGGGGTCCTGGTCACGGTGCCCAGGGACCTCTCCTTCCACACCAGGGGCTATGCTGCAGGAGGTGGTCAGGAAGTAGGATGTGAGCACAATCAGTCACTCCTTAGGGATAACATCAATGTGCCTCTGCTCCCATGGATGTAGATTATAGATTATAAATATAGATATAGATATAGCTCTAGATACAGATATAGCTTTGCTATTGATATGTATTAGATATAGATATAGATATAGATATAGATATAGATATAGAGATAAAGATGTCGGTATATTTGGAGATGTACCATATCTATAGATATAGATACTCTTTTCTTTATCCTCACCTGAGGATATGTTCATTGATTTTTAAGTGGAAAGGAAAGGAGGCAGAGAGAAGAAGAGAGAGAAACATTGATGTGAGAGAGACATATTGATCAGTTGCCTTATATATATGCCCATACTGTGAATCAAATCAGCAACTTTTTCATTTATGTATTTACTAGAGTCCCAGTTCATAAAATTCATGCAACTGGAGGGGGTCCTTCCTCGAACCCTGCACCCTCTCCAATCCAGGACCCGTTGGGGAATTTTCTACTGCCTCTCACAATCTGGGACCACTGTCTCCTAACTGCTCACCTGCCAGCCTGCCTGATTGCCCCTACCCCTCTGCCTGCCAGCCTGATCGCCCCTAACTGCTCCCCTATTAGCCTGATCACCCCTAACCACCTCTGCCTCGCCCCTCACCAGGGACCCTGTACTCCCTCCTCTGGGTGGTCACAGGCACTTGGGACCTGGGTTTCCCTCCCTTGGCCGGCCCCAGGCACCAGGACCCTGGCCAGCTTCGCCATGACTGGTTGTAGGCACAGGTGCCCAGGACCATGGGGTGGACAGCTTGTCCCTCTCCCGGGCCACAGACTGGCTGGTCCTCATTTCTCTTTCGTGAGCTCATTCCTGCCTGGCTGGTCCCCACTCCTCTCTCCCCAGTGTTGAGTGTCTGAGCCATCATCGTGTGATGGTGTGATGGTGTGATGGACATTTGCATATTCACTTTTTATTATATAGGATTTGTTTAAGTATTTCTTCATAGATATCAGAGAGAAAGGAGAGGTTGAGAGATGGAAACATCAGTGATAAGAGAGAATGATTGATTGGCTACCTCCTGGCTGCCTCCAGGCCCCACACTGGGGATGTTGTCGACAACCTGGGCATGTGCCCTGACCGGGGATTGAACCATGACCTCCTGGTTCATAGGTTGATGCTCAACACCTGAGCAACACTGATTGGGCTGTTTCTGCACTTTTGGGATTCACAGAGCTCCCTGTGCACTTGAGCTCTGGTCAGTGGGACATTGGAAACATTATAGGTGACCAGACCCAGCTCTTCACTGACTGCCCTCTGATCTCAGTGGCCATGGGCTTGTCCACCATGATGCTCTGCAGCTCACAGCCTCCTTGGAGGTTCCCTCAGCACAGGTGTGAGCTGTTGGAGGTGCTCTGAGCGCAGCGCTTAGCTGTGTCTCCACCTGACACAGGTGGGGCCCCCAGGACCTGACATCCCACATGTGCACTGTACGTAGGCTCAGTAGGACAGCTGAGTGGTCTTGGCCCTGGTGTCTCAGGGAGGGCCTGGCACAGTGGATGGGCATGAGGGGATGACGAGGGGCTGCATTTAAGGCAAAATATACCAGGGCAGGAAGGAGAGAGCAGACACATCCCCTCAGGATGTCCTGTGTAGGCCCCATGGGGTGAGAGTGTGGGCTACAGAGGACAGAGAGTGAGGGTGGGATTGTATCTGTGGAGCTGGAGGCACAGCAGAGGTGGGAGGGACCATGTCTCCCTTCAGCAGGTTCTCAGGATGCAGGTGGATTCTCCAGAGGAAGCGGCACTGGTGTTGGGACACGTCCCCAGGGACCAGGTTCTGAAACCCACGGAAAACAGGGCCCAGCAGGGCTGTGACAGGAGCCGTCACTGGGTGTCCTTCCAGCCTGTGTCCCGGGACACCCTAGGAGCTGAGTCCAACTGCCAGGCTCAAGAAGGGGCAGTGCCGACAGGGGTCAGACCATAAACCACCATGTGCAGCCATGTTAGTGAGAGGCAATCAGCTAACTGCCCCGAAAGGGGTCCTCCTGGCGTCGAGTGAAGGGCTGATAATCCCTGGTGAGGTTGGGGTCTGGACTCCCTGTGCCCCGCTCAGCACTGCATGGAGGGTGGGAGGATTCCCTCTCAGTGAGGGTTCAGTAATCCTTACAATGTTTCCTTGTCAACGCAGAGAGCGACCATCAGGGACATGGTGACAGGAAGGACCCAGATGAGAAGTTGACCAGATCTGAAACACAGCCACTTCTGCTTTTTCCTGCAGAGAATCTAATTAAAGACACAAAGAAGGAAGAGTAACTGTCCCAGGGACACCAGGAGGGAAGAAAGCATTGACCCCAATAGGAAGCCTGCACAACCCTCCAGGGACTGCCTCTGAGCTGGGAGCCTGGGTTTGCTGGTCCTGAGCGCCCCCTGGTGTCCTGAGCGCCCCCTGCAGCCCAGCCCTGCTGTCTCCTCAGGGAGGTTAGTGTCTGGGCTCACACTGACTTCCCCTCACTGTGTCTCTTGCACAGTAATACAGGGCCGTGTCCTCGGCTCTGAGGCTGCTCATTTGCAGATACAGCGTGTTTTTGGCGTTGTCTCTGGAGATGGTGAAGCGGCCCTTCACAGAGTTGGCATAGTATGTGCTACCACCACTACCACTACTAATGTATGCGACCCACTCCAGCCCCTTCCCTGGAGCCTGGCGGACCCAGTGCATCCAGTAGCTACTGAAGGTGAATCCAGAGGCTGCACAGGAGAGTCTCAGAGACCCCCCAGGCTGCACCAGGCCTCCCCCAGACTCCACCAGCTGCTCCTCACACTGGACACCTGCAAACACAGAGACACAAGGTGGACTGAGAATCACATGGAAGCTCCAACAGGCACAAGCACAGGTCTCAGCGCCCCCCACTCCTGAGAATGACCTTGAGAAATGATCAGGAGGAAAACACAACTTGGCACCAAGTCCATGGTGGAGCCACTGGGGTCCTGTCTCAGGCGCTTGGCTTCTGGGTGTCTCCCCAACATGCCGGGCAAGGGCCCCCTTTTATGAGCAGGAGGAGAGCCCCATTTGCATGGAGTCTGCATATAAGGTGCAGCTGGGACCCTGGGCTGCAGGCCTGACCTTGTCATCCTAGGGGCGACCCCTCCCTCCCTCCTTTCCTGAGACCCGTCACTCTGACCCCATTCCTTTGGGGGCAGCTTCCAGGATTGAGAGTCCTCCTTCCTGGGGTTTTGATGAGGACCCAGGGGTGCTGACTCGGAGGTGCATGGATGGGGCTTCCTCTCGCTCTCCTTCACCCGCCGTGGGCCATGTGGCCTTTCTGAGGTTTGGGAATAAGAATTTGCATTGAATGACGCTTTTATTTTGAATCTGAATGATTTTCCTTGTTATTTTCCTCAATCAGATCCTCCACAAAATTTTAACCTCTACATGTGAGGAGGCAGGAGACACTGGGCTGGATGCTGTGGCCGCAGCCTCTGTCTCAAACCTGCTGCCACTCTCACAAGCACACAGTTGCCTCCCGAAAGCACACATTTCACTCAACTTCTCTGCTGTTCCTGTGCAAAAGCCCTGTTTCCAGCCCCTCAAATTGGGGAACTTCCATCCTTTAAAAAATGAGTCCTGGCTGTTTTGGCTCAGTAAATAGAGCGTGGGCCTGTGGACTGAAGGGTCCCAGGGTGGATTCTGGTCAAGGGCACTTACCCTGCTTGCAGGCTCCTGCTCTGGTCGGGGCCGGTGCAGGGGGCAATCAATCCATGTGTTTCTTTCACATTGATTTTCCTGTCTGTCTCTCCGTCTCTCTTTCACTCTTCTTAAAAACCAATGAAAAAATATCCTCGGTGGAGGATTAACAAACAAATTTATAAAAATCAAACAAATAATACCAATAAAAATTAAATAATTACAAAAAAATGATTAAAAAAGGAATATGTTGGCTCTTGGAACAAAACCCTGAGTAGAGAGTTGAGCCACCATGTCGTCCTTGTGGGCAGGTGAGCACCTCCCTTCTTGGAGGAGAGCGGCCACCTGTGTCCATCCTCCAACAGCCCCAGGCAGTGAGGACAGAGGGACACAGGAACCTGGGACTGTGGTCACTTGTTCCTCTGGGAAAGTGGCCCCCACCACTTGGAAAGTGCAGTCTGGTACCAGCACTGTTTCTGCCTGGTTTTCTCTAAAGCTGAGACGGCAGCCAGCACCCGCTCTCTTAAGGGTGTGGGTTGCTGTTACTCACGTGGCATCTGTGAGCTGCCGTCAGTGAGGCTGCTTATCTGTGGCCTGTGACCCCATTGAAGGCCAGGAGGACCGCGTTTTGCCGCATTCTTTAAGAACCAAGCTGAGGAGGGGGGGAACATGGAAAGCAATTCATAAGGGGATGTAGGAGTAAGTC
Source organism: Myotis yumanensis (assembly GCF_028538775.1). Lineage (NCBI taxonomy): Eukaryota > Metazoa > Chordata > Mammalia > Chiroptera > Vespertilionidae > Myotis > Myotis yumanensis. The sequence goes on along the minus strand of NW_027223752.1, from coordinate 1,955,500 downwards.
TGCGTTCCAGGATGAAGAGGCCTGAGAGAGATAAGTAGGGAGCCACACAGACTCCAGAGTTGGCCCTGGAGTTGGAGAGCCAGTTACCAAGATCCTGCCAGACCTGAGGACCACAGCCTCTGGCCACAAGGAATATGACACCTTATGCTTCGTGGGAACGTGCCTGGATGAACTACCTGGAACGGCAGCTGGTGCATCAGGAGGATTCAGAAAAGCAGGCCCAGGAGCAGGAGACCCATTGGAAACGCCTGCTGACGTGGCAGGTGAACAGGCCCAGCACGTGAAGGCAGCCAGGCGAGTCTCCCCGTGGCAGTGGGTCCCCAATCAGCTGCGTAAGGTCCTGATCTTCTCCACTTGACAGGAGACGGCTGTCCTTTGCTGGTGGGCGTACAAACAGGCCTGTGGCTGCATTTATAAAACAGAAAAGAAAAGTGCAATCACACAGGGGAGGGGAGGGGCATGGGCAGGTCAAACACCATGAAGCCTTACGTCTCTCTTCCTTTTTAAAAATATGTTTTTTTAAAAAATTGATTTTAGAGCCGAAACCGGTTTGGCTCAGTGGATAGAGCGTCGGCCTGCGGACTGAAGGGTTCCAGGTTCGATTCCGGTCAAGGGCATGTACCTGGGTTGCGGGCACATCCCCAGTGGGAGGTGTGCAGGAGGCAGCTGATCGATGTTTCTCTCTCATCGATGTTTCTAACTCTCTATCTCTCTCCCTTCCTCTCTGTAAAAAATCAATAAAATATATTTTAAAAAAATAAAAATAAATAAAAAATTGATTTTAGAGAGAGAGGAGGGAAGAGTGGTAGAGAAATGGAAACCTCAAGAGAGACAACTGTGGATGGGCTGCCTCCTGTATGCACCATCCTGAAAATTGAGCCCACTAACTGGGACCAATCCTGTGACCTTGAGGTTCCTGGGTAGATGATCCACCCCTGAGCCACATCCCCGGGATCCTTCCCTTTCTGAGTAGCAGGTACTTGAATCAGGGTTTGCTCAGTTGCTGTCGGTCTCTGACTATCTTCATCAGCCGGACAGATGCCTGTTCTGATAGTCTTGGTTGGGTTTTTGATATTGTTGTGGAGAAACAAGTGTTTGGAGCTTCCTACGCCACCATTTTGCTACTGCCCCTACTGCTCAGTGACTCCTTTTGAACAAATAGAGAATGAGAATGGAGAAGAGCAACTGCCCAGAAATCTACCAACAACAGAGAAAACAGAGGGCACAGCACCCATCCCAGGCCAGCAGAGGCAGGAGGAAGGGCCATGGTTGAGCAGTGACTCAGGTGTTTGTAAGGAGACCCTGTGTTTTAGGAAGATGAGCTTCCTGTTCCTGCGGGACCCCAGACACACATCCAGAAGGGGTTGCTTTGAGAGGATTGAGCTTGAAGGGCAGACAGACAGAACAGGGTCAATGGGACACAAAGGCAGGGGGAAGGTAGGCAGGGCAGACATGGCAGTCTGATCAGCCTAACCACAGGGACCAACCAGGCAGACATAACAGAATGTTTTTAGACTCAGAGCAGGAGGCCTGGGAAGCTAGGGAGCACCTGCGACAGTAAGGTGAATGCACACAAGGGAACAGGGATGTGCAGGTCTCTTCCTGGGCAAGAACAATGAGGGACAACCAGGTGGGCACACGGGTGGACACAGAGCAGGCTGGTGGCACATATACACCTGAGACCACAGGCTTCAGGGGCATCCCATTAGTGGGCCCCTCCCTGTGCGGGGAGCCTGAATCTGATTGTAATAAATGCTCCACGCTTTTGTTTAAATCTTCTGGTTCCTGATTTCATTCTTGGACTTGGTGACACTGGATCCCAGGGACAGAAAAACTCTGCTGGTTGTTCTGGTTATCAAGTTTGGCTCAGATAAACTCTTGAAAATATTCTCTAGGGGATGTGCTGCAGCGATAGGCAAGGCGGCAGGCGATGAGACTTACCTCCAGGGGGCAGTCCGTTCTGCTTCACCGTCATCACCCTCTCCTCTGGCTATTACACGTGGGTTGTCTTCAGGCCTCAGTTTAGTCCTTATCAGAGCCTCGGCCCTGTGTCCCATCACTCAGTACTCGGTGGACCATCATCACACCCTTCTGTGCAATGGGTATGGCTTGTGGCTGATTCACATGGAGAGTCCTTGTGTGCCATGGTATTGTGCACGTCTAAAGGCATCATGAATGGTCGAGCTCAGCTACTTTCATTCCTGGAGACTTTTCCCTTTGGGAGAGCCTTCCTCTCCATCTTGATTGCTCTCAGACCAAAAAGCCAAAAACAAACTTAAAGAAGGTACCCAACCTTTCCCTGCACTGACATCACCTCACCGTTATTGGGGGATGATGTTCTTACTCCATCTTTCTGTTTTCTGGAAAGTCATGACCCCGTAGTTATTCATGATTTCTTACTAATGACCCGGTGTATGAAATTCGTGCACATTAAAAGGGAATTAATTGGAGGAAATATTTTAAGATTGCTATTTGCCCTTTCTCTATAATAGAAGTGTTAGAGATGAAAGAAAATTGGTAAAATGTATATGAAAATCATTCTCCTGTGAGAGTCTGGGGTGCGCCATGGAACCAGAGTCTAGTACCCGCCCACCCACGTGTGCCTGAAAATCATGGGTGACCCAGACCCATCCAGCCCAACCCCCAATATTCAGACCCAGCCAGCCCCACCCCCTTCAAGCCCCACTGGAGACGGGGCGCGGCCTGGGGTTTCCCTGGTCTGAGCCAGGCGGTGTGCCTTGAGGTCCCCTGGCCTGGGCCAGGGTGCATCGCCTCAGGTCCCTGCTGATTGCTTGTTAAGAATTGTTATGGGAACTTGGCCTCCACTGTGGGCACAGCCATCTTGACCGTTACTTCATGATTGCCCATTTGCATATTCCTTCTTTATTAGGTAAGATTCTCTGCTTGGATTTAGGTAATAGGAAAAGGTTGTATCTTTCCCATTCTGCAGACTAACCTACTTGGCAGGGTACTTCTAGCTACCCTCCCGAAGGCCTTGGCTGTGTTGCTGCTCTCTCCCTGCCATCTGGGTTAAGCCACATACTGAATTTGCTTGTTGGTCTACCTGTGCTCCCACCTTTTGCCTAAAACACCTTACCCATACCACCTCCATCTTAGCTTTTGGGGGTTGATTTTCGGTAAGGTAAAATATGTTAGGGTTAATCGATGGAAATCCAACTCAGATTTTTTAGAAATATGGTCCTCTCCTAGGGAAACAATGACAGTAGTATTAATGGTGTCAGGAACAAGAAAGAGCATTATGGAATGAAGTGGATTAACAAATAAAATGCAGTGATTTTTTTTTTATCAAAAAAGAAATTCTCCACAGGCTTAGAGATTCTCATGTCAACAACTTCAAAGTGGTTCATTTATGTTGTGGATTTTTTGTTCATTCAGCCAGCAAGGGAACCTGCCAGAGAGTCACAGGGGAGACAGCACAGCTGGGGAAGCCGCCTTTATTTCCTCCTCCTTTTTATACACTTTCCTTGATTCCAGAGAGGAGGCCAGTGGAGAGATGGAAACATCAATGATGAGAATCATTGATTGGCTGCCTCCTGCCCCCCAACCCCTGGGGATCAAGACTGAAATCAGGGTTGTTTGTCTCAGTGGATAGAGCGTGGGCCTGTGGACCAAAGGGTCCCAGATTGGATTCTGATCCAGGGCACTTACTTTGCTTGCAGGCTCTTCCCATGGTTAGCGCTGCTGCAGGTGGAGATCAATCCATGTGTTTCTCTCATATCCATGTTCCTCCCTTTCTCTCCCTCTCTCTGTCACTCTCCTTATAAAACAATGAAAAAATATCCTTGGGTGAGGATTAATAAACAAAATAATAATAAAAATTAAACAAATAATAAAAGTGAAATAATTACAAAAAATGATTAACGAATGGAATATGATGGTGCTTGGAATAAAACCCTGGATAGAGAGTTGAGGCAGCACATCGTCCTTGGGGGCAGGTGAGCACCTCCCTTCTCAGGGCAGAGTGGCCCCTGTGTATTCGTAAATATCATATTTTTCGATGCAATGGTAAATGGGACTGTGTGTTTGGTTTCCCTTTCTGAGAATTCATTATTGGTGTGTAAAATTACCATTGATTTCTGTATGTTAATTTTGTATCCGGCTACATTACAAATTCATTTATTAAATCTACATGTTTTGTGTGTGTGTGTGTGTGTGTGTGTAGTCTTTAGGATTTTCTATGTACAATATCATGTATTCTATGAATAATAAGAATTTTACTTCCTCTTTTCCAATTTGGATGCCTTCTATTTCTTTTTCTTGTCTGATTGCTGTGGCCAGGACTTCAGTACTATGTTGAATAAGAGACGTGAAAGCAGGAATTTCTGTTTTGTTCCATTTACAGGGGAAATAGATTTGGTTTTTGCTCATTGAGAATGATTCTGGCTGTAGGTCTGTCACATGTGTCCTTTATTGTGTTGAGATATGAGCCCTCTTTTCCCACTATGCTGAGAATATTTATCAAAAGTAGGTGTTAGATTTTTTCTAATGCTTTTTCTGAGTCCATAGATATGGTCATGTTATTTCTGTCTTTCAGTTTGTTTATATGATGTGTCACATATATTGATTTATGAATATTGTACCAGCCCTGAATTCCTGGATGAATCCCATTTGGTCATGGTGTATGATCCTTTAAATATATTGCTGGATCCAATTTGCTAATATTGTGTTGAGGATTTTAGCATCTGGGCTCATCAGGGATATTGGCCTGTAATTATCTCTCTTAGGAGTGTCACCTGGTTTTGGAATTAGGATAATGCTGGGCTCATGAAAGAGTTTGGAAGTGTTCCTTCCTCTGGATTTTTTTGAATAATTTGGGGAGTATAGGTGTTAGTTCTTCTCTGGATGTTTGGTAAAACTCCCCTCTGAAGGCATCCAGACCAGGACTTTTGTTTGCTGGATGGTTTTGGATTTCTGCTTCTATTTCCTCAGTTGTTATTGGCCTATTCAGGTCTTCTGATTCTTCCTGTTTCAGTTTTGGGGTACTGTGTTTTTATAGAAATTTGTCCATTTCATCCACATTGTCCAGCTTGGTGGCATATAGTTGTTCATAGCACTTTATTACACTACTTTTTATTTCTGGGGTGTCAGTTGTTAGGTCTCCACTTTCATTTCTGATTTTATTTATTTAGGTCTCCTCCCTTTGTTTCCTGGTGAGTCTGGCTCTTTTGATCATTTCAAAGAACCAGCCCTTGCTTTCCAGACACAGTGGGTTCTCATGGCTCCTGGAAACCCACCAAAGGAGCAAGGAGGGAAGTGTGGGAGGTCTCCTCTGTCCTGCAGACATGAGTAAGGTGAAGGTGGAGCCAGTAAAACACCTATAACATGGAGGCTCAGAAAATGCTGTGATAGATTAATATGCCTGCTGGAAGCTTTCCATCGTCAAACACTATCATGAAAGTGCAACAAAGAACTTGGAAGGCTGATGAAGCTTGAACTTTAATAAGGCCTAAATCTATGCACAGATTGTACTGGAGAGATAGTGGTGGCTCGAAGCAATTTCCTGACCTAAGAGCCTCAAAATAAATCTTTACTAATATTTACTGACCATAAAGATAGTCTGTCTACTACCAGATTGCCGTGCCTAACTGAAGGCAAAAATGTGTATCTAAGTCGAATAAAAGCTAACAGGTCCAGTGTTTGTGCATCATCCCCACACCAAAGGGTGCTAACTCTTTAGAGTCACCACCACCATCATGTGGAGGTAGCGGATTTTTAATAATTGTGTGCACCTCCCTCACCACACAAGGAAGAAACCTGGATGAACGTATGTGGTAAATGAAGACAACACGTTAATGTAAGGACTGTCCAAACATGGAGAGAATGTTTTATAAGATTTTATTCCAGCCCAAGTGTCGACAACTGTTGGGCAGCAAGACCTCAAGTGTTCTGGAGAATAATCTTTTGCAGCTGGGTTTGTGCATTTGAAGTTAAGCAGGGAAGGTGAGGGATGACATGGAGGTGGGAGAGAGCAAGGCGGGTACTGGATGCCAGGATAGTGAACAGGAGGTTCTCTCTCTCTCTTTCTTTTCTAATCTTTATTGTTGAAAGTATCACATAGTTCCCCCTTTTCTCCCCATTATCCTCTCCCTGCTCGCTCCCATTTCTTCCTCAGGCCCTCACCACTCATTGTGTCCATGGGTTAGGCATATATGCAGACAAGTTCATTGGTTGATCTCTTCCCACCACTCTCCTCTGCCTTCCCTCTGAGGTTCCATGGTCTGTTCATGCTTCTATGTCTCTGGGTCTATTTTTGTTTATCAGTTTATTTGGTCCATTAGGAAGGCAAACTGGTGCAGCCATTATGGAAAACAGTATAGAGTTTCCATCTCAAAAGTAAAAATGGAACTCCTATTTGACCCAGTGATCCCACTTTCCTGTCAGAGACCAAGTCCGGGCCTGGACATCTGGTCAACCGCAGCCACCTTGCAACCATCTCCGGTGGCCGCCATTTTTGGGGAATGCTGGTCTCCCGGAATTTTCGGGGGGAAAAAATGGGGAGGGAGCCGACCCTCGGTGCCCCCTGAGAAAGGGGACAAGTCCTCCGCCATCCACCCCTGCTTCCCCGTTCTAGCCCGAGGCCATCCAGCCCTGGCGTGGTTCCCAGAGAGGACCTGCTGCGGGTCTGCTGCCCCCTCAGCAGCGCTGGGCCTCTGGGCTCCTGGGGAGCGGGCGGAAGTCAGTCCCAGATGCAGGTTTTCCTCCTGACCCTTCTCTCAGGAGGAGCCTCCTCCATCTCATCACTGTGGTCAGACCCCGCCCTTCACCTTCTGCAGCCTTTCCTCGGCTTCCAGGGCGGTTTTCATCTCCATCTCGGCCTTCTGCCTCTGAGTGACCACTGCGCCCGCGTTCGTTTCCAAAACTTCGGATGAGCCCTTAGGAGGCGCTTATGATTACTGCTCGGCTCTTGGACAGAACCACATCCTTTTGGTTCCACACTGCGCCACCCCCAGTGGCTCCCACAGGACACGCTCTAGGGACCCCCAGGAGACAGCATGCGGCCTCCAGCCTGTGCCATGCTGCACCCTGAGAGCTTCCAGTAGCTCTGGGGGACCCCAGGTACCGCCCGCAGACAACGTGCTCCTGCAGCAGACAGGTCCCCTGGGGGAAACCCACCCAAACACGGTCCCACCATCTCCAAACGCCCTCTGTGCTGAGCACAGATGCTGCGCCATCACTGCGCTCACACACCTTTCCCAGCGCCTGCGGCCTCGCGGCCACATTCTCACAGGGTTTCTGTTCTGCTCTTTCTCCTCCATGGAGGCCCCGCATATGAACCCACCAGCGCTGCCCTCTGGGAGCAGTGCGACCCGGGTCATGGGATCCGCAGTCACCATGTCCTCGCAAACCTCAAAGCCTCCAAAGCACTGAGACTCCTGAGGCGCCGCCTCCTCTCCCTCACCGCCAGGCTGGGGTCCAGCAGCAGCGGCCAGAGGCGGAGGGCACAGGGGTTTAGGCCACCAGGTCCCCCGGGTCCAAGAACACCAGCTGCTGTTGCACCAGCTGGGGCAGCCAGAAGCATGCGCACTGGGGATCTGGGCACTGGGGGCTGGAGCTTTTCCTGCAGCTCTGCCTCCTCTTTTTTTAAAAAAATATATTTTATTGATTTTTTTTTACAGAGAGGAAGGGAGAAGGATAGAGAGCTAGAAACATCTGTCAGCTGCCCCCTGCACACTACCTACTGGGGATTTGCCCTCAACCAAGGCACATGCCCTTGACCGGAATCAAACCTGGGACCCTTCAGTCCACAGGACAAAGCTCTATCCACTGAGCCAAACCGATTAGGGCAGCTCTGCCTCCTCTTGCTCAGTCCCTTTCTGTGCTTCTGCCAACTGGGTCTGACAGTCCCTGGAGGGAGAACTGAGGTCTCTTGAAGTGCTTCATTCTGCTCTGGCCCATGGCAACGTCAGGACCCGAGAGTGGACAGCAGCTGAGAGGCTCTGGTGGCTGCCCAGTTGGTAGCAGGGCCTTGAGGAAGGGGTGGTTCTTGGGGCAGCTCACCTGGGCCTGGGACTGCAGGGGCCACAGGGAAAGCAGTGCTCAGGTGCGAGAGAGGAGGCCATAGTTTTATAGGTAAAAGTTTGGGAGATTGAAACCACACAAGACCCTGGAAGCAGAATTCCTCCCCGTCCCCCACCACCTCGCCAAAATAAAAGCCCTGCACCCTCTCCTTTCCAGTCTCCATCCAAGCAGGTCTGACTTGCTGAGTGATCTTTCCTGTGCTTCTCAGGGGTTTCAATCAGGAGCATAATAACCATCCCACTTCCCCTTGGTGTGTGTGTGTCATGCACATCTGTACCAGCTGCTGTGCTTCTGCTTCTGCATGGTGTCCACTCCTCTGGGTGCTGTGAGCATGAGGACAAGTCTAGGACTGTCACCCTATGGGTCCTTCTTCTGTAGCTTTGGGGTCACACACATGTGGGGCCCACGGTCCAGCATTCAGAGACTCAGAGACTCAGATGTCAGCGAAGAATCAGGATCCAGACGTTCCCTGAGGGAAACTGTGACATGAAGAGGAAACCACACAGGAAACAGCCCAGACCTCCAACTGCACCTGCTGCTGGGATGGTCCTTGTGTTCAGGGACTCTTCTCACCCCTTGGTGGTCAGAGATCTTCCTGCAGGGAGGTTAGTGTCTGGGCTCACACTGACTTCCCCTCACTGTGCGTCTTGCACAGTAATACATGGCGGTGTCTTCTGTGGTCATGGAGCTCAGCTGCAGGGAGAACTGGTTCTTGGACGTGTCTCTGGAGATGGAGGTTCGGCTCTTGAGGGAGGGGCTGTAGTATGTGCTCCCATCATTAAAAATTTCCCCAATCCACTCCAGTCTCTTCCCTGGGGGCTGGCGGATCCAGTTCCAGCTGTAACCACTGGTTGTGATGGAGTAACCAGAGACAGAGCAGGTGAGGGAGAGGGTCTGTGAGGGCTTCACCAGTCCTGGGCCTGACTCCTGCAGCTGCACCTGGGACTGGACACCTGGGACAGAGAGAACACAGTGAGTCCTGGGCTCAGATGCAGGATCCCCATCTCCTCACGTCTAAGCCCTGAGTCACTCACATCTGGGAGCTGACAGCAGGAAGAGGAAGAGCCACATGGGAGTCATGTCTTGCAGGTGAGGTCCTCGTCCCCCAGAAAGTATTCTCCAGGGTGAGGAGGCCCTGCATTTAAGTGGATGCCAACTGTGTGTGTGTCTGGTGGCCGTGTGGATATTTGCATATGGGAGGTGTCTGCACATACAAAGGGGAAGAGCTGAGGGAGGTCCTGGTCTCTGGGGCTTCTCCTGGAAGGAGGTGCTGACTGTGCCCTCAGAGAACCAGGCCCTCCTTGGGGTCCTGATCACCATGCCAGGGACCTCTCCTTCCACACCAGGGACTATGTTGCAGGAGGTGGTCAGGAAGTAGGATGTGGGCACAATCAGTGACTCCTTAGTGATAACATCAATTATGCTTCTGCTCCCATGGATATAGATAGATAGATAGATAGATAGATATAGATATAGTTATATATATTGATTTAGATATATGCATAGTTTGACTGGAAATGTATTCATAGATATAGATATAGTATTGATATAAAGATTGCTTTCTTTTTTCTTACTTGAGGATATTTTCATTGATTTTTAGAGAAATGGAAAGGAGAGAGACAGAAACATTGATATGAGATAGAAATATTGAACAGAGAAAGATGGTGAGAAAGAGAGAAATATTGATGGCGGGGAACATATTTATCATTTTCCTGCCATATCTGCCAAGACTGGGAACCAAACCCACAACCTTGTCCTTAATTTGTTTTAATATGTATTTTATAGATTTAATAGAGGAAGGGAGAGGGAGAGACAGAGAGAAACACCAATGATGAAGGGGAATCATTTATCGGCTGCCTCTTACATGGTCACTTCTGGGAATCAAGCCCACAACCCATGTATGTGCCCTGACCAGGAAGGGAATCATAGGTTGAAGCTCAACCACTGTGCCACACCAGCATGGATTATTTCCGTTTTGAAATATATTTTCAGTTAGTTTAGAATTTAACCTTGATGGCCACTCAATTTTCCTTCAGCACTTAAAGTCCTTATTTGTTGCAGGAGGTTCATGTTCAGGAGACCAGAAGTCCCATGTTAAACTGTTTCCTTACAAAGTGATCAGAGGTAAACTAAGACAAGAGTGTGAACCTGGAGCCAGTGGACCAAGTGTTGGGGACAGAGGAATGTCTGTGAGCGATCCTGAGAACAAGAAGCATGGACCAGAGAGACACAGACAGAGCTCCCGGGTCCTATTTCTTCAGGGCAGTTTGGTGCTGGACGTGTAGCAGCTGCACGGCCTCCTTTGTGGTGTTTATTCTCCCAGTGGTTCTCAACATTCCCAATGCCGTGACCCTTTAATACAGTCCCTCATATTGTGGTGACCTCCAACCATAAAATTATTTTTGTTGCTACTTCATAACTGTAATTTTGCTACTGTGACTCATAATGTAAATATCTGATATGCAGGATGTATTTTCATTATTTGCACCTGCAGGATGGTCTAGAGCAGGGGTGGGCAAACTTTTTGACTCGAGGACCACAATGGGTTCTTAAACTGGACCGGAGGGCCGGAACAAAAGCATGGATGGAGTGTTTGTGTGAACTAATATAAATTCAAAGTCAACATCATTACATAAAAGGGTACGGTCTTTTTTTTAGTTTTATTCATTTCAAATGGGCAGGATTCGGCAAGCGGGCCATAGTTTGCCCACGGCTGGTCTAGAGACTCTATTATGGATCCAGGTTCATGCCTTGAGTCATAAAAGAACTTTCGTCATGACCAGGTGTGTTGAGGGGAAATGTCGGAAATGATTTAGGAATAATTAAGTTTAGGTTATGAAAATCTTGATATTGGGGAGCTGATGTCTGCATGTGACCCTGTGACCCCTGTCCCCACATGATGGGGGTCAACTGGAACCTTCACCTGACCCAGTGCCACTTTGGGGGGCAGCACTACCTGGGAACATGATGGGGGATTAACCAAGACTGAGGACACATATGTCCAGGGCTCTTGATTCATTAGGTTGTCATCTCCTAGTTGTGTAGCCACTTCAAGTTTTCTTCCCTCACTTTCCTCTGAAACAACCCACATGTTTCCTAGAGACATGAAGACACTCTGTTGAGAGGGTACAGGGGCACAAGCCATTTGTGTGTTGGTTCTGTATCATACATCTTTCCTGAATCCTAGTTCTATTAGCTTCTCATACAGTGTTTAGCGTTTTCTATGTACAAGATCCGGTCATGTGCTTACTGATAAGGAGAAACATTTTAACTGGTTTCTGTCTGATTTAGAGATTTGAAATTTCCTTTTCTTGCCTAATTATTCTGAGAAGGACTTCTAGTTTTGACGTATAGAAATAGGCACAGGGGAGCCCTTGTCTTGTTCCTGATGTAAGAAGAAAAGCTTTGAAATTTTCTCTGTGAAGCATGATGTCACCGGTTGACTTTCAAGTGTGGCCTTTAGTGTATTGAGGTCCATCACTTCTACACCTAATCTGCTAAGAATTTTAATTCTGAAGCGATTCTCAATTTAAAGGTTTTATTCTGTATCTATTTATACGATGGTATGGTTTATCCTTCATTCTGTGGATGACATGTATCACAGTTACTTGTTTGCATATGTTGAACCATCCTTGCATGCTAGGATGGTGTCCCCCTGGATCGTGGTAAATGACACTTTCAGTGTGCAGTTTAGTTTCCTAGTATCTTTGAGGGTTTTTGCATGTAATATCATCAGGGATAATGACCTGTAATTTTTGTATATTTCTATTTGAGTTTGTTATGAGTGAAATGGTCACCTCAAGAACTGTTGGGAGCCATTATAAATCACACATGCATCTCCAGTTTACAGCATAATAGGTTTCTGGCCCCTCCAAGCCAACTCCCGGTTTGGCCTGGAGTTAAAAGACAACCTTGCAGTTTGGCCTGGAGTTAAAAGACAACCTTGCAGTTTGGTCTGGAGTTAAAAGATAGCCTACCCTCACCCTAAGCACAAACCTGCTACATCTCCGCTGATAAGCTCACAGCTGCGACATTCCAGAGCCCTCCTACATCCTTAATGATAGGCTAATCCCATGGACCCTCCTTGCCCAACCCCCCTCCTCTAGAACTACATAAATTCTACCCGCTGTAAAAATAAAACTGAGGCTTGATCAGAACTTTGTCTTGCCTCCATTTCTTCGCGTCTCCTATCCTCTCATTCCTTTGCAGGATTTGGTATGGAGTACCCACGATGCGTGCCCTGCAGGTAGGGGCAAAGAACAGCACTTCTGTTTGGAAGTGCTGTCTCTTTCCTTAATTCTTGAAGAGTTCAAGAAGAGTTGATAGAAAGTTATCAATTCTTATTTGAAATTCTGATAGAATTCACCCTTGAGTCCATTTGGTCCTTGGATTTTTGATGAAAGGTTTTCACTAATACATCAACTATATTTTTAAAATTTGTAGCAATCTAGAAAATTTTGGATTAAATTTCTAATTTGAGCTCCTACTAAGTGGACTGAGAAATACAACTGTTGATCTTCACAGGTGTGGACAGTGTTGAAAAGATAGCTGCTTGCAGACCACATATTTATTTCATATGGCATCCAAGAAAACGAAATATAACCCCATTTTATTATATAGAATTCCTAAAATACATTGTGTAATGACATGAATAGTTTTGTATCACTGCTCATGTGTGAATGCATGTCGTTTCCAGAAACGAGTGTGAGACTCTGTGTGTGGGACTCTCTCTCTCTCTCTCTCTCTCTCTCTGTGTGTGTGTGTGAGAGAGAGAGAGAGAGAGAGAGAGAGAGAGAGAGAGACTGTGACTCCGTGTGTGTGACTATGTGTCTGTGTGACTCTGTGTTTCCTGGGCAAGTAATAGGAGGATGGTATGGACGCAGTGAGTCCCTTGGATTCTCCTGGGCTTCGAACATCCTCCCAATGCACATCTTACCCAGAGTGAAGCTAGAAAACCTTGGATCCCAGAGGAAAGGTGGAGGAGGAGTTCAATGATGCACATCCCAGCTCTCAGGGTCACCTGTCCCCTCTGTGGGGTTAGCACTGCTTCCTGATGGACAGCAGGTTCCCTTGTGTGGATGGATGTGGGGCTCCCTGTGTTTGGTGCACTGAGCTGACAGCTCTTCTGGGGCTTCCGTCCCACCTCCCTCTGCCCCTGTTTCTGGGCTGCTCTCTGTGATGTGGGTCCTGAGCGCCCCCTGGTGTCCTTGACGCTCCCTGTAGCCCAGCCCTGCTGCCTCCCTCAGGAGGTTTGTGTCTGGGCTCACACTGACTTCCTCTCACTGTGTCCCTTGCACAGTAATATACGGCCATGTCCTCTGTGGTCATAGAGCTCAGCTGCAGGGAGAACTGGTTCCTGGCCGTGTCAGCAGTGATGGAGATGCGGCCCTGGAAGGCTGGGTTGTAGATTGTGGCCCCTCTCCAGTGCCCCATCCACTGCAATCCTTTCCCTGGGGGCTGTCGGGTCCAACTCCAGTAGTCACTGCTGGTCACTGAGCCCCCGGACACCGTGCAGGTGAGGGAGAGGGTCTGCGAGGGCTTCACTAGTCCTGGGCCCGACTCCTGCAGCTGCACCTGGGACAGGACACCTGGGACAGAGAGAACACAGTGAGTCCTGGGCTCAGATGCAGGGTCCCCATCTCTTCATGTCTAAGCCCTGAGTCACTCACATCTGGGAGCTGACAGCAGGAAGAGGAAGAGCCACATGGGAGTCATGTCTTGCAGGTGAGGTCCTCGTCCCCCAGAAAGTATTCTCCAGGGTGAGGAGGCCCTGCATTTAAGTGGACGCCGACTGTGTGTGTGTTTGGTGGCTGTGTGGGCATTTGCATATGGGAGGTATCTGCACATACAAAGGGGAAGAGCTGAGGGAGGTCCTGGTCTCTGGGGCTTCTCCTGGAAGGAGGTGCTGACTGTGCCCTCAGAGAACCAGGCCCTCCTTTGGGTCCTGGTCCCGGTGCCCAGGGACCTCTCCTTCCACAGCAGGGGCTATGCTGCAGGAGGGGGTCAGGAAGTAGGATGTGGGCTCAGTCAGTGACTCTTTTGGGATAAAATCAGTATAGATATAGATACAGATGTAGAGCTAGACATAGCTAGAGATCTTTTTAAAAAAAATTCTTGATTTTAAAAGAGAGAGGAAGGGAGAGGCATAGATAAATAGAAACATCCATGAGAGAGAATCATTGATTGGCTGCCTCCTCCGTGGCCCCTCTAAGGATGGAGACCGCAGCCCCGTCATGTGTCCTCAGCAGGAATCTAACCTGTGACTTTTTGGGTCCAGGGTCGAAGTTCAACTGCTGAGCCACACGAGCCAGGCTGGACCTTCGTTTCTTTGTCCTCACCTGAGGATGTGTTCATTGATTTTTAGAGGGAAAGGAAAGGAGAGAGAGAAGGACAGAGAGAAACATTGATGTGAGAGGGAAACATTGATTAGTTGCCTCCCATATACACCCATACTGCTAATCACACCCCCAACATTTTCATTTATTTATTTAAATATTTTAAATGGATATCAGAGAGAAAGGGAGAGTGAGTGAGAGAGAGAGAATTATCAATGATAAGAGAACATAATTGTTTGGCTGCCTCCTGCATGCCCCACACTGTGGATGTCTGTGGCAACCTGGGCATGGGCCCTGACCGAGAATTGAACCCTGACCTCCTGGTACATAGGTCGCCGCTCAACCACTGAGCTATGCTGGCTGGGCTGTCCTTGCACTTTTAGGATTCACAGAACTCCCTGTGTACCTGGGCTCTGCTCAGCAACACGTTGGCAACACTACCGGTGACCAGGAAAAAGCCCTTCCCTGACTGCCCTCTGACCCCAATGGCCACGGGCTTGTCCACCATGATGCTCTGCAGCTCATGGGCCCCCTGAATGCTCCCTCAGCACAAGTGTGAGCTGTTGGAGGTGCTGTGAGCTCAGTGCTCAGCTGTGTCTCCACCTGACACAAGAGTGACCCGCACAGACTGACATTACACGAGGGCCCTGCACGTGGGCTTGGCAAGGTGGCTGAGGCCGGCATCAGGCCGCCTGAGTGTCCCCAGAGTTTGCTCTCAGGGAGGGCCTGGAACAGGAAATGGGCATGAGTGGATGATGTGCGGGTGCATTTAAGGGAAAACCTACCAGGGCAGGGAGAGTGCAGAGCACAGCCTCACGGGACGTCCTGTGCAGGCCCCATGGGATGAGAGTGTGGGCGGCAGAGGACAGAGGGTGAGGATGGGGTGGTGTTTGTGGAGCTGGAGGCACAGCAGAGGTGGGTGGGATCATGTCTCCCTTCAGCAGGTTCTCAGGATGCCAGTGGTTCCCCAGGGGAAGCAGGACTGGTATTGGGACGTCTACCTGGACCAGGTTCTTAGACTCACGGGGAACAGGGCCCAGCAGGGCTTCCTGCCTCCATCGGGGCGCACAGAGAGGTGGGCGCTTCCAGGCTCACGGAGGGGCAGCACCTGCAGTGTCTGACCCGACACCTCCATGTGCGGCCATGTCAGTGAGAGGCAAGTGGCTAAGTGCCACCAAAGGGCTCCTCCTGGGGCAGAGCGAGGGGCTGATCACCCTCAGGTGGGGTTTGGGGCCTGGAGTCCGTGTTACCCACTCAGCACTGCGCGGAGGGTGGGGGACCTCGCTCTCAGTGAGGGGATGGGAATCCCTACAATGTTTTCCTTATCAACCCACCGAGCGACCATCAGAGACATGGTGACAGGAGGGGCGCAGAGGAGAAGTGGACCAGATCTGACACACAGCCACTTCCTGCTTTTTTCCTGCAGAGAATGTAATTAAAGACACAAAGATGGAAGAGGAACTGCCCCAGGGACACTTGGAGGGAAGAAAGCATTGACCCCAATAGGAAGCCAGCACAACCCTCCAGGGACAGCCTCTGAGCTGAGACCCTGGGTTTGCTGGTCCTGAGCGCCCCCTGGTGTCCTGGACGCTCCCTGCAGCCCAGCCCTGCTGTCTCCCTCAGAGAGGTTTGTGTCTGGGCTCACACTGACTTCCCCTCACTGTGTCTCTTGCACAGTAATACATGGCAGTGTCCTCGGTGGTCATGGAGCTCAGCTGCAGGGAGAACTGGTTCTTGGACGTGTCTCTGGAGATGGAGGTTCGGCTCTTGAGGGAGGGGCTGTAGTTAGTGCTCCCATCATAACATATGCGCCCAATCCACTCCAGCCCCTTCCCTGGGGGCTGGCGGATCCAGTTCCAGCAGGAATTACTGGTTGTGATGGAGAATCCAGAGACAGAGCAGGTGAGGGAGAGGGTCTGTGAGGGCTTCACCAGTCCTGGGCCTGACTCCTGCAGCTGCACCTGGGTCAGGACACCTGGGACAGAGAGAACACAGTGAGTCCTGGGCTCAGATGCAGGGTCCCCATCTCCTCACGTCTAAGCCCTGAGTCACTCACATCTGGGAGCTGACAGCAGGAAGAGGAAGAGCCACATGGGAGTCATGTCTTGCAGGTGAGGTCCTCGTCCCCCACAACTTATTCTCCAGGGTGAGGAGGCCCTGCATTTAAGTGGATGCCAATGTGTGTGTGTCTGGTGGCCGTGTGGGCATTTGCATATGGGAGGTGTCTGCACATACAAAGGGCAAGAGGTGAGGTAGGTCCTGGTCTCTGGGGCTTCTCCTGGCAGGAGGTGCTGACTGTCCCTCAGAGAACCAGGCCCTTTTGGGGGTCCTGGTCACCATGCCCAGGGACCTCTCCTTCCACACCAGGGGCTGTGCTGCAGGAGGTGGTCAGGAAGTAGGATGTGGGAACCTTCAATGACTCCTTAGGGATAAAATCAATGTGCCTCAGCTCCCATGGATATAGATAGATATAGATGATATAGACATAGATATAGATATAGATATAGATATAGATTAGATATAGATATAGATATAAATTAGATATAGATATAGATGATATAGATAGATATAGATATAGATATAGATATAGATTAGATATAGATTAGATATAGATATAGATGATATAGATAGATATAGATATAGATATAGATTAGATATAGATATAGGTGATATAGATATAGATATAGATTAGATATAGATATAGATGTACAGGTATATAGGTGTAGAGATAGACATAGATATACATCATTTAAAAATACGATTTTCTTGATTTTTAGAGAGAAAGAAAAGGGAGAGGTATATCGCGAAACATACGTGAGAAAGAATCATCGATTGGCTGCCTCCTGCATGGCCCCCTCTTGGAATGAAGACTGCAACTCAGTCATGTGTCCTCACCAGGAATCAAACCAGTGACTTCTTGGGTCCTGGGTCGATGCTCAACAGCTGAGCCACATGAGCCAGGCTGGACCTTCTTTTCTTTGTCCTCATCTGAGGACATGTTCATTGATTTTTAGCGGGAAAGGAAAGGAGAGAGAGGGAAGGACTGAGAGAAACATTGACGTGAGGGAGAAATATTGAGTAGTTGCCTCCCATATACACCGATACTGCTAATCACACCCCCAACATTTTCATTTATTCATTTAAATATATTAAAATCGATATTAAGAGGAATGGAGAGTGAGAGAGAGAAACATCAATGACAAAAGAGAATAACTGATTGGCTGCCTCCTGCAGCCCCACACTGTGGATGTGGGTGGCAATCTGGGCATGTCCCCTGACCAGGTATCGAACCATGGCCTCCTGATTCATAGGTCGCCTCTCACTCACTGAGCCATGCTGCCTGGGGTGTACCTGCACTTTTAGGATTCATGAAGCTCCCAGTGTACCTGGGCTCTGGTCAGCAGGACGTTGGCAACATAATAGGTGACCAGGCCCAAGCCCGTCCCTGACTGCCCTCTGACCCCAGTGGCCACGGGCTTGTGCACCACGATGCTCTGCAGCTCACGGGCCCCTGGAGGTTCCCTCAGCACAGATGTGAGCTGTTGGAGGTGCTCTGAGCTCAGTGCTTAGCTGTGTCTCCACCTGGCACATGTGGGGAACCCAGGACCTGATATCACACAAGGGCACTGCACATGGGCTTAGCAGGACGGCTGCGTAGCCCTGGCCCTGGTGTCTAAGGGAGATCCTGGCACAGGAGATGGGCATGAGGGGATGACATGGGGGTGCATTTAAGTCAAAACATACCAGGAGGGAGAGAGCAGACACAGCCACAAGGGATGTCCTGTGTAGGCCCCATGGGATGAGAGTGTGGGGGTAGGGGACAGAGGGTGAAGATGGGGTGGTGACTGCAGAGCTGGAGGCACAGCAGAGGTGGGTGGGATCATGTCTCCTTCAGCAGGTTTTCAGGATGCAGGTGGTTCCCCAGGGGAAGCCAGTCTGGTGTTGGGACACATGTTCCTGGACCAGTTCTGAGACCCACGGGGAATATGCCCAGCAGGACTGTGACAGGGCCCGTCACTGGGCCTCCTTCCTACCTCCATCCGGGGACACCCTGAGAGCTGGGTCCATCCCAGGCTCAGAGAGGGGCAGTGCCCACAGGGGTCAGACCCTACACCTCCATGTGCAGCCATGTCAGTGAGAGGCAAGCGGCTAACTGCCCCCAAAGGGCTCATCCTGGGGCAGAGTGAGGGGCTGATAACACTCAGGTGAGGTTTGGGGCCTGGACTCCGTGTTCCCTGCTCAGCACTGTGTGGAGGGTTGGGGAGGTTTCTCTCAGTGATGGGACAGGAATCCCTACAATGTTTTCCCTGTAAACCAGAGAGTGACCATCAGGGACATGGTGACAGGAAGGGTGCTGATGAGAAGTCGACAAGATCTGAACCAGCCACTTCCTGCTTTTACCTGCAGAGAATCTAATTAAAGACACAAAGAAGGAAGCAGGAACTACCCAGGGACACTAGGAGGGAAGAAAGCATTGACCCCAATAGGAAGCCTGCACATCCCTCCAGGGACAGCCTCTGAACTGGGACCCTGGGTTTGTGGTCCTGAGCGCCCCCTGGTGTACTGGACGCTCCCTGCAGCTCAACCCTGCTGTCTCCTCAGGGAGGTTACTGTCTGGGTTCACACTGACTTCCCCTCACTGTGTCTTGCACAGTAATACAGGGCCGTGTCCTCGGCTCTCAGGCTGCTGAGCTCCATGTAGGCTGTGCTTGTGGATGTGTCTCCGGTTATGGAGACTCTGTCTTGGTACTTCTGTGGGTAGTTTGTGCTTCCAAGTAAAGGGAGAACCCTCCCTACCCACTCAAGCCCCTGTCCTGGGGCCTGTCGCACCCAGTGCATCCAGTAGTCAGTGAAGGTGTATCCAGAAGCCTTGCAGGAGACCTTCACGGAGGCCCCAGGCTTCCTCACCTCAGCCCCAGACTGCACCAGCTGCACCTGGGAGTGGACACCTGTGGGGAGGAGACAGGAGTGAGTGGAATCCCCCTTGTCCCCCTTGACTCTCCCTGGACCCTCCTTAACCCAGGACAGGAGCCCCTTACCTGTCACCATGGCCACCAGGAGGAGGGTTCTCCAGCTCCAGTCCATGCTGAGGGCTGTGCTGTGAGCACTTCTGTCTGGGAGGGTGTGGCTGTGGGTGATGCCCTCAGGGCACAGACTTACCCATATTTAACCTGGTCTACCTCCTGTCTTTTGCATATTCATGAGGCAGAGTATTTCATAGCTGAGGTCTTGACCCCACCTGAGAGAAGATGGGTGACACAGGGACCATGTTCACTGGGTGTCTGAGGGTCCAAGTCCTAATTCTTTTTCTTTAAATTATACCTTTATTGTTGGAGGTATTACACATGTTCCCCTTCATCTTCCATTGACACCTTCTAGCCTGGCCCCTGGTGCCCAGGTCTTCACCATCCTATTGTCTGTGTCCCTGGATGATGCACATATGCATATGAGTTTGTTGGTTGACCTCTTCCCACCCTGCCACCCAACCACGAATCCCTCTGAGATTCCCCAGTCTGCTCCATGCTTCCAGGTCTCTGGATCCATTCTCTTCATCAGTTATTTTGTTCATTAGATTCCACATATGAGTGAGGTCATGTGATACTTGTCTTTATCTCACTAGCTTATTGAACTAACCATGATACTGTCCAGGTCCCTCCATGCTGTCTCAAAGCAGAAGAGATCCTTCTCTTATACTGCTGCAAAGAATTCAGCAGCATAAATGTACCACAGCTTTTTTATCCACTCATCTACTCGTGGGCATTTGGGCTGTTTCCAGATCTTAGCTATTGCGAATTGTGCTGCTATGAACATAATTGTTCATACATCGTTTCTGATTGGTGTTTGGGGTCCCTTAGCATATATTCCGAAAAGTGGTATCAGTGGTTCAAATGGTAGTTCCATTTTTAATTTTTTGAGGAAACTCCATACTGTGTTCCATAGTGGCTGCACAGCATGAATTCCCACCAGCAGCGTATGAGGCTTCCCTTTTCACCACATCCTCGCCAGCACTTGTCATTTGTTGATTTGTTGATGGCAGCCATTCTGACAGGTGTGAGCTGATACCTCATTGTCCTTTTAATTTGCATCTCTCTGATGGTCAGTGACTTTGAGCTTTTTTCAAATGTCTTTTGCCCATCGGTATGTTCCCTTTGGAGAAGTGTGTATTTAGGTCCTTTGCCCATTATTTAATTGGATTGTGTGTCTGCCTTTGGTTAAGTTGTATGGGTTTCTTATACATTTTGGATATTAACCCTTTATCACATGGATCCTTACCAAATATGTCCTCCCATACTGTGGGCTCCCTTTTCATTTTGTTGATGGTTTCTTTTGCTGGGCAGACAGTTTTTATTTTGATGTTTTCCCATTTGTTTAGTTTCTCCTTAGTTTTCTTTGTCCTTGAAGATGTATCTGTAAACACATTGCTATGAGAGATGTCTGAGGTTTTGCTGCCTATGGGATTTTCCCTACTCACATTTATGTCTTTTAACCATTTTTACTTTACTCCTGTGTATGGTGTATGTTCATGTATTGTTTCCTTTTTTTTTGCATGTTTATCTGTCCAATTTTCCAAAAATATTTATGAAAGAGACTGCTTTGACTCCATTGTATGCTCTTGCCTCCTTTGTCAAATATTAATTGAGCATAATGGCTTGGGTGGATTTCTCTGATCTGTTCCATTGATATATATGCCTGTTCTTGTGCCAGTACCAGGCTGTTTTGATTTCTATGGCTTTGGAGTATAATTCAATGTCTGGTATTGTGATCCCTCCACCTTTGTTCTTCTTTCTCAAGATTGCTGTGGCTAATTGGGGTCTTTTTAGTTCCATATAAATTTTTGGAGTATTTGTTGTAAATCTATGAAATATGCTGTTGCTGTTTTAATAGGGATTACATTCAATCTGTAGAGTGCTTTAGGTAAATTGGATGTTTTAATGATGTTAACTCTAACAATACATGATCTTGGTACATTTTCCCACTTGTTTATATCTTCCTCTATCTCTTTTTTCAACATCCTGTATTTTTCTGAGTACAAGTGTTTTACCTGCTTGGTTAAGTTTATTCTTAAGTATCACAATTTTTTTGTCGCACTGTTAAATGGAGTTGTTGGTTTGGTTTCCCTTTCTGAGAATTCATTATTGATGCATAATAGTACCATTGATTTCTGGGTGTAAATTCTGTATCCTGATGCATTGCTGAATTTATTTATTAAATCTAGGTGTGTGTTTTGTTTTTCGTGGTTTTTTTTTGTTGGAGTCTTTTGGGTTTTCTATGTGCAATATGATGTCTTCTATGAATAATAAGAGTTTTACTTCCTCCTTTCCAATTTGGATGCCTTTTATTTCTTCTTCTTGTCTGATTGCTGTGGCTAGGACTTCCAGTACTATGTGGAATATGAGTGGTGAAAGCGTGCATTTCTGTTTTGTTCCGTTTCTTAGGGGAAATGGTTTTTGTTTTTGCTCATTGAGATGATTCTGGCTGTGGTTCTGTCATAAGTGTCCTTCATTGTGTTGAGATATGAACCCTCTTCTCCAATTTTGCTGAGAGTATTTATCAAAAGTGGGTGCTGGGTTTTGTCGAATGCTTCTTCTGAATCTATAGATATGGTCATGTTATTTCTGTCTTTCAGTTTGTTATGTGATGTATCATGTTTATTGATTTGTGAATATTGTACCAGCCCTGCATCCCTGGATGAATCCCATTTGGTCATGGTGTATCTTTTAAAAATATTGTTGGATCCAATTTTCTAATATTTTGTTGATGATTTTAGCATCTATGTTCATCAGGGATATTGGCCTGTAATTCTCTTTCTTATAAGTGTCACCTGGTTTTGGAATTAGAATAATGCTGGTCTCATGAAAAAAGTTTGGAAGTGTTTCTTCCTTTTGGATTTTTTTTTGAATAGTCTGGGGAGTATAGGTGTTAGTTCGTCTTTGGATGTTTGGGAAAACTCCCCTGTGAAGTCTCTCAGAGCAGGACTTTTGTTTGCTGGGAGTTTTCGGATTCCTGCTTCTATTTCCTCAGTTGTTATTGGCGTACTCAGGTTTTCTGATTCTTCCTGTTTCAGTTTTGGGGTCTTGTGTTTTTCTAGGAATTTGTCCATTTCATCCATTTTGTCCAGCTTGTCGGCATATAATTGTTCATAGCACTTTATTACAATCCTTTTGACTTCTGGGGTGTCGGTTGTTATGTCTCCGCTTTCATTTCTGACTTTATTTATTTGGGTCCCCTCTCTTTGTTTCCTGATGAGTCTGGATAATGGTTCATCAGTATTTTTTATCTTTTCAAAGAACCAACTCATGGTTTCACCAAGTCCCATTCCTGTTGGTGAAAGGTTCTGTAGTCACCAGAGGCATCAATCAGGAGGGAACCAGGGGAGACACACAGAGGTCAGGGAGCAGTGCATGACTTGGGGAAGCTTTGCAGACACAGTGGGTTCTCATGGCTCCTGGAAACCCACCAAAAGAGCAAAGAGGGGAGTGCGGGAGGTCTCCTCTGTCCTACAGATGTGAGTGAGGTAAAGGTGGAGCCACTACAGCACCTATAACATGGAGGCTGGGAAAATGCTGAGATAGAGCAACAACCCCACAAGCAGCTGAATCTGGGTTATTATCCCGTCTGAGCCCTCAAAGGACTGATCTACAGAGGATCCAACATCGTCATTATGAAATGTCAAACTTTAGCCCATGATTTTAAGTAAAAAAGATTGCAAAACTGTAAAGCTGTCTCCTTCACCAAGAGATTTCCCAAGTCAGCTGCTTGTTGAAATGAGATGATTTCCAATGCACCTTGTTAAACGTCCCTATGAAACTGCACAACATGGGATACGCACACTGCTGTCATCTCACATCAGTGCTGGTGTGACACCTATGGGGAGAGAGCTGAGGTCATTTCCTGTGGCACCAGAAACAGCAAGTCCTGGCACCTGTACAGGGGAGGTGACCAGGGAGCAGCCCTCAAGGGCCCTTTGCACCATTCAGATGGGTCCAGCCAGCTTCCACTGTCCGCGGGACGTGCACCTGTTTTATTTACTGTGGGCCTGTCAAAAGGAAGGGCCCTATGGGGACAGGTGGGCATGTGGGTCAGACCCTGAGCTCAGCACCCAGGGGCCTGGCCTGTGCTGGGGTCTCTCTTGGTGGGAAAATTCTAACCACAGGCCGATGAGAGCACTGAGGATGGTCTCTGTGGAGAAAGAAAAGCAGGAAATACAGACACGTGGTGAGGAGAGTCCCCATCACTGCCCACATGTCCTCTGCCAGCAGCAGTGCTACCCCCTCCTCTGGGTTCTGCAGTGAGAAAGCGGGAAGTGAGAGCCTCAGAGAAAGAGCAGGAGCTGTCCCTGGAGGCAGCTGAGAGCTTGAGAGGAAATCCCTGTCCCCAATAGGAAGGCCTTCCCTCCCCACCTCCCTCTGCCTCTGCACCTGGGGCAGCTCTCTGTGCTGTGGGTCCTGAGCGCCCCCTGGTGTCCTGAATGCTCCCTGCAGCCCAGCCCTGCTGCCTGCCTCAGGGAGGTTTGTGTCTGGGCTCACACTGACTTCCTCTCACTGTGTCTCTTGCACAGTAATACACGGCCGTGTCCTCGGCTCTCAAGCTGTTCAGTGTTAAGTAAACTTGGCTCTTGGACGTGTCCCTGGTGATGCTGAGGCGGGATTTCAGTGCTGGGTTGTAGTTTGTACTTCCACCACTCCCCATGGCCCCAACCCACTCCAGCCCCTTTCCTGGAGCCTGGCGGTTCCAGTGTACACCATAGCTGGTCAGAGAGAATCCAGAGACAGTGCAGGTGAGGGAGAGGGTCTGCGACGGCTTCACCAGTCCTGGGCCCGACTCCTGCAGCTGCACCTGGGACAGGACACCTGGGGACAAGGAGCATCAGTCCTGTCAGTCACCTGCAGTCACAGCCATCCCATGACCCCTGTCTGACCCCTGAGACCCTCACCCTGGGGGGCTGTCAGCAGGCACAGGAGAAGACCCAGCAGTCTCATCTTCTTCTAGACCACAGCTCTGCCTTCCCAGAGACCTCAACCCTGTGTGAGGAGAGAGCTGTGAGCCTGCACAGCCCAGGAGAGGATGTACCCTGGAGCTTGAACAGAAATTTGCATGTCGGTCAGCCTTTTCCTATAAGTAGAGGGACTGAGGTCGGTATTCACTTTGATTTGAGTAACTACCACCAAAGCACAAGAAAAAGGGAGACCCTTGATGTTGGAAACTTTTTATTGTGTTACTAGAGGCCCAGTGCACTAATTCGTGCAGCAGTGGTGTCCTTTGTCCTGGTTTGCGGGATTAGGCTGAAACCAGCATTGTAGCATCCCCTGAGGGGTCCCTGACGGTGAGAGGGTTCGGCCAGGCCAAGAAACCACACCAGTGCACAGTTGGGGCTGGGGAGAGACATGGGAGGTTGGCCAGCCAGGGAGGGACTGCAGGAGGGCTCCAAGGCATGTAGGAAAGATCTCTCTCAGACCCTATCATCCAGACCACAGCTGGAAGCTAACCTTCTGGTTAGAGCATCTGCCCCCTACTGGTCATTGTACTTCATAGCTAGCGGTTGATCATTAGCATATTACACTTAGATTGCTTGATTGAACAGCAGACTGGTCGACTGGACACTTAGCATATTAAACTTTTATTACATAGGATAAAACACTGTGAAAACTCTTCCCTTATGCAAGCCCATTGCATATTGCACAGACCCCGAGCTAATCACTTCAGAGATAATCATGTCTTAACCTGGAGAAAAGATTAGAAATAAAAGCAGTGATTATGCATGTGAACCATTGAGAATCTCTCATATTTTAAATGATATGGAAGCCTGTTAAGTGACCTGATTTTTCAGTCTACTGTTATCAGTGATGTTGGGGTTCAGAGTGAGGGGAATTGGAGAATTCCTACCATACATTTTCTCACAGAAAAGGAAAACATCCTTAATGTGTAATGCACACATTCCCCCAACAGGCACAGGATTCGGAAAGATCTTCTCTTGCTAAGTTTGTCATCAAAGTTACTTGATGGAATATTTGATGGGGCAAATGTATTTATTTTATTAAAGTTCAGTTCATCACTATTTTCTTTGATGGGTGCTGTTTTGGGCAATTTTACAAAGAATTTCCCAGAAAATCCTGGGCCTCCACTGCCCATGTGGATTGGCTACAGAGGCCACAAAGACTGGAGCAGGTTCTGGTACCAGAGGAAAGCGCTACTGGGAAACTACCCATAAATGTGGACCAATTGTGGAACTGGCTGAGGGGAGGAAGCTGGCACTGTGTTGAGTCACATGACAGAAATGTGCCTGAGGCTCATGGACAGAGAGTTACTGGACATGTGGGTTTAAAACCTCCAGTGAAGGCCCAGAAGGAAGTGCAGGACATGAGAGAGACAGCTCGTGTCATCATAGGAAATATCTGACTAATGATGAGCAGGAGTTGATTGAAGTAGAAACCTTAAAGATCATGCAGGCAGGGATCAAGGGAAATAAAGAACCTGTCACTGCAAACTGGTGGGAAGGGGACCCCTGTTTCCTACATGCACATTCTCACAGTGTCTCTGTTCTAGAAGGTGACACCTTCCCAGGTCCAAGGTATTCCCACTTGGACACCTTTGGGTTGATTAACCACATGGTCTCACATTGCATCACCAAAGTTGCATAATCACTGGGGTCCCGTTTATGAAATCTCTCAACACTCACTGGGAAGAGTGGACATTCCTCACTGGAGGAGCCAAGGTGACGGTGTGTCTGTATGAGGAGCCTCCAGTCCATTAGACCAGGGCTCCTGTCTCAGTCCATCATCTTCATTGTAATCACCATCATAATCTTCATCATCATCATCATCATCACACTTTGCTTACTTATAACCATTCTTCTCATTTTCTATGGACATGGTGGTTGTTCACACACAATGACTTCTTATAAGTAAACAAAGCAGGCACCTCCTCTTCAGATGCCATTAGGGATTGAGACCCCAATGGCCCAACTGTAAGTTGATACAGGCCTTTGAAAAAGCCAATGACAGATTGGTGGGAAAGGACAGATTCCCACCAAGACATTGGACCAAGATTCCTTTCCACTTCTATCACCACCATCACCATCACCACCACCACCATCACCATCATCATTATCAACATCAACATCATCATCATTTGCTTACTTATAATTATTCTTCTCATTTTCTTTATGTGAGTTTTTCGTACAGACCTAAGGACCTTTTATTAATTTTTGTTCAATTTCTATAGTTGTTAAATAGAATGCAACTATATTTTCTTTTTCGTTGGACATCTAACAACTGAGGGCTCATTGCTGCCTCTTCTCCAGCTGCCCCACAGAAATTGGATAAGAAATCATAGTTTTCTCTTTAGAAGTTATTGGGAGATTAAAACCACAAAAGTCCCTGGAAGCAGAATTCAGCTTTCTCGCCCACCACCTCGCCAAAATAAAAGCCCTGTGCCCTCTCCTTTCCAGTCTCCATCCAAGCAGGTCTGACTTGCCGAGTGATCTTTCTTGTGCTTCTCAGGGGTTTCAATCAGGAGCATAACAACCATCCCACGTCCCCTTGGTTTGTGTACCAGCTGCTGTGTCTCTACTTCTGCATGGGGTCCACTCCTCTGGGTGCT
Organism: Myotis yumanensis; assembly: GCF_028538775.1. Lineage (NCBI taxonomy): Eukaryota > Metazoa > Chordata > Mammalia > Chiroptera > Vespertilionidae > Myotis > Myotis yumanensis. The sequence continues at coordinate 1,928,525 of NW_027223752.1, read as the reverse complement.
GTGAGCATGAGGACAAGACCAGGACTGTCACCCTGTGGGTCCTTCTTCTGCAGCTTTGGGGTCACACACATGTGGGGCCCAAGGTCCAGCATTCAGGGGAGCTGCACTGTTGGGTCATTAGAGCCTCTTGTTAGATTCAGGTGACGTGGGTCAGAAGATTTGATGATAAAACCCATTATGGCCCAAGTGTGTATGAAAGAGACTCTCTGCCTTTTGTTCACAGGAGAAAGTTGTCTCTCTTTACAACAGACTTTCTCACTCAGAGACTCAGACATCTGCGAAGAATCAGGATCCAGAGGTTCCCTGAGGGAAATGGTGACATGAAGAGGAAACCACACAGGAACCAGCCCAGACCTCCAACTGCACCTGCTGCTGGGATGGTCGTTGTGTTCAGGGACCCTCACCGCCCCCTGGTGGTCAGAGACCTTCCTGCAGGGAGGTTAGTGTCTTTGCTCACACTGACTTCCCCTCACTGTGTCTTGCACAGTAATACAGGGCTGTGTCCTCGGTGGTCACGGAGCTCAGCTGCAGGGAGATCTGGTTCTTGGACGTGTCTCTGGAGATGGTGGTTTGGCTCTTGAGGGAGGGGCTGTAGTCAGTGTATCCATCATAGCGTATGTGCCCCATCGAATCCAGCCTCTTCCCTGGGCTCTGGCGGATCCAATACCAGTAGTAACCACTGGTGATGGAGTAACCAGAGACAGAGCAGGTGAGGGAGAGTGTCTGCCAGGGCTTCACCAGTCCTGGGCCCGACTCCTGCAGCTGCACCTGGGACAGGACACCTGGGACAGAGAGAACACAGTGAGTCCTGGGCTCAGATGCAGGGTCCCCATCTCTCCATGTCTAAGCCCCGAGTCACTCACATCTGGGAGCTGACAGCAGGAAGAGGAAGAGCCACATGGGAGTCATGTCTTGCAGGTGAAGTCCTCGTCCCCCAGAAAGTGTTCTCCAGGGTGAGGAGGCCCTGAATTTAAGTGGACCCCAACTGTGTGTGTGTGTCTGGTGTCCGTGTGGGCATTTGCATATGGGAGGTGTCTGCACATACAAAGGGCAAGAGGTGAAGGATGTCCCGGTCTCTGGGGCTTCTCCTGGAAGAAGGTGCTGACTCTGCCCTCTGAGAACCAGGGCCTTCTTGGGATTCTGGTCACCGTGCCCAGGGACCTCTCCTTCCATGCCAGAGGCTATGTTGCAGGAGATTTTCAGGAAGTAGGATGTGGGACCAATCAGTTTCTCCTTAGGGGATAAAAATCAATGAGGCTCTGTTTCCATAGAGACAGATATAGATATACTGGAGGACAAATGCACAAAATTCGTGCAAGGGGCTTGGCCTCTGATGCCTGTGTGGCTTTGTCCGGAAGGCTGTCCAGTCTGAGTAGCATATTATGCTTTTATTATCATAGACTAGTGGCCCGGTGCACAAAATTCGTGCACATTGAAAGGGAATTAATTAGAGGAAATATTTTAATATTGCTATTTGCCCTTTCTCTATAATAAAAGTGTGAGAGATAAAAGGAAATGAGTACAATGTATATGAAAATAATACATAATTTTATTAATAAATAAACAGTAATAAAATGATATAACAACAAACTCATGATGTAAAAACAACTTGAGTGTGGGCGATGACACCTCAGTCTTTTGCCTTCAGAGTGACGTTTTTCCAGTAGCTGTTCTTCAGATACATTCTGTTGCAGACGCCGCCATCTTTCAAGATCAGACGCACGTTGCTCTGCAGACATTTTCTGTCGATAACGCTGGCACTTTTCGGCTACAGAGCTACCTTGTATCAACCGTTTATCTTTGGACATTGTCCTACCTGTCTACGGACACCATCTGAGATGCAGGAGAATGAGAGTCTTGCTGATCAGGCCACTGAAGCTATGTGACTAACGGCTGATTCTGGCTGAGTCTGTGGGGCTGGGACGTCTTCGTCCCTGCTGTCACTTTCCTCAGCTGTGATGAGGAAGCTGGGGTGACAGGTCACACTGTCCCTGGAAGCCTGGGTCAAACACTGGAGGGCCGGTTGGGGGCATGACTGGTGGTGAATTGCAGCCAGCCTGGATCTCCCCCAGGAGGGCCAGTTGGGGGCATGACTTCTGGCCACCACTGTGGTTGCCACACCAGACCCGATTCCTGGTGAGAGAGCCTGTTGGGGGATGTCAGCAGGCAGACACCGCAGCCGCCCCGCCAGCCCTGGTCTGCCGCGGGAATGCGGGTCCTGGGCAACTCGCCAGCCCCGGTCCGCCAGCGGGAGCGGGTGGGGGATGATCAGGCGGGTTGGAGCGTGAGTGCGGGCAAACGCAGCAGCCGCCTCCCCAGCCCTAGTCTGCCGGGGGGGAGCGGGTTGGGGGCCTCTGCCTCCCCAGCCTTGGTCTGCTGGCAGCAGCGGGTCTGGGGGACGTGACTGCGGGCGGAAGCCGTAGCCGCCAGGCCAGCCCTGGTCTGCCGGTGGGAGAGCCAGTTGGGGTCTTGGCCAGTAGGGGACAGCTGCAGTCACACCCAGCCAGCACTGGGTTGGGTCGCCTGCCATCCAGGTCACAGATAGCAGGCCTGGATGGCGGAGGGGCAGGCAGATGGCGCTGCCCCATCCTGCCGGCAGTATGCAAATTAGCCACCATCTTTGTTGGCGGTTAACTGCCATCTTAGTTGGCCGTTAATTTGCATATTGCCCGTGATTAGCCAATGGGAAGGGTAGCGGTCGTATGCCAATTACCATGTTTCTCTTTTATTAGTGTAGATGATTTAGACATAGATATGGAGATGGACATAGATCTTTATTCTTTATTGTCACTGAAGAATATGTTTATTGATTCATAGATATAGATGTAGATATAGAGATAGAGATAAAGATGTAGATGTATTTGTAGATGCACATAATAGTATAGATCTAGATATTGTTTTCCTTATCCTCAACCAAGGATAGATTCATTCATTCTTAGAGGAAAAGTAAAGGAGAGAGAGAGAAGGAAAGAGAAACATTAATGTGAGATAGAAATATTGCTCAGTTGCCTCCCATATATACTCTACTGTGAATGTATTTATTTATTTATTAAAATTTTTAAAAATTGAGTTTAGAGAGGAAGGGAGAGAGAGATAGAAACATCAGTGATGAGAGAGAATTATTGGTTGGATGCCTCCTGCATGCCCCACACTGGGGATGTTTCCCGAATTCTGGACATGTGCCCTGACTAGGAATCGAATGGTGACCTCCTCATTCATAGGTTGATACTCAACCTGTGAACAATGCTGGTTGGGCTCCTCCTGCATTTTTAGAATTCATTGAACCCCCTGTGTACCTGGGCTCTGGCAAGTGAGACTTTGGCAACATCATAGGTGACCAGGCCCCTGCCCTTGCCTGACTGCCCTCTGATCCCAATGGCCACGTACTTATCCACTACGATGCTCTGCAGCTCATAGCCCCCTGGAGGTTCCCTCAGCACAGGTGTGAGCTGTTGGAGGTGCTGTGAGGTCATTGCTCATTTGTGTCTCCACCTGACACAGGTGGGGCCCGCATAGCCTGACATTACACATGGGAATTTCACGTCAACTTAGCAGGGTAGTGGAGGTCACCACAGGCCACATAAGTGACCCTGACCTTGGCATCTCAGGGAGGGCCTGGCACAGGAGATGGGAATGAGGGGATGAAGTGTGGGTGCATTTTAGGCAAAACCTACAAGGGCCCAAAGGTGAGGGCAGATACAGCCACAGGGGATGTCCTGTGCAGGCCCCATGGGGTGAGAGTGTGGGCGGCAGAGGACAGAGGGTGAGGATGGGGTGCTGTCTGCAGAGCTGTAGGCACAGCAGAGGTGGGTGGGACCATGTCTCCCTTCAGCCCGTTCTCAGGATGCAGGTGGTTCTCCAGGGGAAGCAGGACAGGTGTTGGGACAAGTCATCCCAGGACCAGGTTCTGAGACCAACAGGAACAGGGCCCAGCAGGGTTATGACAGGGCCTGTCACTGGGCCTCCTTCCTGCTTCTATCCCCGGACACCTTGAGAGCTGGGACTACCTCCCAGGCTCACAGAGAGGCAGCGTCTGCAGGGTCCAACCCTAAACCTCCATGTACAGCCATGTCAGTGAGAGATAAGTGGCTAACTGTCCCCAAATTTCGCCTTCTGGGGCAGAGTGAGGGCTGATTACCCTCAAGTGAGGTTTGGGGCCTGGATTCTGTTCCCCACTCAGCACTGCCTGGAGGGTGGGGGACGTCATTCTCAGTGACGGGACAGGAATCCCTACAATGTTTTCCTTATAAACCCAGAGAGTGACCAACAGTGATATAGTGAAAGGAAGGGCACAGATGAGAAACCGACCAGATCTGACACACAGCCACTTCCTGCTTTTTTCCTGCAGAGAATCTAATTAAAGACACAAAGAAGAAAGAGGAACTGCCCCTGGGACACTAGGAGGGAAGAAAGCATTGACCCCAATAGGAAGCCTGCACAACCCTCCAGGGACACCCTCTGAGTTGGGACCCTGGGTTTGCTGGTCCTGAGCGCCCCCTGGTGTCCTGGATTCTCCCTGCAGCCCAGCCCTGCTGTCTCCTCAGGGAGGTTAGTGTCTGGGCTCACACTGACTTCCCCTCACTGTGTCTCTTGCACAGTAATACACGGCTGTATCCTCAGCTTTCAGGATGCTCATTTGCACATACAGCGTGTTCGTGGCGTTGCCTTTGGAGATGGTGAAACGGCCCTTCACAGAGTCAGCGTAGTATATGGTTCTACCACTATAACTAATGTATGAGAGCCTCTTCAGCCCCTTCCCTGGAGCCTGGCAGACTCAGCTCATCCAGTAGCTACTGAAGGTGAATCCAGAGGCTGCACAGGAGAGTCTCAGAGACCCCCCAGGCTGCACCAGGCCTCCCCCAGACTCCACCAGCTGCACCTCACACTGGACACCTGCAAACACAGAGACACAAGGTGGACTGAGAATCACATGGAAGCACCAACAGGCACAGGCACAGATCTCAGCGCTCCCCACTCCTGAGAACGACCTTGAGAAATGATCAGGAGGAAAACGCAGCTTGGCACCAAGTCCATGGTGGAGCCGCTGGGGTCCTGTGTCAGGCGCTTGGGTTCTGGGTGTCTCCCCAACATGCCGGGCAAGGGCCCCCTTTTATGAGCAGGAGGAGAGCAAACTCTTTGGAGTCACCACCACCATCATGTGGTGGTAGAATGTTTTTCCTAATAGTGTGCACCTCACTCTCCGCATTGGAAGAAACCTGTATGAACCTATGTAGTAAATGTGTAAACACCAACAGGTTAATGTAGGAAATGTCCAAACTTGGAGAGAATGGTTTATAAGATTTTATTTCAGCCAAACTGTCAACAACCATTGAGGAGCAAGACCTCAAATGCTGCAGAGAATAACCATTTGCAACCACATATGTGAATTTGAAGTTTAGGAGGAAAGGTGAGGGATGACATGGAGGTGGGAGAGAGCAAGGCGGGGACAGGATGCCAGGATAGTGAACAGGAGGTTCCCTCTCTCTTTTCTAATTTTTGTTGTTGAAATGTTGCATAGGGCCTTCTTTACTCCTTATTATCCTCTTCTTTCTCACTCCCATTCCCTACCCAGGTCCTCACCACCCCATTGTCTGTGTCCATGGATTAGGCACATATGCAGTCAAGTTCACTGGTTGATCTCTTCCCACCAACCCTCCCTGCCTTCCCTCTGAGTTTCCATAGTCTGTTCACCCTTCTGTGTCTCTGGGTCTATTTTTGTTCAGTTTATTTGGTCCATTAGCAATGCAGACTGGTGCAGCCATTATGGTAAACAATATGGAGTTCAATTTAAAAATTAAAAGTGGGACTCCTTTTGACCCAGTGATCCCACTTCTAGGTATACATCCTGAGAAACCCAAAACACTCATCAGAAAGAATGCATGCACCTCTATGCTCATAACAGTGCAATTTACAACAGCTAAGCTTTGGAATCAGCCTAGATGCCCGTCAGCAGACGATTAGATTAAAAAACTGTGGTACATCTACACCATGAAATACTATGCAGCAGTGAAAAAGAAAGAACTCTTACCATTTGCAATAGCAGGGGTACATCTGATAAGGGGTTTAATCTCCCAAATGCATAGCAACTCATACAACTTAACAAAAGGAAGACAACAACACAATTGAAGAATGGGCAAAGGGCCTAATAGTTAAGCCTCCAAAGTGGACACACAGATGGCTAAGACATGGATGTACTCTCCTGAGGGTGGTCATGCTGATGTCAAAGTGTGTTAACCCAGATGCACAGGAACAATGGACGGGGTGCTTAAGGCAAAGATGAGCCTTTTAGTAAAGAAGTCAGAGGCCTGGGAATGCCCACCCCCAGGATTTCAATGGTAGGGATGAGTGATCAGAGCCTCCTGTGAGGGTCCTGTCAGTCACTGAGTTCTGTCAGATTTACGACAGAGCCTCCATTTGTTTACAAATACAATCCCTAAAACTAGACCCAAAAAGAGCTTTAAGTGAGCTCTGGCTGATCCTTGGAGCAAAACTAATTTAAGACAGAGCAGGAAATATTGTCTTTACTAAACTCTTCACCTGCTCCTGGTCTTGTCTCCTGATAGTCCCGAGCACCTCCTGGGGTTCTAGATGTTATCTGCAGCCCAGCCCTGCTGTCTCCCTCAGGAAGGTTTGTGTCTGGACTCACACTGACTTCCCCTCACTGTATATCTCGCACAGTAATACAAGGTCTTGTCCTCGGTGGTCACAGAGCTCAGCTGCAGGGAGAACTGGTTCTTGGACGTGTCTCTGGAGATGGAGTTCTGGCTCTTGAGGGAGGGGCTGTAGTAAGTGTCCCCACCACTACATATGTCCCCCATCCACTCCAACCCCTTCCCTGGGGGCTGGCGGATCCAGCTCCAGCAGTAACCACTGGTTGTGATGGAGAATCCAGAGACAGAGCAGGTGAGCGAGAGGGTCTGTGAGGGCTTCACCAGTCCTGGGCCTGACTCCTGCAGCTGCACCTGGGACAGGACACCAGGGTCAGAGAGAACACAGTGAGTCCTGGGCTCAGATGCAAGGTCCCCATCTCCTCACGTCTAAGCCCTGAGTCACTCACATCTGGGAGCTGACAGCAGGAAGAGGAAGAGCCACATGGGAGTCATGTCTTGCAGGTGAGGTCCTCGTCCCCCAGAAAATGTTCTCCAGGTTGAGAAGGCCCTGCATTTAAGTGGACGCCAACTGTGTGTGTGTCTGGTGGCTGTGTGGGCATTTGCATATGGGAGGTGTCTGAACATACAAAGGGCAAGAGGTGAGGGAGGTCCTGGTCTCTGGGGCTTCTCCTGGAAGGAGGTGCTGACTGTGCCCTCAGAGAACCAGGCCCTCCTTGTCCTGGTCACCGTGCCCAGGGACCTCTCCTTCCACACCAGGGGCTATGCTTCAGGAGGGGGTCAGGAAGTAGGATGTGGGCAAAATCAGTCACTCCTTATGGATAAAGTCAATGTGCTTCTGCTCCCATAGATATAGATAGATATAGACAAGATGTCTATGAGGATATAAGGGGGAGAGAGAGCAAGATATATTGCTCTATATATATTGATTTAGATATATGTATAGTTTGACTATAGATGTATTTATAGGTATAGATATAGTATTGATATAGAGATTGTTTTCTTTTTCCTAACTTGAGGATATTTCGTTGGTCATTAGAGAATGGAAAGGAGAGATACATAGCTAGAGAGAGATAAACATTGATGTGAGATAGAAATATTGAACAGAGAAATATGGGGAGAAAGAGAGAAACATTGATGGCGGGGAACATATTTATAATTTGCCTCCCATATCTGCCAAGACTGGGAATCAAACCCACAACCTTGTCATTCATTTTTTAATATATATTGTATAGATTTCAGAGAGGAAGGGAGGGGGAGAGACAGATAGAAATATCAATGATTAAAGGGAATCATTGACCGGCTGCCTCCTGCATGGTCACTACTGGGAATCAAGCCCACAACCCAAGTATGTGTCCTGACCAGGAATGGAATCATAGGTCGAAGCTCAACCACTGTGCCACATCAACATGGCTTCATTCACTTTTGAAATATATTTTTAGTTAGTTTAGAGTTCGACCTTGATGGCTACTCTATTTTCCTTCTGCACTTACAGTTCTCATTTGTTGCAGGAGGTTCATATTTAGGAGTCCAGAAGTCCCATCTGACACTGTTTCCCTCACAAAGTGATCAGAGGATAAACTGAGCATGAGCCTGTAGCCTGTGGACCAAGTGTTTGGGAGAGCAAAGTGTCTGTGAGGGTCCCTGGGAACCAGAAGCATGAACTAGAGAGACAGAGACAGAGCTCCTCAGTCGTATTCCTTCAGGGCAGTTTGGTGGTTGATGTGTATCAGCTGCTCAGCCTCCTTTGTGGTGTTTAGTCTTTAGACTCTGTTGAAGATCCAGTTTCCTGCCTTGGGACATAGAAGAACCTCCGTCATGACCAGGTGTGTTGAGGGGAAGATGTCGGAAATGATTTAGGAATAATTAAGTTTAGGTTATGAAAATCTTGTTATTAGAGAGCTGATGTCTGCATGTGAACCTTGTGACCACTGTGCCACCTGATGGGGGTCAACTGGAGCCTGCACCTGACCCAGTGCCACATGAGGACAGAGCTACTTGGGAACATGATGGGGGTTTAACCAAGACCGAGGACACACACATGCAGGGTTCTTGTTTCATTAGGTTGTCATCTCCTTGTTGTGTAGCCAGTTCAAGTTTTCTTCCCTCACTTTCCTCTGAAACAGCCCACATGTTTCCTAGAGCCATGAAGACACTCTGTTGAGAGGGTGCAGGGGCACAAGCCATTTGTGTGTTGGTTTTGTATCTTACTTCTTTCCTGAATTCTAGTTCTATTAGCTTCTCATACAGTGTTTAGGGTTTTCTATGTATAAGATTCTGTCATCTGCTTACAGATAAGGAGAAACATTTTAACTCAATTCTTTCTATGTAGAAATTTGAAATTTCCTTTTCTTGCCTAATTATTCTGAGAAGAACTTCTTGTTTTGATGAATAGAAGTAGACACAGGGGAGCCCTTGTCTTGTTCCTGATGTATGAAGAAAAGCTTTGAAATTTTCTTTGTGAAGCATGATGTCACTCGTTGGCTTTTCAAATGTGGCCTTTAGTATATTGAGGTCCATCGATTCTACACCTAATCTGCTAAGAATTTTAATCTGAAGTGATTCTCAGTCTTAAAGGTTTTATTCTGTATCTATTTATAAGATGGTATACTTTATCCTTCATTCTGTGGAGGAGATGTAGCACAGTTACTGGCTTTTGTATGTTCAACCATCCTTGCATGCTAGAATGGTATCCCACTTGATCGTAGTAAATGATCCTTGCAGGGTGCTGTTAACTTTCCTAGTATATTTTTGAAGGTTTTGAATATGATTTCATCAGGGATATTGACCTGTCATTTTTGTATGTTTTTACATGGCTTTGATATGAGTGTAATGGTCACCTCAAGAAATCTGTTTGGAAGTGCTGTCTCTTTCCTCAATTCTTAGAAGAGTTCAAGAAGATTTGATAGAAAGTTATCAGTTCCCATTTGAATTTCTGGTAGAATTCACCCTTGAGTCCATTTGGTCCTTGGCTTTTATTTGGTGGAAGGTTTTTACTATTACTTCAACTATATCTTAAAAATTTGTATCAATCCAGCAAATTTTGTATTAAATTCCTCATTTGAACTTCTACTAAGTGAACTGAGAAATACAACTGTTGATCTTCACAGAGTGTGGTCAGTGTTGAAATAATAGTTGCTTGCAGACCACATATTTATATCATATGGCATCCAAGAAAACGAAATATAACCCCATTTTATTATATAGAACTCCTAAAGTACATTGTGTAATGAAATGAATGGTTTTGTATCACTACTCAGGTGTGAATGCATGTCTTTTCCAGAAATGAGTGTGAGACTGTGTGTGTGTTTGTGTGTGACTGTGTGTGTGATTGTGTGTGACTGTGTGTGACTGTTTCTGTGTGTGTGTGTCTGTGTGTCTTATTGTTTGTGACTGTGTGTGTGACTGTGTGTGACTGTGTGTATGTGACCGTGTGTGTGACTTTGTGTATGACTATGATTGTGTGTGTGTGTGTGACTCTGTGTTTCCTGGGCAAGTCGTCAGAGGACGGTATGGATGCAGGGGGTCCCATGATGCCCCTCAGCTCTCTACATGCTCCCGGATGTACATCTCACCCAGAGTGAAGCTAGGAAACATTGGCTCCAGGGGGAAAGGTGGAGGAGGAATTCAATGATGCACAGCACAGCCATCAAGGACTTCTGTCCCCGCTGTGGGGTTAGCACTGCTTCCTGATGGACAACAGGGGTCCCCTTGTTTGGATGGATGTCGGGGCTCCCTGTGTTTGGTTCACTGAGATGACAGCTCTTCTGGAGGTCAATGTGGATCCAGAGAGGATGGGTGAGGTCCACCAGCCCTGAGTGTGCACAGGTCTTTCAGCAGAGGGAGGGCCTGTGATTTCCCTGGAACCAGGAGGGGAAGGGCACATGAAGAGTCAGACTCTTAACAAGCTGTAACCCCCTCCCCATCCCCCCGAGGGAGCGATGCAGAGCTGTGCACACAGGCCAATCCCAGTAACCCAGCTGTAGAGTTCATATTCCTCAGTGAAACATTGAAAAGAGAGTGAAAAAAAGCCACTTTTAGAATTTGTGAAGGAGCCTTGGTGAAGGAGAGTCCCCACTCCTTGTCGACATGTCACCTGCAAACACATGTCCCTTCTTCACTGTTGTCTGTGGTGAGAACACGAGAAGGAAGAGCCATCCGAGGAGGCAGCTGAGAGCATGAGAGGAAATCCCTGTGCCAAACAGGAAGGCCCTTCCTTCATCTCCCTCTACCCCTGCTCCTGGGGCTGCTCTCTGTGCTGTGGGTCCTGAGCAGTCCCTGGTGTCCGGAGGACCCCTGATGGTTACAACTCCTGGTGCAGGGAGGTTTGTGTCTGGGATCACACTGATTTCCCTTCAATGTGTATCTCGCACAGTAATACACAGCGGTGTCCTCGGATCTCAGGCTGCTCATTTGCAGATACAGCGTGTTCTTGGCATTGTCTCTAGAGATGGTGAAGCGGCCCTTCACGGAATCGGCGTAGTGTATATAACTACTACCATCACTACAAATGCGTGAGACCCACTCAAGCCCCTTCCCTGGAGCCTGGCGGACCCAATGCATCCCATAGCTACTGAAGGTGAATCCAGAGGATGCACAGGAGAGTCTCAGAGACCCGCCAGGCTGCACCAAGCCTCCCCCAGACTCCACCAGCTGCACCTCACACTGGACACCTGCAAACAAAGAGACACAAGGTGGACTGAGAATCACATGGAAGCACCAACAGGCACAGGCACAGGTCTCAGCGCTCCCCACTCCTGAGAACGACCTTGAGAAATGATCAGGAGGAAAACGCAGCTTGACACCAAGTCCATGGTGGAGCTGCTCAGGTCCTGTCTCAGGCGCTTGGGTTCTGGGTTTCTCCCCAACATGCTGGGCAAGGGCCCCTTTTATGAGCAGGAGGAGAGCCCCATTTGCATGGAGTCTGCATATAAGGTGCAGCTGGGACCCTGGGCTGCATGTCTGACCTTGTCATTCTAGTGGTGACCCCAGATGGAAAAGACTCGGGATGCTGACCCACCTCTCTTCCCTTCTTTCCTCAGACCCAGTGACTCTGATTGTGAAACCACAACTAGCAAGGCTAGGGTTCAAGATCTGAAGATGGGGCCAACACACAAAGGAAGCACTAGACAAGAAATTTTAATTTAGAAATCATGGGGGAGACAGGTGGAAACTTCCCTCTAGCAGAAAAAACCCCCAGACCTCAGTCCTGCCTTCCTTTTATTCACTTGAATACACATTTGCCCTTTAAGAATTCAAACAGGCATATGAATGGTAAAGTTTGGTAAACAGTAAAAGGATTTTCAGGTTAGGGATTGCCTTGGGCCTTTTGGCCAACCGCAGGGCAATATCATGCTGATTTTCAGCCCTGCTGAATATCAAAGTCCATAGCCTTCTATGCTAACTACTGTTGATCTTTGCCTCCAGCACCTCACCCCTTTTCATTGGGGGCAGTTTCCAGGATTAAGAGTCCTCCTTCCTTGTGGCTTTGATGAGGATCCAGGGGCGCTCCCCCAGAGGCACATGGATGGGGCTTTCTCTCACTCTCCTTTACCCTCCGTGGACCATGTTGCCTTTCTGGGATTTGGGAATAAGAATTTGCATTGAATGATGCTTTTATTTTGTGGCAGAAACATTCTCTTTGTTGTTTCCCTAATCAGATCTTGCACAGAACTCGAACCTCTACATGTGACGAGGCAGGAGAGGCTGGGCTGGACGCTGTGGCCACACCCTTTGTCTCTAATCTGCTGTCCCTGTCACAAGCATGCAGCTGCCTCCTGAAAGCACACATTTCACTCAACTTCCCTGCTGTTCCTGTGCAAAAGTCTGTTTTCCAGCCTCTCAAACTGGGATAATTTCTACCATTTTCACATGGAGCCTGGCCGGTGGGCTCAGTGGTTGGAACGTCATCCCCACACCAAAGGGTGGAAACTCTTTAGAGTCACCACCACCATCATGTGGAGGCAGCAGGTTTATAATAATTGTGTGCACTTCCCTCTCCACATGGGGAAGAAACGTGTATGAACGTATGTGGTAAATGAAGAAAAGACAACATGTTGATGTAAGAAATGTCCAAACATGAAGAGCATGTTTATAAGATTCTACTCCAGCCAAATTGTTGACAACTGTTGGGGAGAAAGACCTCAAATGCTCCATAGAATAACCATTTGCAGCTGAGTTTATGCATTTGAAGTTAAGGAGGGAAGGTGAGGAGTGACATGGAGGTGGGAGAGAGCAAGGCGGGGACTGGGTGCCAGGATAGTTAACAAGATTTTCTCCCTCTCTCTCTTTTTAAAAGTCTTTATTGTTAAAAGTATTACATAAGCCTTCCTTTCCCTCCCCCCCAAACCACATCCAGGTCCCTCCTGTCCCCTATCCATGCCCTCACTACCCCATTGTCTGTGTCCAAGGGTTAGGCATATATGTAGACAAGTTCATTGGTTGATTGCTTCCCATGCACCCTCCCCTGCCTTCCCTCTGAGGTTCCATGGTCTGTTCATGCTTCTATGTCTCTGGGTCTATTTTTGTTCATCAGTTTATTTGGTCCATTAGCAATGCAGACTGGTGCAGCCATCATGATAAACAATATGGAGTTCCATCTAAAAATTAAAAATGGAACTCCTATTTGACCCAGTGATCCCACTTCTAGGAATATATCAAAAAAAAAAAAAAAACCCAAATCACTCATCAGCAAGAATGTATGCACCGCCATGCTCATAGAAGTGCAATTTACAATGGCTAAGGTTTGGAAATAGCCTAAGTGCCCTTCTGCAGACGATTGGATAAAAAAAAATGTGGTACATCTACACCATGGAATGCTATGCAGCAGTGAAAAAGAAAGAACTCTTACCATTTGTAACTCTTCCCTAGCTTCATCTGTTATTGTTCAGGTGAGGAAAGATTAGAGTCACCCCTACGTATATTAAATAAATTTGTCATTTCTCCCGTAGAGATTTTCAGATAAGGTCTTAACCAGTTAATGTCCCCTATTAATTTTTGAAAGTCATTTAAGGTTTTAAGGCAATCTTTTCATATTTTCACCTTTTGAGGCCTAATACATAGATTTTCATTATGGTTCCTAGATATTTGAAAGGCATTTCTTTCTGTACCTTTTCTGGAGCAATCCTTAAGCCCCATTTAGAGAGTTCCTTTTCTAATTGGGAAAATATTGCTAAAGTCTGCTCTTCCCGTGGACTCGCTAAGAGCAAATTATCCATGTAATGGATAATATAATATTGGGAATATTTGTCCCTTAAAGCTGAATAGCTTGAGCTACATATTTTTGACATATTTTGGGCTATTGTCCATTCCTTAAGGCAAATTTTTCCATTGATATATTTTCATAGGCTCTATATTATTAATAGATTGCACTGAAAAGGCAAATCTCTGTTTATCTTGAGGTACCAAGGCAATGGTGAAAAACAATCCTTAAGATCTACTACTAGAAGAGACCAATCTAGAGGAATTTGTGAAGGCGCTGGGAGTCCAGGCTGTAAAGCTCCCATGGTATGCATAGTTGCGTTAACCACTCCAAGATCATTCAACAATCGCCACTTTCCTGTCACCTTCTTAGTTATTGTAAATATGGGCCTACTCCAAGGACTATGGGAAGGCTACTTGTTCCTGTATTAATTCATGAACATGACCTAATTTCTCCTTGGTTAATGGCCACTGATCCATCCATATAAGTCTATCATCTTTCTATTGTGGAGGATCAGCATGGGGGCGAGGAGACTGAGCAGTGATCATTCCTAAAAAGGCTGATATCCTAATCCTCATCTTCCTGGGTTTCCTTTGGCCTGAATGGGTTCTTTAATTCCCTGATTATTTTTTCCTAAGTCTTGACCATCTTGATATCCCATCTGAGTTATTAACTGCTGTCCCTTGCTGGTAATAACACAAGCTTGTAAACCTTCTAAAACATCCCAGTCCCATAAGTTGATTGCAATTCCAGAGACTATGTAGGGCTGAAACCCTCCTGTCTGTCCTTCCTCATCTTGCCACTTTAACACTGCAGCACTACGTTGCGTATTATCAGGAACTCCAACTCCTGTAATAGAGCCCATAGCTTCTACCCTGGACCAAGTTGGAGGCAGAATTCTTTACTAATAACACTAACATCTGCTCCAGTGTCTATTAACCCTTAAACAGTTTCCCCTCTATTCTTAAATTGATCATAAGATGGGTTTTGCTAATTTCCTGTATCCAATAGATATCTGAGCTTCCAAATCCTTGTGTTCCTCTTTTCCTATTTATAGCTTCACCCTGCTGAATATAAGGTAGAAGTGGGAGCTGAGCAATTCTTTGTCCTGAGTAATTTGTATAATATGTTTGCATTCTAGTGTTACCTTGATTTCTCCCTCATAGTCTGAATCTATGATTCCAGGTAAAACCGTTAGTCCTTTCAGAGTGGTTCCACTTCTTCCTAAGACTAATCCTAATGTTCCCAGAGGCACAGGCCCTCAAATTCCTGTAGGGACAGCTTGCCGCGTCATAAGGGGAGTCAGAGTGACGGCTACTGTGCTGTTGAGATCTAGGCCTGTGCTCCCTGGAGTGGCTCAGATGAGGGAATCCACTGTGGGCTTTGCAGGGCACAAATCCCCTGTTGTTGACAGGGCTGGGGAAAGCCCCTCTGGCCGTTTCCCTGCGGCTGGCCATTCCCTATGTCTCCATTTAATGGCTTCCCATTTCTATGAAATTGAGATCTGTATTGGCTGGCCCGATGATTTCCTTTTTGACTTCTAGGACATAAAGAGGTCGGATCTGCCTTGTTTGAATCAGGAGGCAGAATGCTCATGCCTTTCCCTTGGGCGCCGCCCTGAGTCCTTTTTGGTTGCCTACATTCTTTTTTTGAAATGTCCTCTGTGTCCACAATTAAAACATATTTTATTCCCCACTGTTACAGCGGCAGCTACTAAGTTTGCTTGAAAAATGCCATCTCACATCCTGACATGCTGCAGTCATTTCTGTCATGGTACTATTTCTTCTTAGCGGTGTCAGGCATTTCCTACAATCAGCACTAGCAATTTCATAAGGTAATTGCTGAATTACAATGTCTCCTGCTGTTTCATGCTGTATTTGTCATCTCACTGTTTGAGTGAGGCGAGTCACAAAATCAGAAAATGATTCTGTGGGTCCCTGAGTACACTTCCGAAAAGCTCCCCAGGATCTTCTTTTGCTGGCAAAGCCCACCAGGCTCTTCTTCCACAAAGTCTAATTGGCTCATAAACTTGTTGCATATGCTGTAGCTGATTCTTCAAGTCACTGTATTGTCCTTGTCCTGATAACATTTCAAAAGTTATTTGAACATTCTGCCCGCAACTAGCATGAGCCTGTTCTTCACATCTCTGTAAAAATTCTCCCGTCCATGGCAAGTAATCTGCGCCATCCAGAGCTGCACAAGCCAGAGAGTACCAATCACAAGGAGGTAGGAATGCTTCAGAAATGTTAGTGATAATTTTTCCTGTAAATGGAGCAGTAGGCCTCTCATGCAAGGCCTTTATCATTTTAAAGTCAAATCTGTCATGCTGTCTAATTATTTGATTTGGTAAATATGGGTCAGCTACCTGTACAATAGGAAAAGCTATTCTCTCCTCCACTTTCATGTCCTTTCCTCCTTCTCAGGTAGCTCTTTGCACAGTTGATTCCATTAGTGGGGAATTAAATGTTTCAGGATCAGGACACGGAGGTGGAGGGGGACATGAAGGCCACTCCTCCAATTTTCTTTCTGCTCCTCTTTAGGAGCGGAAGGTATACGGGGAGGTGGTTTATCCTCTTTACCTCTCTAAAAGGTTCTAGCAAATGCAATGCCATGCTCCACAGGGATAAACAATTCGGAGGCAAGTTTTCCCCCTGCTGATGAGCTTTTTTTCAAGTTCTGACCTACTCTTTCCCAATATTCAACATCTAATGTACCCTCTTCAGAAAACCAAGTATTATGTTCTATAATAACATGCAAAGACTGTAGGAGAAGGCCTTCTGACACTTTAATTCCTTTATCCTTCAGCATGCCAGCCTAAAGTTTACTATAAAGTTTTTCCCCTTCACTCAAATTGTGCCCTATTATAACCTGGCTGAATAAAGACATTCCTCATCCACTTAGAGTGTGTGATTCCAAAGCTGGCATGGACTTTGTGCTCGGTGAACTTCCCCACCTTTCTGGTGAACTTCCTCACCTTTCCAGTGAATTCCACTTTTCCTTTTTTGTTTTTCTCTCAGGGGAGTCTTCTTCTCCAGATTCCTATTTGGGCACCAAAATGCCACAACCAGCACTGCTAAGGTTCAGGATCTGAAGAAGGGGCCGCACAGAAATGAAAACACTAGACAAGAAATATGAATTTAGAAGGCATGTGGCGGGGGAGGCAGGTGGAAACCCCTCTCTAGAGAAGAAGCTCACTGAAACCCTGGCCTTGTCAGCTTTTATTCAATTTTAGATACACATCTTCCCTCAGTTAAGCACGGCAAACAGGCAGCATACAGACTATCTCAAAGTTCAGTAAAGATCAGTAAAGATTTACTTTGAGGCCCTAAACGGTTTGGCTGAGTGGATAGAGTGATGGCCTGCAGACTGAAGGGTCCCAGGTTTGATTCCAGGCAAGGGCATGTACCTTGGTTGCGGGCACATCCCCAGTGGGGGGTTTCAGGAAGCAGCAGATCGATGTTTCTCTCTCAGCGATGTTTCTAACTCTCTATCCCTCTCCCTTCCTCTCTGTAAAAAAAATCAATAAAATATATTTTTAAAAAAAGATTTATTTTGAGGCTATTAGGTCAGGAAATTGCTTTGAGCCTTCACTATCTCAGCACAAAACAATTGGTGCATAGCTTTTAGCCCTGCTAAAGCTCAAGGTTCATCAGTCTTCTGAGTTTCTTGATGCACTGTCATGATAGCATTGACAATGGATGGCTTCCCACAAGAAAGAATGCATGCACCCCTATGGTCATAGCAGCAGAATTTACAATAACTAAGGTTTGGAAACAGCCTAAGTGCCCATCAGCAGATAAGGGAATAAAAAACAACTGTGGTACATTTACATAACGGAATACTATGCAGCAGTAAAAAAGAAAGAACTCTTACCACTTACAACAGTATGGGTACATCTAATAAGGAATTAATGTCCAAAATGTATAGGAACTCATACAACTTAACAAATGGAAGAAAACAATCCTATTAAAAAATGGACAAAGGGCCTAACTAGACAAGTCTCCAAAGTGGACACACAGATGGCCAAGATGTGGATGTGCACTCAGGAGGGTGGTCATGCTGATGTCAAAGGTGTGTTAACCCAGATGCACAGGAACAATGGCCGGGGTGCTTAAGGCAAAGATGAGCCTTTTAGTAAAGAAGTCATAGGCCTGGGCGTGCCCACCCCCAGGACTGCCCAGGGAGGATGTGTGATCAGAGTCTCCTGTGACAGTCCTGTCAGTCACTGAGTTTTGTCAGATTTAGGACAGAGCCCCCTTTTTGTTCACAGATACAGTCCCTAAACCGAGACCTAGGAAAGGGCTTTCTGTGAGTTCTGTGGCTGAGCCTGGGAGCAAAACTAATTTAAGATGGAGCAGGAAATGGTATCTTTGCTCAACTCTCCACCTGTTCCTGGTCAGGGCCCTTTGCTGGTCCTGCTTCCTCCCTGGCATCATGGACACTCCCTGCAGCCCAGCTCTACTGTTTCCTTGGGGAGGTTTGTGTCTGGGCTTTCATGGAATTCCCCTCACTGTGTCTCATACAGTAATACATGGTCATGTCCTCAGTGGTCACAGAGCTCAGCTGCAAGGAGAACTGGTTCTTGGATGTGTCTCTGGAGATGGAGGTTCGGCTCTTGAGGGAGGGGCTGTAGAAAGTGCTCACCTCATAACTTATGTGCCCCATCCAATCCATCCCTTTTCCTGGGGGTTGTCAGTCCCGGTCTCAGGCATAACCACTGGTTGTGATGGAGAATCCAGAGACAGAACAGGTGAGGGAGAGTGTCTGCCAGGGCTTCACCAGTCCTGGGCCCGACTCCTGCAGCTGCACATGGGACAGGACACCTGGGACAGAGAGAACACAGTGAGTCCTGGGCTCAGATGCAGGATTAGCAACTCCTCACGTCTAAGCCCTGAGTCACTCACATCTGGGAGCTGACAGCAGGAAGAGGAGGAGCCACATGGGAGTCATGTCTTGCAGGTGAGGTTCTCGTCCCCCAGAAAGTAATCTCCAGGGTGAGGAGGCCCTGCATTTAAGTGTACATCAACTATGTGTGTGTCTGGTGTTCCCTGTGGGCATTTGTGTATGCGAGGTGTCTGCACATACAAAGGGCAAGAGCTGAGGAAGGTCCCGGTCTCCGGAGCTTCTCCTGGCAGGAGGTGCTGACTGTGCCCTCAGAGAACCAGGCCCTCCTTGGGGTCCTGGTCACCGTGTCCAGGGACTTCTCCTTCCTCATCAGGGGCTATGCTGCAGGAGGTGGTCAGGAAGTAGGATGTGGGCACAATCAGTGACTCCTTAGGGATAAAATCAATGTGCCTCTGCTCCCATGTAGATAGATTATATATATATATATATATATATATATATATATATAGTTATAGACATAGATATATAGATAGATAGATATAGATATAGATATAGATAGATATAGATATAGATATAGATATAGACATAGATATAGATATATAGTTATAGACATAGATATATAGGTATAGATATAGATATAGATATAGATATAGATAGATATAGATATAGATATAGATATAGATGTAGATATGGAGATATAGATATAGCTGTAGGTATAGATGTAGATGTAGGTGTAGATATAGATATAGATACAAATACATATGTAGATACAGTTCTTCCTTTTGTAATCATCCTTGAGGATATTTTCATTGATTATTAGAGGGAAAGAAAAGAAGATGGAGAGAAACATTGATGTGAAAGAAAAATATTTACCAGTTGCCTCTCACAATGATTCTACTGGAAATCAAACCTGCAAAATTTTTATGTATTTATTATTGATTTAAACATTTATAATTGATATCAGAGAGGGAGAGGAGAGAGAGATAGAAACATCAATGATGAGAGAGAATAATTAATTGCCTGCCTCCTGCATGCCCCACACTGGGGATGTTGCCTGCATCCCAGACATGTGCATTGACTGGGGATCCAACAGCAACCACCTGGTTGATGGGTCATTGCTCAAACTCTGAGCCACGCTGTCCCAGTTGTCCCTGCACTTTTAGGATGAACAGAGCTCCCTGTGTAACTGGGCTCTGGTCAGCGAGATGTTGGCAACATTATAGATGACCAGGCCCAGCCCTTTCCTAACTGTCTTCTGACCCCCTTGGTCTCGGGCTCATCCACCATGGTGCTTTGCAGCTCAAGGGCCCCTGGAGGTTCCCTCAGCACAGATGTGAGCTGTTGGAGGTGCTCTGAGCTCAGTACTCAGCTGTGTCTCCACCGAACACTGTGGGGCCTCCAGGGCCCGACATCACATGTGGGCACTTCACATGGAATCGGCAGGCTGCCTGAGTGGCGTAGGCCCTGGCATCTCAGGGAGAGCTTGGCACAGGAGATGGGCATGAGCAGGTAAAGTCAGGGTTCATTTAAGGCATAACTACCAGGGGGGAAGGAAAGGGCAGACACATGCACACGGGATGTCCTGTGCAGACCCCATGGGATGAGAGTGTGGGGGGCAGAGGACGGAGTGTGAGGATGCGGTGGTATATGCAGTGCTGGAGGCACAACAGAGGTGGGTGAGACCATGTCTCCCTTCCCAGGTTCCCCAGGGGAAGTGGTACAGGAGTTGGGACACGTCTCCTGGGACCGTGTTCTGAGATCCACGGGGAACGGGGACCATCAGGGCTGTGACAGGGCCCATCACAAGGCCTCCTTCCTGCCTCTGTCCTGGGACACCCTGTGTGGGGTTCATCTCCCAGGCTCACGAAGAAGCAGTGCCCAGAGGGTTCAGACCCTAAACCTCCATGAGCAGCCATGTCAGTGACAGGCAATCAGCTAACTGCCCTGAAAGGGCTCCACCTGGGAAGAGAGAGGGGCTGATCATCCCTGGTGAGTTTTGGGGCCTGGACTCCCTGTCCCTGCTCATCACTGCGTGGAAGGTGGGGATGTTGCTGTCAATGAGGCGACAGGAATCCCTACAATGTTTTCCTTGTCAACCCAGAGAGCGAACATCAGGGACATGGTGACAGGAAGGGAGCAGATGAGAAGTCAACCAGATCTGAAACACAGCCACTTCCTGCTTTTTTCCTGAAGAGAATATAATTAAAGACACGAAGAAGGAAGAGGAACTGCCCCAGGGACACCAGGAGGGAAGAAAGCATTGACCCCAATAGGAAGCCTGCACAACTCTCCAGGGACAGCCTCTGAGCTGGGAGCCTGGGTTTGCTGGTCCTGAAC
Organism: Myotis yumanensis; assembly: GCF_028538775.1. Lineage (NCBI taxonomy): Eukaryota > Metazoa > Chordata > Mammalia > Chiroptera > Vespertilionidae > Myotis > Myotis yumanensis. The sequence continues at coordinate 1,907,534 of NW_027223752.1, read as the reverse complement.
GCCCCCTGGTGTCCTAGACGCTCCCTGCAGCCCAGCCCTGCTGTCTCAGGAAGGTTTGTGTCTGTGCTCACACTGACTTCCCCTCACTGTGCCTCTTGCACAGTAATACACGGCTGTGTCCTCGGTGGTCACAGAGCTCAGCTGCAGGGAGAACTGGTTCTTGGACGTGTCTCTGGAGATGGAGGTTCGGCTCTTCAGGGAGGGGCTGTAGTAAGTGCTCCCAGTATAACTTATGTACCCGATCCACTCCAGCCCCTTCCCTGGAGGCTGGCGGATCCAGTTCCAGCCATAACCACTGGTGATAGAGTAACCAGAGACAGAGCAGGTGAGGGAGAGTGTCTGCGAGGGCTTCACCAGTCCTGGGCCAGACTCCTGCAGCTGCACCTGGGACAGGACACCTGGGACAGAGAGAACACAGTGAGTCCTGGGCTCAGATGCAGGGTCCCCATCTCCTCACATCTAAGCCCTGAGTCACTCACATCTGGGAGCTGACAGCAGGAAGAGGAAGAGCCACATGGGAGTCATGTCTTGCAGGTGAGGTCCTGGTTCCCCAGAAAGTACTCTCCAAGGTGAGGAGGCCCTGCATTTAAGTGGATGCCAACTGTGTGTGTTTGGTGGCCATGTGGGCATTTGCATATGGGAGGTGTCTGCACATATAAAGGGCAAGAGGTGAGGGAGGTCCCGACCTCTGGGTCTTCTCCTGGAAGCAGGTGCTGACTGTGCCCTCAGAGAACCAGGCCCTCTTTGGGGTCCTGGTCACGGTGCCCAGGGACCTCTCCTTCCACACCAGGGGCTATGCTGCAGGAGGTGGTCAGGAAGTAGGATGTGGGCACAATCAGTGACACTTTAGGGATAACATCAATGTGCCTCAGCTCCCATGGATGTAGATTATAGATTATAAATATAGATATAGATATAGCTCTTGATATAGATATAGCTATTGCTATTGATATGTATTAGATATAGATATAGAGATAAAGATGTCGATATATTTGTAGATGTACCATATGTATAGATATAGATACTCTTTTCTTTATCCTCACCTGAGGATATGTTCATTGATTTTTAGATGGAAACGAAAGGAGGCAGAGAGAAGAAGAGAGAGAAACATTGATGTGAGAGAGACATATTGATCAGTTGCCTTATATATATGCCCATACTGTGAATCAAATCAGCAACTTTTTCATTTATGTATTTACTAGAGTCCCAGTTCATAAAATTCATGCAAGTGGAGGGGGTCCCTCCTCGAACCCTGCACGCTCTTCAATCCAGGACCCGTTGGGGGATTTTTGACTGCTTCTCGCAATCTGGGACCACTGGCTCCTAACTGCTCACCTGCCTGCCTGCCTGATTCCCCCTACCCCTCTGCGTGCCTGCCTGATCGCCCCTAACTGCTCCCCTATTGGCCTGATCACCCCTAACCACCTCTGCCTCGCCCCTCACCAGGGACCCTGTACTCCCTCCTCTGGGTGGTCACAGGCACTTGGGACCTGGATTTCCCTCCCTTGGCCGGCCCCAGGCACCAGGACCCTGGCCAGCTTCGCCATGACTGGTTGTAGGCACAGGTGCCCGGGACCATGGGGTGGACAGCTCGTCCCTCTCCTGGGCCACAGACTGGCAGGACCTCATTTCTCTCTCGTGAGCTTATTCATGCCTGGCTGGTTCCCACTCCTCTCTCCCCAGTGTTGAGTGTCTGAGCCATCATCATGTGATGGTGTGATGATGTTATGGACATTTGCATATTCACTCTTTATTATATAGCATTTGTTTAAGTATTTCTTCATAGATATCAGAGAGAAAGGAGAGGTTGAGAGATGGAAACATCAGTGATAAGAGAGAATGATTGATTGGCTACCTCCTGGCTGCCTCCAGGCCCCACACTGGGGATGTTGTCGACAACCTGGGCATGTGCCCTGACCGGGAATTGAACCATGACCTCCTGATTCATAGGTTGATGCTCAACCCCTGAGCAACACTGATTGGGCTGTTTCTGCACTTTTGCGATTCACAGAGCTCCCTGTGCACTTGAGCTCTGGTCAGTGGGACATTGGAAACATTATAGGTGATCAGACCCCAGCCTTTCACTGACTGCCCTCTGATCTCAGTGGCCACAGGCTTGTCCACCATGATGCTCTGCAGCTCACAGCCTCCTTGGAGGTTCCCTCAGCACAGGTGTGAGCTGTTGGAGGTGCTCTGAGCTCAGCGCTTAGTTGTGTCTCCACCTGACACAGGTGGGGCCCCCAGGACCTGACATCCCACATGTGCACTGCACGTGGGCTCAGCAGGACAGCTGAGTGGTCTTGGCCCTGGTGTCTCAGGGAGGGCCTGGCACAGTGGATGGGCATGAGGGGATGACGTGGGGCTGCATTTAAGACAAAACATACCAGGGCAGGAAGGAGAGAGCAGACACATCCCCTCAGGATGTCCTGTGTAGGCCCCATGGGGTGAGAGTGTGGGCGGCAGAGGACAGAGGGTGAGGATGGGATGGTATCTGTGGAGCTGGAGGCACAGCAGAGGTGGGAGGGACCATGTCTCCCTTCAGCAGGTTCTCAGGATGCAGGTGGTTCCCCAGGGGAAGCGGCACTGGTGTTGGGACATGTCCCCAGGGACCAGGTTCTGAAACCCACGGAAAACAGGGCCCAGCAGGGCTGTGACAGGACCTGTCACTGGGTGTCCTTCTGGTTTGTGTCCCGGGAAACCCTAGGAGCTGAGTCCATCTTCCAGGCTCACGAAGGGGCAGTGCCCACAGGGGTCAGACCATAAACCACCATGTGCAGCCATGTTAGTGAGAGGCAATCAGCTAACTGCCCCGAACGGGGTCCCCCTTTGGCAGAGTGAAGGGCTGATAATCCCTGGTGAGGTTTGGGTCTGGACTCCCTGTGCCCCGCTCAGCACTGTGTGGAGGGTGGTAGGATTCCCTCTCAGTGAGCGGACAGTAATCCTTACAATGTTTCCTTGTCAACCCAGAGAGCGACCATCAGGGATGTGGTGACAGGAAGGACCCAGATGAGAAGTTGACCAGATCTTAAACAGCCACTTCTGCTTTTTTCCTGCAGAGAATCTAATTAAAGACACAAAGAAGGAAGAGGAACTGCCCCAGGGACACCAGGAGGGAAGAAAGCATTGACCCCAATAGGAAGCCTGCACAACCCTCCAGGGACAGCCTCTGAGCTGGGAGCCTGGGTTTGCTGGTCCTGAGCGCCCCCTGGTGTCCTAGACGCTCCCTGCAGCCCAGCCCTGCTGTCTCCTCAGGGAGGTTAGTGTCTGGGCTCACACTGACTTCCCCTCACTGTGTCTCTTGCACAGTAATACACGGCCGTGTCCTGGGTGGTCACAGAGCTCAGCTGCAGGGAGAACTGGTTCTTGGACGTGTCTCTGGAGATGGAGGTTCGGCTCTTCAGGGAGGGGCTGTAGTTAGTGCCCCCACTATAACTTATGTACCCGATCCACTCCAGTCCCTTCCCTGGGGGCTGGCGGATCCAGTTCCAGCTGTAACCACTGGTGATGGAGTAACCAGAGACAGAGCAGGTGAGGGAGAGGGTCTGCGAGGGCTTCACCAGTCCTGGGCCTGACTCCTGCAGCTGCACCTGGGACAGGACACCTGGGACAGAGAGAACACAGTGAGTCCTGGGCTCAGATGCAGTGTCCCCATCTCCTCATGTCTAAGCCCTGAGTCACTCACATCTGGGAGCTGACAGCAGGAAGAGGAAGAGCCACATGGGAGTCATGTCTTGCAGGTGAGGTTCTCGTCCCCCAGAAAGTATTCTCCAGGGTGAGGAGGCCCTGCATTTAAGTGGACGCCAACTGTGTGTGTGTCTGGTGGCCGTGTGGGCATTTGCATATGGGAGGTGTCTGCACATACAAAGGGCAAGAGGTGAGGGAGGTCCTGGTCTCTGGGGCTTCTCCTGGAAGGAGTTGCTGACTGTGCCCTCAGAGAACCAGGCCCTCCTTGGGGTCCTGGTCACCGTGCCCAGGAACCTCTTTTTCCACACCAGGGGCTGTGCTGCAGGAGGTGGTCAGGACGTAGGATGTGGGCACCATCAGTGACTCCTTAGGGAAAATGTCAATGTGCCTCTACTCCTCTGGATATAGATACATATAGATAGAGATAGATATAGATATAGATATCTGTATTATAATAACAGAATATGCAAATTGGTGGGATGCCCTCACTGAATGACAGAACAGCAGGCTGGGTGGGGCAACCAGGCTGGCAGGGGTACCATGAGGGGCGACCAAATGACCGAACAGCAGGCTGGGTTGGGCAACCAGGTCAGCAGAGGGGGGCAGTGAAGGGGACTAGGCTGGCAGGTAGGAGGGGTAGTTCGGGGTGACCAGGCAGGGAATGGGTTATTTGGGGGAGACCAGGCAGGCAGGGGGGAAGTTGGGTGCAACCAGGCCATCAGGGGTGCACTGAGGGGTCAATAGGCTATCTGGGGGCACAGTATGGGAGATCTGGCTGGTGGGGGGAGGAAATTGTGGGCAACCAGTCTGGCAGGCAGAGCAGTGAGGGGTACCAGGCCGGCAGGGGAGGGAGTTGGGGACAACCAGCCCATCAGGGGGGCAGTTATGAGTGATCAGGCCGGCAAGGGGGCAGTTGGGGGAAACCAGGCTGGGGTGGGGCAGTTAAGGGCAACCAGGCCGGAAAGGGGCATGGTTACAGGCGATCAGGTCAGCAGGTAGAGGAGTTTAGAAGTGATCAGGCCACAGGGGTGGCAGTTAGAGGTGACTAGACTGGCGGTGGGGGGGGCAGTGAAAATGGCAGTCAGACATCCCCTGATTGAGAGGGTGCAGGCTGGGCTGAGGAGAACCCCCATGCATGAATTTCATGCACCCAGTCTCTAGTAGATATGGATATAGATATAGATGATATAGATATAGATATAGATCTACATATACATATAGATCTACATATACATATAGATGATATAGATATAGATATACATGATATAGATGATATAGATATAGATATAGATCTACAAATACATATAGATATACATATACATATAGATGATAGATATAGATATAGATAGATATAGATATAGATATAGATATAGATATAGATATAGATATAGATAGTTATAGATATAGATATAGGGAGGGCAATTAGGGGGCGATCAGGCCATCAGGGGAGGGCAGTTAGGGGTGATCAGGCTGGTAGGGGAGGGAAGTTAGGGGCATCAGGCTGGCAGGCAGAGGCAGTTAAGGGTGATCAGGAAGGCAGGCAGGCGAGTGGTGAAGAGCCCGCAGTCCCGGATTGTGAGAGGGATGTCCCCTGATGGGTCCCAGATCAGAGAGGGTGCAGGCTGTGTTGAGGGACACCACCCTCTGTGCAGTAATTGCATGCACCGGGCCTCCAGTTTAATTATAAAAAGTCTTGATGTAAAACACTGGTATGAAGAAACAGTATAGAAAAATCATTCTTATAAGAAGAGTATTGTTTTTATCTGCCCATTATTACAGAATGAATATATCACCAGATAACCACCTGTTACTGGAGCGGCTGGACCTAATGTCATAAAAACCTGGTCAGCCTTGGTGGCTCTGCCTTGTTTTCACCATCAGGGTCTGTGTCCATATGGACACGTGACCTAGTTCTAACCAGGGAGCAGGAGGGCATGTTGGGCTTTCCTGCTTCCTCAGCAGCTCATTTCAGAGGCACCATTTCCTCCCTCTTCAGTGCCTACTCAGGTCTGCATGTGGCCCTTAGCAGTGACCTCACCATGTCCGTACTGATGGGCAACCCCAGGACCTGAAGCCCATTCACAGGATGGATTATGTTCAACATGGGAAGAGGCATCGTGAGCCTGGAGGGGAATTACCATGGACGGGAATTCACCACGTCTGAGCAGACACACCTCCTGATCGTCCCTTCATTGGGCTGTGATTTCCTCCTTGTCCATCCAGTTCCATTTGCCTCTCTCTTTCCTGAAATAGCCACACATAATCTCTGGAGTCCTTCAGGAAAGAAAGCATTGGCCTGAAGATTAACCCAAGTCCCAGGTTCCAGGTGAGGTCCAAACGACTGTGTCATGTGTACCAGACCGACAGGTGTCATGGCTGAATCCCAAACAGATTACCATGTGCTCACACACATGCACACTCACAATCTCACACACACAACTCCCAGCTCCCAGGAAGGAAACCCATCCCCAGGTTCCTGAGGGGCCCCGGAGGCCCTGACTCTCAGGGGACTGTGATGGCTGGACCCTGGCCTCAGGAATATTTGGATTCTCATCGCTGGGGCCTGTGGGTGTCCTTATGTGACAGGACTTTGCAGATGGTTAGGGTGGGGACGAGGGAGCTGAGGGTGCTGACGTGGGGGTTACCCTGAGCCTTCTGCTGGGACAGACCTGTAGCCACAAGGGTCCCCTTCAGAGGAAACAAAGCCAATCAGACAAAGGTTTTGTGAACATTGAAGCCAGACATTGGGGTGGGTTTGCACATCCACCCGAGTGAATGAGGACCAGGAGGGAAGCGTGTGGTAGGGAGGACGGAGAGCTGTGGTGGGAGGTCCTGGGGGAGGATCCTCACTGTGGTGGCCCAGGTGGGCCTGTCAGAGGGAAACGTGGGGACAGGGGGGCCTGAGCTCAGCACACAGGGGCCTGGGCTGCGCTGGGGTCTCTCTTGTGGGAACGTTTCCCAAACCCAGGACAACCAGAGCACTGAGGAGAGTCTCCTTGTGGAGAAAGAGAAATAGAAAATACAGAGACTTGGTGAAGGAGAGTCCCCACTCCCTGCCGACATGTCACCTGCAAACACATGTCCCTTCTTCACTGTTGTCTGCGGGGAGAACATGAGAAGGAAGAGCCATCCCTGGAGGCAGCTGAGAGCTTGAGAGGAAATCCCTGAGCCCTATAGGAAGGCCCTTTCCTCCCACCTCCCTCTGCCCCTGCTCCTGGGGCTGCTCTCTTTGCTGTGGGTCCTGAGCGCCCCCTGGTGTCCTGAGCGCCCCCTGCAGCCCAGCCCTGCTGTCTCCCTCAGGGAGGTTAGTGTCTGGGCTCACACTGACTTCCACTCACTGTGTATCTCACACAGTAATACATGGCCGTGTCCTCAGCTCTCAGGCTGCTCATTTGCAGATACACCATGTTCTTAGCGTTGTCTCTGGAGATGGTGAAGCGGCCCTTCACAGAGTCGGCGTAGTATATGTCACTACTACTATCACCACTAATGTATGCGACCCACTCCAGCCCCTTCCCTGGAGCCTGGCGAACCCAGTTCATGCCATATTCGCTGAAGGTGAATCCAGAGGCTGCACAGGAGAGTCTCAGAGACCCCCCAGCACACAGGGGCACACACTTGACCCCCTCCCTCCCTCCTTTCCTGAAACCTGTCACCCTGACCCCATTCCTTTGGGGGAAGCTTCCAGGATTGAGAGTCCTCCTTCTTTGGGGTTTGATGAGGACCCAGGGGTGCTCCCCCAGAGGCACATGGATGTTTCTCTGACTCTCCTTCCCCCACCGTGGGCCATGTTGCCTTTCTGGGGTTTGGGAAAGGAATTTGCATTAAATGATGCTATTATTTTGAGATGGAAAGATTCTACTTGTTATTTTCCTCAATCAGATCCTCTACAGAACTCGAACCTCTACATGTGAGGAGGCAGCAGAGGCTGGGCTGGACACTGGCCACAGCCTCCGTCTCTAACCTGCAGTCCCTGTCACATGCATGCAGCTGCCTCCTGAATCCACAGATTTCACTCAACTTCCCTGCTGTTCACTTGCAAAATCCTGGTTCCCAGCCTCTCAAATTGGGAGACTTTCCATCATTCACACATACAGCCCTGGCTGGTGGGGCTCAGGGGTTGGAGCGTCATCCCCACACCAAAGGGCTCGAACTCTTTAGAGTCACCACCGCCCTCATGTGGAGGCAGCAGGTCTTTATAATTGGGTGCACCTCCCTCTCCACACGGGAAGACACGGGTATGAACTATGTGGTACATGAAGAACATACTATATGTTGATGTAATAACTGTCCAAACATGCAGAGCATGTTTATGATATTTTGTTGGGGCCAAACTGACAATTGTTGGGAAGCAGGACCTCAAATGCTCCAGAGAATGACCGTTTGCAGCTGCATTTATGCATTTGAAGTTAAAGAGGGAAAGTAAGGAGTGACATGGAGATGGGAGAGAGAAAGTCGGGCACTGGATGCCAGGATAGTTCACAGGAGGTTCTCTCTCTCTCTCTCTCTCTCTCTCTCTCTCTCTCTTTAAAAGTATTGTTAAAAGTATTATATAGGCCTTCCTTTCCCCCCATAAACCCCATCCTGCTCCCACCCATCTCCCACCCATGTCCTCACCACCCTATTGTCCGTGTCCATGGGTTAGGCATATATGCAGACAAGTTCATTGGTTGATCTCTTCCCACCCACCCTCCCCTGCCTTCCCTCTGAGGTTCCATGGTCTATTCATGCTTCTATTTCTCTGGATATACTTTTGTTCATCAGTTTATTTGGTCCATTAGCAATGCAGACTGGTGCAGCCATGATGGTAAACAATATGGAGTTTCATTCAAAACTTAACAATGGAACTCCTATGTGACTCAGTGATCCACCTGCTAGGAATACATCCTGAGAAACCCAAAACACTTATCAGAAAGAATGTATGCACCTGTATGTTCATAGCTGTGCAATTTACAACAGCGAAGGTTTGGAAACAGCCTAAGTGCCCTTTAGCAGACGACTGGATTGATGGGGAAAATAAGGCATTTTGGGGGGCTAGCAATCTGAATCTGTGCATTGACCTAACGTACATTCTTGATGGCCTATAATTAAGTCACTGCCCCTTCTCCACAATGTGGTCTTACAAGACGGGTTTACTTAAGTCCTACTCCCATTTTACAGAGGCCATAAACCACGAAGAAGTCCCAGAGGGGGTTATAGTGCTGCAGCCAGGCCAGGCCTTTAGGTGTGGTCTCATGACCCCCATCCCAACAAACAGGGCTTTTGGCAAAGGCCCCAGAAAAGTCCAGAAGTCTGATCCTTATTTGGGGGACAAAGAAACCAAAGGGTATAAAGAAAGAGCTTCCTCCATATTGGTTTGCTCAGGATTTGGAGAGAAACACAGTCTCCCCTGAGTCACGGTACTAGTACATGTGGAACATCTGAAAATAAATGGGTTTTTCCTGTATCTCTTGTATTCCTGCATATTTCTTGGTCGGCTGTTAAATTCTGTAACAGGATAACTGTGGTACAGAATCTACACCATGGAATACTATGTAGCCATGAAAAAGAAAGAACTCATCATTTGCGACAGCAAATGTACATCTGATAAGGGGTTAATTTCCAAAATGTATATGAAATACGACTTTTGGACTGGAACACACAGTACTCCACTAGGCAGGATGGTTCCCGGGTTCTTTGTCCCTCAGAGTAGAAGAATTAATTCAGGGATGGAAGGTGGGATAGCAAAGGTGGAAATTTATTAAAGAACAAGTACTGACTCCCACATGGGGAGGGGGAGAGGGTCTCACTGAGTCCCTTTTCCACGGTTTATAAAGGCTGCAGGTCTTTGTGCCCTCATATCCACTCTGATTGGTCACTATTCCCTTAGACTGGTTACTATGGTCACTCCTGAACTCAAAGTTCCAACGTCACATGGGACACGTGAGGTTCTCCCTCCCTCTTCCCCATTGTTTTCCTATTCCCTTTAGACTTTCTTCTCCTTCTGGATGAGGGGCTTCATCCCCTTCATTTTGTAAATATAGACCTTGCTGTTCCCAGCTCCCTCATTCTATGGAAATGTACCTTCTACTGCTCTGCAACCCTGTGCTTCTTCCATGGTCTCCTTAAATTCTAAAATTCTTAAAAATTCCTAAACCTCTTTTTTCACACCTAAAAATTCCTCTGTCATATAGGAAACTCATACAACTTAACAAAAAGAAGACAACAACACAATTGAAAACTGGGCAAAGGGCCTACTAGGTAAGTCTCCAAGTGGACACACAGATGGCCAGGACGTGCTCTCCTGAGGGTGGTCATGCTGATGTCAAAGGTGTGTTAACCCAGATGCACAGGAACAATGGGCGGGGTGCTTAAGGCAAAGATGAGCCTTTTAGTAAAAAAGTCATAGGCCTGGGCGTGCCCACCCCCAGGACTGCCCAGGTAGGAATGTGTGATCAGAGCCTCCTGTGAGGGTCCTGTCAGTCACTGAGTTTTGTTTGATTTACAACAGATCCCCTTTTTGTTCACAAATACAATCCCAAAACTAGACCTAGGAAAGGGCTTTCTGTGAGCTCTGTGGCTGAGCTTCAGATCAAAAACTATTTTAAGATGGAGCAGGAAATAGTTTCTTTGCTCAACTCTCCACCCGCTCCTGGTCAGGGCCCCTGATGGTATTGAGCACCCTCCTCTGGTCATGAATGCAGCCCAGCCCTGGTGTCTCCTCAAGGATGTTTCTGTCTGGGCTCACACTGACTTCCCCTCACTGTGTCTCTTGCACAGTAATACACGGCCGTGTCCTCGGCTCTCATGCTGCTGAGCTCCATGTAGGCTGTGCTCGTGGACGTGTCTACGGTTATGGAGACTCTGCTTTGGAACTTCTGTGCATAGTTTGTTTCTCCATCACTAGGGTAAACCCACCCAATCCACTCAAGCCCCTGTCCTGGAGCCTGTCGCACCCAGTGCATGTAGTAGCTGATGAAGGTGTATCCAGAAGTCTTGCAGGAGATCTTCACGGAGGCCCCAGGCTTCCTCACCTCAGCCCCAGACTGCACCAGCTGCACCTGGGAGTGGACACCTGTGGGGAGGAGACAGGAGTCAGTGGAATCCCCCTTGACCCTCCCTGGACCCTCCTTAACCCAGGACGGGAGCCCCTTACCTGTCGCCATGGCCACCAGGAGGAGGGTTCTCCAGCTCCAGTCCATGCTGAGGGCTGTGCTGTGAGCACTTCTGTAGAGGAGGGTGTGGCTGTGGGTGATGCCCTCAGGGCACAGACTTACCCATATTTAACCTGGTCTACCTCCTGTCTTTTGCATATTCATGAGGAAGACTATTTCATAGCTGAGGTCTTGACCCCACCTGAGAGGAGATGGGTGACACAGGGACCATGTTCAGTGGGAATCTGAGGGTCCAAGTCCTAGTTATTTTTTCTTTAAATAATACCTTTATTATTGAAGGTATTACACATGCCCCCTTCAACCCCCATTGACACCTTCTAGCCTGGCCCTGGGTACCCAGGTCTTCACCAACGTATTGTCTGTGTCCCTTGATGATGCACATATGCACAAGAGTTTGTTGGTTGACATCTTCCCACCCACCCACCCACCCGACCACGATTTCCCTCTGAGATTCCCCAGTCCGCTCCATGCTTCCAGGTCTCTGGATCCATTCTCTTCATCAGTTATTTTGTTCATTAGATTCCACTTATGAGTGAGGTCATGTGATACTTGTCTTTATCTCACTAGCTTATTGAACTAACCATGATACTGCCCAGGTCCCTCCATGCTGTCTCAAAGCAGAAGAGATCCTTCTCTTATACTGCTGCAAAGTATTCAGCAGCATAAATGTACCACAGCTTTTTTATCCACTCATCTACTCGTGAGCATTTGGGCTGTTTCCAGATCTTAGCTATTGCAAATTGTGCTGCTATGAACATAATTGTTCATACATTGTTTCTGATTGGTGTTTGGGGTCCCTTAGCATATATTCCGAAAAGTGGTATCAGTGGTTCAAATGGTAGTTTCATTTTTAATTTTTTGAGGAAACTCCATACTGTGTTCCATAATGGCTGTACAGCATGAATTCCCACCAGCAGAGTATGAGGGTTCCCTTTTCACCACATCCTCGCCAGCACTTGTCATTTGTTGATTTGTTGGTGGTAGCCATTCTGACAGGTGTGAGCTGATACCTCATTGTCCTTTTAATTTGCATCTCTCTGATGGTCAGTGACTTTGAGGTTTTTTCAAATGTCTTTTGGCCATCGGTATGTTCCCTTTGGAGAAGTGTGTATTTAGGTCCTTTGCCCATTTTAAAATTGGATTGTTTGTCTTCCTTTGGTTAAGTTGTATGGGTTTCTTATACATTTTGAATATTAACCCTTTATCACATGGATCCTTACCAAATATGTCCTCCCCTACTGTGGGCTCCCTTTCCATTTTGTTGATGGTTTCTTTTGCTGGGCAGACAGTTTTTATTTTGATGTTTTCCCATTTGTTTAGTTTCTTTTTAGTCTCCTTTGTCCTTGGAGATGTATCTGTAAACACATTGCTATGAGAGATGTCTGAGATGTTGCTGCCTATGGGATTTTCCCTACTCACATTTAGGTTTTTTAACCATTTTGACTTTACTCCTGTGTATGGTGTATGTTCGTGTATTGTTTCATTTTTTTTGCACATTTATCTGTACAATTTTCCAAAAATATTTATGAAAGAGACTGATTTGACTGCATTGTATGCTCTTGCCTCCTTTGTCAAATATTAATTGAGCATAATGGCCTGGGGGTGATTTCTCTGTTCTGTTCCATTGATGTATATGCCTGTTCTTGTGCCAGTACCAGGCTGTTTTGATTTCTATGGCTTTGGAGTATAATTCAATGTCTGGTATTGTGATCCCTCCACCTTTGTTCTTCTTTCTCAAGATTGCTGTGGCTAATTAGGGTCTTTTTAGTTCCATATAAATTATTAGAGTATTTGTTGTAAATCTATGAAATATTCTGTTGCTGTTTTAAGAGGGATTACATTGAATCTGTAGAGTGCTTTGGGTAATAAGGACGTTTTAATGATGTTAATTCTAACAATACATGATCTTGGTACATTTTCCCACTTGTTTATATCTTCCTCTATCTCTTTATTCAACATCCTGTAATTTTCTGAGTACAAGTGTTTTACCTGCTTGGTTAAGTTTATCCTTAAGTATCAAAATTTTTTTTGATGCAATGGTAAATGGAGTTGTTGGTTTGGTTTCCCTTTCTGAGAATTCATTATTGGTGTATAAAAGTACCATCGATTTCTGGATGTTAATTTTGTATCCTGCTGCATTGCTGTATTCATTTATTAATCTAGGTGTGTGTGTGGTTTTTTTTGTGTGTGGATTCGTTAGGTTTTCTATGTACAATATCATGTCTTTTATGAATTATAGGAGTTTTACTTTCTCCTTTCCACGTTGGATGCCTTTTATTTCTTCGTCTTGTCTGATTGCTGTGGCTAGGACTTCAGTTCTATGTTGAATAAGAGAGGTGAAAGCGGACATTTCTGATCTGTTCCATTTCTTAGGGAAAATGGTTTTTGTTTTTTCTCATTGAGATGATTCTGGCTGTGCGTCTGTCATGTGTGTCCTTTATTGTGTTGAGTTGATAGTATTTATCAAAAGTGGGTGTTGGGTTTTGTCGAATGCTTTTTCTGAATCTATAGATATGGTCATGTTGTTTCTGTCATTCAGTTTGTGTATGTGATGTATCGTATTTATTGATTTGTTAATATTGTACCAGCCCTGCATCCCTGGATGAGTCCCATTTCGTCATGGTGTATCTTTTAAAAATATTTTTGGATCCAATTTGCTAATATTTTGTTGAGGATTTTAGCATCTATGTTCATCAGGGATATCGGCCTGTAATTCTCTTTCTTGGTAGTGTCATCTGGTTTTGGAATTAGGATAATGCTCGTCTCATGAAAAAAGTTTGGAAGTGTTTCATCATCTTGGATTTTTTTTTGAATAGTTTGGGAGTGTAGGTGTTAGTTCGTCTTTGGATGTTTGGTAAAACTCCACTGTGAAGTCTCTTAGAGCAGGACTTTTGTTTGCTGGGAGTTCTTGGATTCCTGCTTCTATTTCCTCAGTTGTTATTGGTGTACTCAGGTTTTCTGATTCTTCCTGTTTCAGTTTGGGGTACTGTGTTTTTCTAGGAATTAGTCCATTTCATCCACTTTGTCCAGCTTGTCGGCATATATAGTTGTTCATAGCACTTTATTACAATCCTTTTGACTTCTGGGGTGTCGGTTGTTACGTCTTCGCTTTCATTTCTGATTGTATTTATTTGGGTCCGTCTTTTTCTTTCCTGTTGAGTCTGGTTATCTTTTCAAAGAACCAACTGGTGGTTTCACCAACTCCCATTCCTGAGTGGTGAAAGGTTCTATAGTCACCAGAGCCTTCAATCAGGAGGAGAAAAGGGAAGACACACAGAGGTCAGGGAGCAGTGCATGACTCGAGGAAGCTTTGCAGACACAGTGAGTTCTCATGGCTCCTGGAAACCCACCAAAGGAGCAAGGAGGGAAGTGTGGGAGGACTCCTCCGTCCTACAGATGTGAGTGAGGTGAAGGTTGAGCCACGACAGCACCTATAACATGGAGGCTGGGAAAATGCTGTGATTGATCAACAACCCCACAAGCAGCCGCTACCTGGGTTATTATCCTGTCTCACCCCTCAAAGGACTAATCTACAGAGGATCCAACACCGTCATTATGAAATGTCAAACTTTAGCCCATGATTTTAAGTAAAAAAAATTGGAAAATTGTGAAGCTGTCTCCTTCACCAAGAGATTTCCCAAGTCAGCTGCTTGTTGAATGAGATGATTTCCAATGAACCTTGTTAAATGTCCCTATGAAACTGCATGACACGGGAAGCGCACACTGCTGTCATCTCACATCAGTGCTGGTGTGACACCTATGGGGAGGGAGCTGAGGTCATTTCCTGTGGCACCAGAAACAGCAAGTCCTGGCACCTGTACAGGGGAGGTGACCAGGGAGCAGCCCTCAAAGGCCCTTTGCACCATTCAGATGGGTCCATCCAGCTTCCACTGTCCGCGGGACGTGCCCCTGTTTTATTTACTGTGGGCCTGTCAGAAGGAAGGGCCCCATGGAGACAGGTGGGCATGTGAGTCAGACCCCGAGCTCAGCACACAGGGGCCTGGGCGGTGCTGGGGTCTTTCTTGGTGGGAAAGGTTTCCAACCACAGGCCAAGGAGAGCACTGAAGATGGTCTCTGTGGAGAAAGAAAAGCAGGAAATACAGACATGTGGTGAGGAGAGTCCCCATCACTGCCCACATGTCCTCTGCCAGCAGCAGTGTTACCCCTCCTCTGGGGTCTGCAGTGAGAAAGCGGGAAATGAGAGCCTCATAGAAAGAGCAGGAGCCATCCCTGGAGGCAGCTGAGAGCTTGAGAGGAAATCCCTGTGCCCAACAGGAAGGCTCTTCCCTCCCACCTCCTCTGCCCCTGCTCCAGGGGCTGCTCTCTGTGCTGTGGGTCCTGAGTGCCCCCTGGTGTCCTGAGCACCCCCTGCAGCCCAGACCTGCTGCCTGCCTCAGGGAGGTTTGTGTCTGTGCTCACACTGACTTTCTCTCACTGTGTCTCTTGCACAGAAATACACGGCCGTGTCCTCAGCTCTCAGGTTGTTCAGTGTTAAGTAAACTTGACTCTTGGACGTGTCCCTGGTGATGCTGAGGCGGGATTTCAGTGTTGGGTTATAGGCTGTACTTCCACCATCCCACATAACCCCGACCCACTCCAGCCCCTTTCCTGGAGCCTGGCGGATCCAGTGTACATCATAGCTCATCAGAGAGAATCCAGAGACAGTGCAGGTGAGGGAGAGGGTCTGTGAGGGCTTCACCAGTCCTGGGCCCGACTCCTGCAGCTGCACCTGGGACAGGACACCTGGGGACAAGGAGCATCAGTCCTGTCAGTCACCTGAAGTCACAGCCCTCCCATGACCCCTGTCTGACCCCTGATACCCTCACCTCGGGGGACTGTCAGCAGGCACAGGAGAATACCCAGCAGCCTCATCTTCTTCTAGACCACAGCTCTGCCTTCCCAGAGACCTCAGTCCTGTGTGAGGAGAGAGCTGTGAGCCTGCACAGCCCAGGAGAGGATGTACCCTGGAGCTTGAACAGAAATTTGCATGTGGATCAGCCTGTTCCTTATAAGTACAGGGACTGATGTCGGTATTCACTTTGATATGAGTAACTACCACCAAAGCACAAGAAAAAGGAAGACCCTTGATTCTTGATGTTGGAAACTTTTTATTGTGTTACTAATTCGTGCAGCAGTGGTGTCCTTTGTCCTGGCTTTCGGGATTGGGCTGAAACCAGCAGTCTGAGATCCCCTGAGGGGTCGCAGATGGTGAGAGGGTGCAGGCCAGGCCAAGAAGCCCTACCAGTGCACAATCGTGGCTGGAGAGAGATGTGGGAGGTTGGCCAGCCAGGGAGGGACTGTGGGAGGGCTCCAAGGCATGTAGGGAACATCTCTCTCAGTCCCTATTAGCCGGACCCCAGCAGCAAGCTAACCTTCTGGTTAGAGCATCTGCCCCCTGGTGGTCATCGCACTTCATAGCTAGCGGTTGATCATTACCACATTACACTTTGATTGCTTGATTGAACAGTCAACCAGAGGTCCGGACACTTAGCACATTAAGCTTTTATTATATAGGATAATACACTGTGAAAACTCTTCCCTTATGCAAGCCCATTGCATATTGCACAGACCCTGAGCTAATCACTTCAGAGATCATCATGTTTTAACCTGGAGAAAAGATTAGATATAAAAGCAGTGACTATGCATGTGAACCATTGAGAATCTCTCATATTTTAAATGATATGGCAGCTTGTTAAGTGACCTGATTTTTCAGTTTAGTGTTATCAGTGATGTTGGGGTTCAGAGTGAGGGAAATTGGAGAATTCCTAGCATGCATTTTCTCACAGGAAAGGACAACATCATTAATGTGTAATGCACACATTCTCCCATCAGGCACAGGATTTGGAAAGATATTCTCTTGCCAAGCTTGTCATTAAAATTAATTGATGGAATATTTGATGGGGCAAATGTATTTTTATTTTATTAAAGTTAAGTTCATCACTATTTTCTTTGGTGGGTGCTGTTTTGGGTGATTTTACAAAGAATTTCCCAGAAAATCCTGGGCTTCCACTGCCCATGTGGATTGGCTACAGCAGCCTCAGGGTCTGGAGCAGGTTCTGGTACCAGAGGGGAGCGCTGCTGGGAAACTACCCATAAATGTGGATGTGACTGTGGAACTGGGTGAGGGGAGGAGGCAGGACTTGATTTGAGTCACATGACAGAAATGTGGCTGATGCTCATGGACAGAGAGTTACTGGACATGTGGGTTTAAAGCCTCCTCCAGTGAAGGCCCAGAAGGAAGTGCAGGGCATGAGAGAGACAGCTTGAGTCATCGTTGGAAATACCTGGATAATGATGAGCAGGAGTTGATTGAAGTAGAAACGATAAAGATCATGCAGGCAGGGATCAAGAGAAATAAGGAACCTGTCACTGCAAACTGGTGGGAAGGGGACCCCTGTTTCCTCCATGCACATTCTCACAGTGTCTCTGTTCTAGAAGGTGACACCTTTCCAGGCCCAAGGTATTCCCACTTGGACACCTTTGGGTTGATTATTCACATAGTCTCACCATGAATCCCCCAAGTTGCATAATTCACTGGGGCCCAGTTTATGAAAACTCTCAACACTCACTGGGAAGAGTGGACATTCCTCACTGGAGGAGCCAAGGGGAGGGTGTGTCTGTATGAGGAGCCTTCATTCCATTAGACCAGGGCTCCTGTCTCAGTCCATCATCTTCATTGTAATCACCATCGTCATCTTCATCATTATCAACACAATTTGCTTAAGTATAATCATTCTTCTTGTTTTCTAACGACATGGTGGTTGTCCACACACAATGACTTCTTGTAAGTAAACAAAGCAGGCACCTCCTCTTCAGATGCCATTAGGGATTGAGACCCCAATGGGCCAACTTTTAGTTGACACAGGTCCTTTTAATAGCCAAGGACAGATTCCCACCAAGATACTGGACCCAGACTCCTTTCCAATTCTATCAACACCATCACCACCACCACCAGCGCCATCATCATTGTCAACATCATCATCAACATCATTTGCTTACTTATGCTTATTCTTCTCAGTTTCTTTAGGTGTGGTTTTCGTACAGACCTAAGGACCTTTTTCTTAATTTTTGTTCAATTTCTATAGATGTTAAATAAAATATAACGATATTTTTTTTCCATTGGAGTTCTAACAACGGAAGGCTCATTGCTGCCTCTTCTCCATCTGCCCCACACACCAGAAATTGAATAAGAAATCATACTTTTCTCTTTGGAAGTTATAGTGAGAATGAAACCACATAAGTCCCTGGAAGCAGAATTCATCCCCCTCCCCCACCACCTCGCCAAAATAAAAGCCCTGTGCCCTCTCCTTTCCAGTCTCCATCCAAGCAGGTCTGACTTGCTGAGTGATCTTTCCTGTGCTTCTCAGGGGTTCAATCAGGAGCATAATAACCATCCCACGTCCCCTTGGTGTGTGTGTGTCATGAACATCTGTACCAGTTGTTGTGCCCTCTGCTTCTGCATGGTGTCCACTCCTCTGGGTGCTGTGAGCATGAGGACAAGACCAGGACTGTCACCCTGTGGGTCCTTCTTCTGTAGCTTTGGGTTCACACACATGTGGGGCCCATGGTCCAGCATTCAGAGACTCAGAGACTCAGACGTCAGTGAAGAATCAGGATCCAGACTTTCCCTGAGGGAAATTGTGACATGAAGAGGAAACCACACAGGAAACAGCCCAGACCTCCAACTGCACCTGCTGCTGGGATGGTCCTTGTGTTCAGGGGCCCTGAGTGCCCCCTGGTGGTCAGAGATCTTCCTGCAGGGAGGTTAGTGTCTGGGCTCACACTGACTTTCCCTCACTGTGCCTCTTGCACAGTAATACACGGCCGTGTCCTCGGTGGTCACGGAGCTCAGCTGCAGGGAGAACTGGTTCTTGGACGTGTTTCTGGAGATGGACGTTCGGCTCTTGAGCGAGGGGCTGTAGTAAGTGCTCCCACTATGATTTATGCACCCCATCCACTCCAGCCCCTTTCCTGGGGGCTGGCGGATCCAGCTCCAGCAGTAACCACTGGTGATGGAGTAACCAGAGACAGTGCAGGTGAGGGAGAGGGTCTGCGAGGGCTTCACCAGTCCTGGGCCCGACTCCTGCAGCTGCACCTGGGACAGGACACCTGGGGACAAGGAGCATCAGTCCTGTCAGTAACCTGCAGTCACAGCCAACCCATGACCCCTGCCTGACCCCTGAGACCCTCACCTTGTGGGGCTGTCAGCAGGCACAGGAGAAGACCCAGCAGCCTCATCTTCTAGACCACAGCCCTGCCTTCCCAGAGACCTCAGTCCTGTGTGAGGAGAGAGCTGTGAGTCTGCACAGCCCAGGAGAGGATGTACCCTGGAGCTTGAACAGAAATTTGCATGTGGGTCAGCCTTTTCCTTATAAGTACAGGGACTGAGGTCGGTATTCACTTTGATATGAGTGACTACCACCAAAGCACAAGAAAAAGGAAGACCCTTGATTCTTGATGTTGGAAACTTTTTATTGTGTTACTAATTCGTGCACCAGTGGGGTCCTTTGGCCTCGCTTTCGGGATTGGGCTGAAACCAGCAGTCTGACATCCCCTGAGGGGTCCCAGATGGTGAGAGGGTGCAGGCCAGGCCGAGAAGCCCTACCAGTGCACAATCAGGGCTGGGGAGAGACGTGAGAGGTCCGCCAGCCAGGGAGGGACTGTGGGAGGACTCCAAGTCATGTAGGAAACATCTCTCTCAGTCCCTATTAGCCGGACTCCAGCAGCAAGCTAACCTTCCCGTTAGAGCATCTGCCCTCTGGTGGTCATCGCACTTCATAGCTAGCGGTTGATCATTAGCACATTACACTTTGATTGCTTGATTGAACAGCCAACCAGAGGTTCGGACACTTAGCACATTAAGCTTTTATTACACAGGATAATACACTGTGAAAACTCCTCCCTTATGCAAACCCATTGCATATTGCACAGACCCCGAGCTAATCACTTCAGAGATAATCATGTTTTAACCTGGAGAAAAGATTAGAAATAAAAGCAGTGATTATGCATGTGAACCATTGACAATCTCTCATATTTTAAATAATATAGCAGCCTGTTAAGTGACCTTATTTCAGTCTAGTGTTATCAGTGATGTTGCAGTAAATAGTGACATGAATTGGGGAATTCCTAGCATACATTTCCTCATAGGAAAGGAAACACCCTTAATGTGTAATGCATACATTCTTCCATCAGGCACAGAATTTGGAAAGATATTCTTTTGCTAAGCTTGTCATTACATTTACTTGATGGAATATTTGGTGGGAGAAATGTATTTATTTTAATAAAGTTTAATTCATCAACAATTTTCTTTGATGGGTGCTGTTTTGGGTGATTTTACAACGAATTTCCCACAAAATCCTGGGCCTCCACTGCCCATGTGGATTGGCTACAGCAGCCTCAGGGACTGGAGCAGGTTCTGGTACCAGAGGGGAGCGCTGCTGGGAAACTACCCATAAATGTGGATGTGACTGTGGAACTGGGTGAGTGGAGGAGGCAGGACTTGATTTGAGTCACAGGACAGAAATGTGGCTGATGCTCATGGACAGAGAGTTACTGGACATGTGGGTTTAAAGCCTCCTCCAGTGAAGGCCCAGAAGGAAGTGCAGGGCATGATAGAGACAGCTCGTGACATCCTAGGAAATACCTGAATAATGATGAGCAGGAGTTGATTGAAGTAGAAACGTTAGCATTAATGCAGGCAGGGATCAAGAGAAATAAGGAACCTGTCACTGCAAACTGGTGGGAAGGGGACCCCTGTCTCCTACATGCACATTCTCAAAGTGTCTCTGTTCTAGATGGTGATACCTTCCCAGGCCCAAGGTATTCCCACTTGGACACCTTTGGGTTGATTATTCACATGGTCTCACCATGAATCACCCAAGTTGCATAATTCATTGGGGCCCCATTTATGAAAACTCTCAACACTCACTGGGAAGAGTGGACATTCCTCACCGGAGGAGCCAAGGGGACGGTGTGTCTGTATGAGGAGCCTTCATTCCATTAGACCAGGGCTGCTGTCTCAGTCCATCATCTTCATTGTAATCACCATCATCATCTTCATCTTCATCATTATCAGCACAATTTGCTTACGTACAATCATTCTTCTCGTTTTCTAACGAAGTGGCGGTTGTCCAGACACAATGACTTCTTGTAAGTAAACAAAGCAGGCGCCTCCTCTTCAGATGCCATTAGGGATTGAGACCCCAATGGCCCAACTGTAAGTTGACACAGGCCTTTGAATAAGCTGATGACTGATCAGTGGGAAAGGACAGATTCCCACCAAGAAATTGGACCGAGATTCCTGTCCAGTTCTATCACCACCATCACCATTGTCAACATCAACATCAACATCATTTTCTTACTTATCCTAATTCTCATTTTCTTTACGTGTAGTTTTTGTACAGACCTATGGACCTTTTTCTCAATTTTTGCTCAATTTGTATAGTTGCTAAATAAAATACAACTATATTTTCTTTTTTGTTGGACTTATAACAACTGAGGGCTCATTGCTGCCTCTTCTCCATCTGCCCCACACACCGGAAACTGGATAAGAAATCCTACTTTTCTCTTTGGAAGTTATAGGGAGATTGAAACCATACAAGTTTCTGGAAACAGAATTCCTCCCCCTCCCCCACCACCTCGCCAAAATAAAAGCCCTGTGCCCTCTCCTCTCCAGTCTCCATCCAAGCAGGTGTGACCTGCTCAGTGATCTTTCCTGTGCTTCTCAGGGGTTTCAATCAGGAGCATAATAACCATCCCACGTCCCCTTGGTGTGTGTGTCATGAACATCTGTACCAGCTGCTGTGCCTCTGCTTCTGCATGGTGTCCACTCCTATGGGTGCTGTGAGCATGAGGACAAGACCAGGACTGTCACCCTGTGGGTCCTTCTTCTGCAGCATTGGGTTCACACACATGTGGGGCCCACGGTCCAGCATTCAGGGGAGCTGCACTGTTGGGTCATTAGAGCCTCTTGTTAGATTCAGGTGACGTAGGTCAGAAGATTTGATGATAAAAGTCATTATGGCCCAAGTGTGTATGAAAGAGACTCTCTACCTTTTGTTCACAGGAGAAAGTTCTCTCTCTTTACAACAGACTTTCTAGCTCAGAGACTCAGACGTCAGCGAAGAATCAGGATCCAGAGGTTCCCTGAGGGAAACTGTGACGTGAAGAGGAAGCCACACAGGAACCAGCCCAGACCTCCAACTGCATCTGCTGCTGGGATGGTCCTTGTGCTCAGAGACCATGGGCGCTCCCTGGTGGTCAGAGACCTTCTTGCAGGGAGGTTAGTGTCTGGGCTCACACTGACTTCCCCTCACTGTGTCTCTTGCACAGTAATACATGGCCATGTCCTCGGTGGTCATGGAGCTCAACTGCAGGGAGAATTGGTTCTTGGACGTGTCTCTGGAGATGGAGGTTCGGCTCTTGAGGGAGGGGCTGTAGTAAGTGTTTCCATCATAACGTATGCACCCCATCCATTCCAGTCCCTTCCCTGGTGGCTGGCGGATCCAGTTCCAGCAGTAACCACTGGTTGTGATGGGGAATCCAGAGACAGAGCAGGTGAGGGAGAGGGTCTGTGAGGGCTTCACCAGTCCTGGGCCCGACTCCTGCAGCTGCACCTGGGACAGGACACCTGGGACAGAGAGAACACAGTGAGTCCTGGGCTCAGATGCAGGATCCCCATCTCCCCATGTCTAAGCCCTGAGTCACTCACATGTGGGAGCTGACAGCAGGAAAAGGAAGAGCCACATGGGATTCATGTCTTACAGGTGAGGTCCTCGTCCCCCAGAACGCATTCTCCAGGCTGAGTAGGCCTCGATTTTAAGTGGACGCCTACTGTGTGTGTGTCTGGTGGCCATGTGGGCATTTGCATATGGGAGGTGTCTGCACATACAAAGGACAAGAGGTGAGGAAGGTCCTGGTCTCTGGGGCTTCTCCTGGAAGGAGATGCTCTTCATGCCCTCAGAGAACCAGGCCCTCCTTGGGGTCCTGGTCACCGTGCCCAGGGACCTCTTCTTCCACACCAGGGGCTATGCTGCAGGAGGGGGTCAGGAAGTAGGTTGTGGGAACAATCAGTGACTCCATTGGGGATGAAAATCAATGAGGCTCTGTTTCCATAGAGATAGAGATAGATATACTAGAAGACCAATGCACAAAATTCGTGCAAGGGACTTGGCCTCTGCTGCTTGTGCAGCTTCGTCCGGGAGGACATCCAGTCTGATTAGCATATTATGCTTTTATTATTGTAGATGATTTAGACATAGATATGGAGATTGACATAGCCAGATCTTCTTTTCTTTATAGTCACCTAAGAATATGCTCATTGATTCATAGATATAGATGTAGATGTAGAGATAAATAAAGAGATAAAGATGTTGATGTAGTTGTAGATGTACATAAAAGTGTAGATATAGGTATTGTTTTCCTTATCCTCAACCAAGTATATATTTATTCATTCTTAGAGGGAAAGTAAAGGAGACAGAGAGAAGGAAATTGAGAAACACTGATGTGAGAGATAAATATTGATCAGTTACCTCCCATATATGACTCTACTGCGAATCAAATCTGCAAGATTTTTATGTATGTATTTATTTATTTATTAAATTTTTAAAAAATTGGTTTTAGAGAGGAAGGGAGGGAGAGATAGAAACATCGATGATGAGAGAGAATTATTGGTTGGCTGCCTCTTGCATGCCACCCACTGGGGATGTTTACGCATCCCAGACGTGTGCCCTGACTGGGAATCGAATGGTGACCTCCTGGTTCATGGGTCGATGCTCAACCAGTGAGCCATGCTGGTTGGGCTCCTCCTGCATTTTACGATTCACAGAGCTCCCTGTGTACTGGGCTCTGGCAAGCGAGACTTTGGTAACATCATAGGTGACCAGGCCCCAGCCCTTGTCTGACTGCCCTCTGACCCCAGTGGCCACATACTTATCCACTACGATGCTCTGCAGCTAATGGCCCCCTGGAGGTTCCCTCAGCACAGGTGTGAGCTGTTGGAGGTGCTGTGAGGTCAGTGCTCAGTTTTGTCTCCACCTGACACAGGTGGGGCCCGCAGTGCCTGACATTACACATGGCCACTGCATGTGGGCTCAGCAGGGCGGGTGAGGTCACTTAAGGTTGCCTGAGTGGCCCTAGTGTCTCTGGGAGGGCCTGGCACATGAGATGGGCATGAGGGGATGACGTGGGGCTGCCTTTAAGGCAAACCTACCAGGGCAAGAAGGAGAGGGCATACACATCCACACGGGACATCCTGTGCAGACCCCATGGGGTGAGAGTGTGGGCATCAGAGGTCCTCGTCCCCCAGAAAGTATTCTCCAGGGTGAGGAGGCCCTGCATTTAAGTGGACGCCAAGTGTGTGTGTGTGTGTGTGTGTGTGTGTGTGTGTGTGTGTGTGTCTGGTGGCCGTGTGGGCATTTGCATATGGGAGGTGTCTGCACATTCAAAGGTCAAGACGTGAGGAGGTCCTGGTCTCTGGGGCTTCTCCTGGAAGGAGGTGCTGACTGTGCCCTCAGAGAACAAGGCCCTCCTTGGGGTCCTTGTCACAGTGCCCAGGGACCTCTCCTTCCATACCAGGGGCTATGCTGCAGGAGGTGGTCAGGAAGTAGGATGTGGGAACAATCAGTGACTCCTTAGGGATGAAATCAATGTGCCTCTGCTCCCATGGAAACAGATATATATAGATATTGATATTGATATAAATATAGATATAGATTTAGATGTGGATATAGATAATATATGGAGATAGAGATATAGTTATAGATATAGTTATAATTATACATATAGACGTAAAGACAGACTTTGATACAGATATTTTAAAAAATATAATTTTCTTCATAATTTGAGAGAGAGAGGACAAGAGAGGGATAGAGAGAAACATACATGAGAGAATCATCGATTGGCTGACTTCAGCATGGATCCCACTGGGAATGGAGACTGTAACCCCATCATGTGCCCTCACCAGGTATTAAACCAGTAACTTCTTGGTTCCTATGTTGACGCTCAACCACTAACCAACATGATCCAAGCTGGATCTTCTTCCTTTGTCCTCACCTGATGATGTGTTCACTGATTGTTAAAGGGAAAGGAGAGGACAGAGAGAAACATTGATTTGTGAGCGAAATGTTGATAGGTTGCCTTCCATATATGCCCATACTCTGAATCAACATTTTTATTGATGTATTTATTTGTTTAAATATTTCTCAATTGATATCAGAGAGTAATGGAGAGGGAGAGAGAAGAGAAACATCAATGATAAGAGAGAATAATTGATTGGCTGTCTCCTGCAAAACCCACACTGGAGAGGTTGTTGGCAACCTGGAAAAATGCCCTGACCGGGAGTTGAATCGTGGCCTCCTGATTCATAGGTCACCGCTCACCTGTTGAGCCATGCTGCCTGGGCAGTCCCTACACTTTTAGGATTCACAGAGCTCCCTGTGTACCTGGGCTCTGGTCAGCGGGATGTTGGCAACAATCAAAGGTGACCAGACCTCAGGCCTTCCCTAACTGCCCTCTGACCCCACTGGCCATGGGCTTGTCCACCATGATGCTCTGCAGCTCACGGCCCCCTTGGATGTTGTCAAAGCACAAGTGTGAGCTGTTGGAGGTGCTCTGAGCTCAGTGCTCAGCTGAGTCTCCACCTGACCCAGGAGGTACCCCCACAGTCTGACATCACACGTGGGCACTGAATATGGGCTCAGCAGGATGGTTGAGTGTCCCTGACCCTGGCATCTCAGGGAGGGTCTTGCAGAAAAGATGGGAATGAGGGGATGGCTTGGGGCTGCATTTAAAGCAAAACATAACAGTTTGGAAGGAGAGGGCAGACACATCCACAGGGGATATCCTGTGCAGTCCCCATGGGGTGAGTGTTGGCGGCAGAGGACAGCGGGTGAGGATGGGGTGGTGTCTGTGGAGCTAGAGGCACAGCAGAGGTGGGTGGGACCATGTCTCCCTTCAGCAGGTTCTCAGGATGCAGGTGGTTCTCCAGGGGAAGCGGGACAGGTGTTTGGACATGTCTCTTGGGACCAGGTTCTGAGACCCACGAGAAACAGGGCCCAGCAGGGCTGTGACAGGGCCCCTCACTGGGCCTCCTTCCTGCCTCCATCCCAGGATGCCCTGGGAGCTGGGTCCACCTCACAGGCTCACGAAGGGGCAGTGCCAACAGGGGTCAGACCCTACACCTCCATGTGCAGCCATGTCAGTGAGAGGCAATCGGCTAACTGCCCCCAAAGGGCTCCTCCTGGGGCAGAGCGAGGGGCTGATCACCCTCAGGTGAGGTTTGGGGATTGGACTCCGTGTTCCCTGCTCGGCACTGGGTGGAGGGTTGGGGATGTCTCTCTCAGTGAGGGGATCAGAATCCCTACAATGTTTTTCTTGTCAACCCAGAGAGCGACCATCAGGGACATGGTGACAGGAAGAGCACAGATGAGAAGTCGACCAGATCTGAAACACAGCCACTTCCTGCCTTTTTCTTGCAGAGAATCTAATTAAAGACACAAAGAATGAAGCAAGAACTTCCCCAGGGACACTAGGAGGGAAGAAGGCATTGACCCCAATGAGAAGCCTGCACAACCCCTCCAGGGACAGCCTCTGAGCTGGGGCCCTGGGTTTGCTGATTCTGAGCGCCCCCTGGTGTCCTTGAAGGTCCCTGCAGCCGAGCCCTGATATCTCCTCAAGGAGGTTTCTGTCTGGGCTCACACTGACTTCCCCTCACTGTGGGTCTTGCACAGTAATACACGGCCGTGTCCTCGGCTCTCAGGCTGCTCATTTGCAGATACAGCGAGTTCTTGGCGTTGTCCCTGGAGATGGTGAAGCGGCCCTTCACAGAGGCGGCGTAGTATATGTAACTACTACCATCACTACTAATGCGTGCGACCCACTCCAGCCCCTTCCCTGGAGCCTGGCGGACCCAGTTCATTTCGTAGCTACTGAAGGTGAATCCAGAGGCTGCACAGGAGAGTCTCAGAGACCCCCCAGGCTGCACCAGGCCTCCCCCTGACTCCACCAGCTGCTCCTCACACTGGACACCTGCAAACACAGAGACACAAGGTGGACTGAGAATCACATGGAAGCACCAACAGGCACAGGCACAGGTCTCAGCGCTCCCCACTCCTGAGAACAACCTTGAGAAAAGATCAGGAGGAAAACGCAGCTTGGCACCAAGTCCATGGTGGAGCCGCTGGGGTCCTGTCTCAGGTACTTGGGTTCTGGGTGTCTCCACAACCTGCCAGGCAAGGGCCCCCTTTTATGAGCAGGAGGAGAGTCCCATTTGCATGGAGTCTGCATATAAGGTGCAGCTGGGACCCGGGGCTGCATGCCTGACCTTGTCATCCTAGGGGCGACCCAGATGGGAAAGGACACAAGGACCCTGCCACAAGGGGTCGTGTCCTGACCCCCCTTCCTCCCTCATTTCCTGAGACCTGCCACCTGACCTCATTCCTCTGGGGGCAGCTTCCAGGATTGAGAGTTCTTCTTCATGGGGTTTTGATGAGGACCCAAGAGTTATTCCCCAGAGGTGCGTGGATGGGGCTTCCTCTCACTCTCCTTCACCCTCTGTGGGCCATGTCACCTCTCTGGGGTTTGGGAATAAGAATTTGCATTGGATGATGCTTTTATTTTGAGACTGAAAGATTCTCCTTGCTGCTGTCCTCTATCACATCTTTTTTTAAATTAAATCTTTATTGTTCAGATTATTACATTTGTTCCTCTTTTTTCCCACCATAACTCTCCTCCACCCAGTTCCCACCCCACCCTCCTCCCTCACTCCCCACCCACTGTCCTCATCCATAGGTGCACGATTTTTGTTCAGTCTCTCCCCACACCCCCCACACTCCTTTCCCCCCGAAGCATAGTCAGTCCATTCCCTTTCTATGCCCCTGATTCTATTATAATCACCAGTTCATTCTGTTCATCAGAATATTTATTCACTTGATATTTAGATTCACTTGTTGATAGATGTGTATTTGTTGTTCATAATTTGTATCTTTACCTTTTTCTTCTTCTTCCTCTTCTTAAAGGATACCTTTCAGCATTTCATATAATACTGGTTTGGTGGTGATGAACTTCTTTAGCTTTTTCTTGTCTGTGAAGCTCTTTATCTGACCTTCAATTCTGAATGATAGCTTTGCTGTATAAAGTAATCTTGGTTGTAGGTTCTTGGCATTCATCACTTTGAATATTTCTTGCCACTCCCTTCTGGCCTGCAAAGTTTCTGTTGAGAAATCAGCTGACAGTCGTATGGGTATTCCCTTGTAAGTAACCGACTTTCTTTCTCTTGATGCTTTTAAGATTCTCTCTGTCTTTTGCTCTTGGCATTTTAATGATGATGTGTCTTGGTGTGGTCCTCTTTGGATTCCTTTTGTTTGGGGTTCTCTGCGCTTCCTGGACTTGTAAGTCTATTTCTTTCACCAGGTAGGGGAAGTTTTCTGTCATTATTTCTTCAAATAGGTTTTCTATATCTTGCTCTCTCTCTTCTTCTGGAACCCCTATAATTCGGATGTTGGTATGCTTGAAGTTGTCCCAGAGGCTCCTTACACTATCTTCATATTTTTGGATTCTTTTTTCATTTTGCTTTTCCGGTTGGGTGTTTTTTGCTTCTTCATATTTCAAATCGTTGATTTGATTCTTGTGATCCTCTAGTCTGCTGTTGTGAGTCTGTATAATATTCTTTATTTCAGTCAGTGTATGCTTAATTTCCAGTTGGTCCTTTATCATGACATCGAGGATCTGACTAGATTTCTTGAGGATCTCACTACATTTATCGGCGGTCTCACCAGTCTTTTCGCGTGTCTTACTAAATTTATTGGTGGCTTCTAGAAAGTTCTTGAAAAACCTTAAAAATGTGGTTTTGAACTCTATATTCAGTAGTTTGCTTTCCTCCAATTCTGTTATTTGTGTCCTTTTTCTTTGTCTCGGCATTTTTATGCTTCCCTGTTTTGATACAGTGCTTTTCTGTGCTAAGTGTCCTCTAGAGCCCAGTGGTTCAGCCTCCCCAATTACCTGAGAAGGACACTCTTGGTGCACCCCCTTGTGGTCTTTGTGCACAGTCTTGTTGTAGTTAAGCCTTGATTGTTGTATGTAACACTGGGAGGGAATGAACTCCAGGCCAATTGGCCGTGAGAATCAGCTGTGTCTGCAGTGGGAGAACTTCTGTGCTGGAGACACCCCTCCGGGGAAAGACTGGCTTCAATGGGGCTTTGGTGCTCACTGGGTCTGCCCCCCTGAGTGTGTCCTGTAAGGGTATGAGAAGCTGAAAACTGGATGGTCCCACTCTGACCACTGGGCACACTCACTCCTGGATCTCTAGGGAGGTGCTAATCTAGCCTTTGCCTGAGGCTACCCAGGAAAAGCCTCTGTGCAGGACTTGGGCAGGGAGGGTCCCACGGGATCAACAGGGTGGGCCGAGAGAGCAGTTATGGCTGCTCTCAGTCCTGCTCTCAGAGGCTGTGCTTTTCAGTGTCCCGGTAATCACTGCAAGCACCTCCGAGAGAAAGTTGCCCTCGAGTTCTGACCAATCCCAGACAGTCCCGTTTCTCCCGTATGAGTCTGGGTCCCCAGAGACTCCCCCGGAACTGGAGCTCAGAGCCTGAGACTCCCTCCCGATTGAGAAAGACAACCATGACCTCAGCTGCCAGCCCGCTCCACGTGCGCCTCTGTACCTTAGTATTTTACTTCCGCACCACACCTCCTCTGAGTCTCTGTATGCTTTTCTCTTTCCTTCTAGTTGTAGAATTTCCACTCTCAGCTAGCCTTCCTGTGGTTCTGGATGGTGTCCGTTCCGTCTTTTCGTTGTATTTTTGAAGTGATTGTGCGAGGCAGCACACTCCGGTGTTTACCTATGCCGCCATCTTGGTTTCTCCTCCTCTATCACATATTTAAACACGAATAAAGAATCCGGCAATGCATGGTCCCTGCTGCCTCTCACTCCTTGAGGCAGAGACAGGGGTGAATCATATATGGACATTCATTCCAATACTGTGGCCAATATGGGGGAGCAGCAGGTCACCCTGTAAAATTTGCTCTGCAGCCCCCATAAACCAGCTGCTTATACTGAGTGAAAGGTTAGAAGCTTAAGTGGGAAGTAGCCAAAGGCTCTGCCAAAGATGCAGGTGACAGGGAGCAGAGGGCTGGGACCTTCAAGGGCTGGCAGGCTGGTTCCTGCAGGAACGTTGTTCATCTCTAGGACGATCGGCAGCTCCAAATGGGGAGGAGGGGCTGCACTTCCAGGTGAGCTCCCAGGTCCCAGTGCGGCTGCCAGCCAGGCTAGAAGTTGCCTTCTCCAATCAGAATAAACAATCACGGGGACCAGAGCAGGATGACCATGTCGTACAATTCTAGCTGGTTCCCCACATTCTATTCCTGCCCCTATGATAACTCGAACCTCTACATGTGAGGAGGCAGGAGAGGCTGGGCTGGACACTGTGCCTGCAGCCTCTGACTCTAATCTGCTCTCCCTGACACAAGCACACAGCTGCCTCCCCAAACCACAGATTTCACTCAACTTCCTGCTGTTCCTGTGCAAAAGTCCTGTTTTCCCAGCCCTTCAAAGTGGGGGAATTTCCATCATTTACACATGGACCCTGGCAGGTGGGTCTCAGTGGTTGGCGCATCAGTGCCCACACCAAGGGGTGCGAACTCTTTAGAACTAACTCATCCTGCCCAGGTAGCAGGTTTTTAATAATTGTGTGAATGTCCCACTCCACACGGAGAAAACACGTGTATGTATGTATGTTGTAAATGAAGAAAAGACAATATTTTAGTATAAGAAGTGTCCTAATGTGTAGAGAATGTTTTATAAGAATTTTGGAGCCAAACTGATGAAAACTGTGGGGGAGCAAGACCTCCAATGCTCATGAGAATAACCGTTTGCAGCTGCGTTTGTGCATTTGAAGTTAAGGAGGGAAGGTGAGGAGTGACATGGAGGTGGGAGAGAGCAAGGCAGGGACTGGATGCCAGGATAGTTAACCAAATGTTTCCTCTCTCTCTCCCTCTCTCTCTCTCTCTGTCTCTCTCTCAGAATCTTTATTGTTGAAAGCATTACATAGGTCCCCCTTTTCTCCCCATTATCCTCTCCCCGCTGGCTCCCATTCCCTCCCCAGGCCCTCACTACCCCATTGTCTGTGTCCATGGGTCAGACGTATATGCAAACAAGTTCACTGGTTGGTCTCTTCCCACCCACCCTCCCCACCCTCCACTCTGAGGCCCCATGGTCAGTTCATGCTTCTATGTCTCTGGGTCTATTTTTGTTCATCAGTTTATTTGGTCCATTAGCAATGCAGACTGGTGGGAGCCATTATGGAAAATAATATAGAATTTCCATCTAAAAATTAAAAATGGAGCTCCCATTTGGCCCAGTGATCCCACTTTCCTGCCTAGACCAAGTCCTGGCCAGGGCCGTCTGGCCATCTGGCCATCTCTCTCTCTCTCTCTCTCTCTCTCACCCCCATCTGAGACCAAGTCCGGGCCTGGACATCTGGTCAAGTGCAGCCAACTGGCAACCATCTTCCGTGGCTGCCCTTTTTGAAGACTGCTGGTCAGCCGGAATTTTCAGGGGGGAAAAATGGGGAGGGATCCGACTCTCGGTCCCCCCTGGGAAAAGGGCCGCGTCCTCCGCCATCCACCCCCGCTTCCCTGTCCCAGCCCGAGACCCATAGGCCCCAGCGGGGTTCAGGGAGAGGACCTGTAGAGGGTCTGCTGCGCCCTCAGCAGCGCTGGGCCTCTGGGCTCCTGGGGAGCGGGCAGAAGTCAGACCCAAATGTACATCTTCCTCCTGACCCTTCTCTCAGGAGGAGCCTCCTCCATCTCATCCCTGTGGTCAGACTTTGCCCTTCGCCTTCTGCAGCCTTTCCTCGACCTCCAGGGCGGTTTCCATCTCCATCTTGGCCTCCTGCCTCTGAGTGACCACTGCGCCCGCGTCCGTTTCCAAACTTTGAATGAGCCCTTTGGAGGCGCTTATGATTCCTGCTCGGCTCTTGGACGGAACCATGTTCTTTGGGTTCCACACTGCGCCGCCCCAGCGGCTCCCACAGGACACGCTCCAGGGACCCCCAGGAGACATCCTGCGGTCTCCAGCCCGCACCATGCTGCGCCCAAGCTCTTCCAGTAGCTCTGGGAGACCCCAGGGACCGCCTGCAGACAACATGCTCCTGAAGCAGCCAAGTCCCCTGGGCAAACCCACCCAAACATGGCCCCACCATCTCCAAACGCCCTCTGTGCTGACGCAGACTCTGAGCCATCACTGCTCTCACACACCTTCCGCAGCGCGTGGGGCCTCGCGGACACGTTCTCACAGGGTTTCTGTTCTGCTCTTTCTCCTCCATGGAGGCCCCGCGTCTGAACCCACAGCGCTGCCCTCTGGGGGCAGTGCGACCCAGGCCATGGGATTGGCAGTCACCATGTCCTCGCAAACCTCAAAGCCTCCAAAGTACTGAGACTCCTGAGGTGCCGCCGCCTATCCCTCACCGCCAGGCTGGGGTCCAGCAGCAGCGGCCAGAGGTGGAGGGCGCAGGGGTCCAGGCGACCAGGTCCCCAGGGGCCAGTAGCACCAGCTGCTGCTGCACTGGCTGGGCCAGCCCGGGGCATGAGCACTTGAGACCTGGGCTCTGGAGCTTGTCCTGAAGCTCCGCCACCTCTTTTTTAAAAAATAAATTTTATTGATTTTGTTACAGAGAGGAAGGGAGAGGGATAGAGACCTAGAAACATCGATCAGCTTCCTTGTGCACACCTCCTACTGGGAATTTGCCTGCAACCAAGGCACATGCCCATGACCAGAATCGAACCTGGGACCCTTCAGTCCGCAGGCCAAAGCTCTATCCACTGAGAAATAACAATTAGGGCAGCTCGGCCTCCTCTTGCTCAGTCCCTTTCTCTGCTGCTGCCAACTGGGCCTGACAGTCCCTGGAAGGAGAACTGAGGTCTCTTGAAGCTCTTGGTCCTGCTCTGGCCCATGGCAACATGAGGACAACAGGGGACAGCAGGGGCGAGGTGGTGGAGGCTGCCCAGCTGATGGCAGGGCCTTTAGAAGGAGGTGGTTCCTGGGGCAGCTCACCTGGGCCTGGGACTGCAGGGGCCACAGGGAAAGCAGTGCACAGGCTCCAGGGAGGAGGCCATAGTTTTCTCTGTAGAAGTTATTGGGAGATTGAAACCACACAAGTTCCTGGATCAGAATTCCTCCCCCTCCCCCACCACCTCGCCAAAATAAAAGCCCTGTGCCCTCTCCTTTCCAGTCTCCATCCAAGCAGGTCTGACTTGCTGAGTGATCTTTCCTGTGCTTCTCAGGGGTTTCAATCAGGAGCATAACCATCCCACGTCCCCTTGGTGTGTGTGTGTGTCATGAACATCTGTACCAGCTGCTGTGCCTCTGCTTCTGCATGGTGTCCACTCCTCTGGGTGCTGTGAGCATGAGGACAAGACAAGGACTGTCACCTGTGGGTCCTTCTTCTGCAGCTTTGGGTTCACACACATGTGGGGCCCACGGTCCAGCATTCAGGGGAGCTGCACTGTTGGGTCATTAGAGCCTCTTGTTAGATTCAGGTGACGTGGGTCAGAAGATTTGATGATAAAAGTCATTATGGCCCAAGTGTGTATGAAAGAGACTCTCTGCCTTTTGTTCACAGGAGAAAGTTGTCTCTCTTTACAACAGACTTTCTCACTCAGAGACTCAGACGTCAGCGAAGAATCAGGATCCAGAGGTTCCCTGAGGGAAATCGTGACATGAAGAGGAAACCACACAGGAACCAGCCCCGACCTCCAACTGCACCTGCTGCTGGGATGGTCCTTGTGTTCAGGGGCCCTGAGCGCCCCTTGGTGGTTGGAGATCTTCCTGCAGGGAGGTTAGTGTCTGGGCTCACACTGACTTCCCCTCACTGTGTGTCTTGCACAGTAATACATGGCTGTGTCCTCGGTGGTCATGGAGCTCAGCTGCAGGGAGAACTGGTTCTTGGACGTGTCTCTGGAGATGGAGGTTCGGCTCTTGAGGGAGGGGCTGTAGTAAGTGCTCCCAGTATAACTTATGTACCCGATCCACTCTAGCCCCTTCCCTGGAGGCTGGCGGATCCAGCTCCAGTAGTAATCACTGGTGATGGAGTAACCAGAGACAGAGCAGGTGAGGGAGAGGGTCTGTGAGGGCTTCACCAGTCCTGGGCCTGACTCCTGCAGCTGCACCTGGGACAGGACACCTGGGACAGAGAGAACACAGTGAGTCCTGGGCTCAGATGCAGGGTCCCCATCTCCTCACGTCTAAGCCCTGAGTCACTCACATCTGGGAGCTGACAGCAGGAAGAGGAAGAGCCACGTGGGAGTCATGTCTTGCAGGTGAGGTGTTCGTCCCCCAGAAAGTATTCTCCAGGGTGAGGGGGCCCTGCATTTAAGTGGATGCCAACTGTGAGTGTGTCTGGTGGCCGTGTGGGCATTTGCATATGGGAGGTGTCTGCACATGCAAAGGGCAAGAGGTGAGGGAGGTCCAGGTCTCTGGGGCTTCTCCTGGAAGGAGGTGCTGACTGTGCCCTCAGAGAACCAGGCCCTCCTTGGGGTCCTGGTCACCGTGCCCAGGGACCTCTCCTTCCACACCAGGGGCTATGCTGCAGGAGGTGGTCAGGAAGTTGATGTGGAAACAAATTGAGTCTCCTTTGGGGATAAAATCAATGTGGTTTTCCTCTCAGAAATATAGATAGATTTGATAGATAGATAGATAGATAGATAGATATAGATATAGACATAGATATAGATCTTTTTTAAAAAAATACAATTTTCTTTGTATTTAGAGAGAGAGGGATAAGAGGGGTAGAGCGATAAAGAGCCTCCATGAGAGTGAATCACCAATTGGCTGCCTCCCATATGGCCCCCTCTGCGGATGGAGATGGTAACCCTCTCCTGTCCCTCACCAGGTATCTAACTCGTGTCTTCTTGAGTCCTGTGTCCACGCTCCACCGCTGCGCCACATGCGCCAGGTTGAATCTTCTTTTTTTTGTGCTCATCTGAGGATGTGTTCATTGATTTTTAGAGGGAAAGGAAAGGAGAGAGAGGGAAGGACTGAGAGAAACATTGATGTGAGGGTGAAACATTGATCAGTTGTCTCCCACATGCATTCATACTGCTAATCACAGGCAGAACATTTCTATTTATTTATTTAAATATTTTTAAATAGGTATCAGAGAGGAATGGAGAATGTGAGAGGAATAGAAACATCAATGATAAGAGAGAATAATTGATTGGTGGCCTCCTGCACACCCCACACTAAGGCAGCAACCTGGGCAGTTGCCCTGACCGGGAATCAAACCATGACTCCTGGTTCATAGGTCACAGCTCAACCACTGAGCCATGCTGCCTGGGCTGTTCCTGCACTTTCAGGGTTCACAGAACTCCCTGTGTACCTGGGCTCTGGTTAGGAGGACGTTGGCAACATCATAGGTGACCAGGCTCCAGCCCTTCCCTGACTGCCCTCTGACCCCAGTGGCCACATACTTATCCACTATGATGCTCTGCAGCTCATGTCCCCCCTTGGAGGTTCCCTCAGCACAGGTGTGAGCTGTTGGATGTGCTCTGAGCTCAGTTCTCAGCTGCGTCTCCACTTGACACAAGTGAGGCCTGCACTACCTGACATTACACCTGGGCACTGCATGTGGGCTCACAGGGTGTGTGTGATCACTTCAGGGTGCCTGAATGGCCCTGTCCCTGGCATCTCATGGAGGGCCGGGCACAGGAAATGGGCGTGAAGGGATAACATGGGGGTGCATTTAAGGCAAAACTTACCAGGAGGGAAGGAGGGGGCAGACACAGCCACACAGGACGTCCTGTGCAGGCCCAATGTGGTGACGGTGTGGGTGACAGAGGGCAGAGGGTGAGGATGGGGTGGTGTCTTCAGAGCTGGAGGCACAGCAGAGATGGGTGGGACCATGTCTCCCTCAGCAGGTTTGCAGGATGCATGTGATTCCCCAGAGGAAGCTCGACAGGTATTGGGACAAGTCACTTGGGACCAGATTCTGTGACCTACTGGGAACAGGGCCCAGCAGGGCTGTGATAGAGACAATCACTGGGCCTCCTTCCTGCCTCCCTCATGGGACATTCTGGAAGCTGGGCCCACCTCTCAGGCTCACAGAGGGGCAGCACCCACAGGGATCAGACCCTAAATCTCAATGTGCAGCCATGTCAGTGAGAGGCAAGAGGATAACCACCCCCAAAGGGCTCCTCCTGGGGCAGAGGAAAGAGCTAATCATCCCGGTTCAAGTTTTGGGCCTGGATTCCGTGTGCCCCGCTCAGCACTGTGTGGAGGGAGGGAGATTTGCTCTCAGTGAGGAGACAGGAATCCCTACAATGTTTTCCTTGTCAACCCAGAGAGCGACCATCAGGGACATGGTGACAGGAAGGACCTAGATGAGCAGTCAACCAGATCTGACACACAGCCACTTCCTGCTTTTTTCCTGCAGAGAATCTATTGAAAGACACAATGAAGGAAGAGGAACTGTCCCATGGACACTGGGAGGGAAGAAAGCATTGACCTCAATAGGAAGCCTGCACAACCCCTCCAGGGACAGCCTCTGAGCTGGGACCTGGGTTTGCTGGTCCTGACCGCCCCCTGGTGTCCTGGACTCTCCCTGCAGCCCAGCCCTGTGGTGTCCTCAGGGAGGTTAGTGTCTGGGCTCACACTGACTTCCTCTCACTGTGTGTCTTGCACAGTAATACACGGCCGTGTCCTCGGCTCTCAGGCTGCTCATTTGCAGATACAGCGAGTTCTTGGCGTTGTCCCTGGAGATGGTGAAGCGGCCCTTCACAGAGGCAGCGTAGTTTATGGTACTACCACTAGGACCACTAATGTATGAGACCCACTCCAGACCCTTTCCTGGAGCCTGGCGGACCCAGCTCATCCCGTAGCTACTGAAGGTGAATCCAGAGGCTGCACAGGAGAGTCTCAGAGACCCCCCAGGCTGCACCAAGCCTCCCCCTGACTCCACCAGCTGCTCCTCACACTGGACACCTGCAAACACAGAGACACAAGGTGGACTGAGAATCACATGGAAGCACCAACAGGCACAGGCACAGGTCTCAGCACTCCCCACTTCTGAGAACAACCTTGAGAAATGATCAGGAGGAAAATGCAGCTTGGCACCAAGTCCATGGTGGAGCCACTGGGGTCCTGTCTCAGGCGCTTGGTTTTTGGGTGTCTCCCCAACATGCCAAGCAAGGGCCCCCTTTTATGAGCAGGAGGAGAGCCCCATTTGCATGGAGTCTGCATATAAGGTGCAGCTGGGACCCTGGGCTGCATGCCTGACCTTGTCATCCTAGGGGCGACCCCAGATGGGAAAGAACTCAAGGATGCTGGCCACAAGGGTTCCTTCCTGACCCCCATCCCTCCCTCCTTTCCTGAGACCCGTCACTCTGACCCCATTCCTTTGGGGGCAGCTTCCAGGATTGAGAGTCCTCCTTCCTTGAGGTATTGATGAGGACTCAGGGGTCCTGACTCGGAGGTGCATGGATGGGGCTTCCTCTCGCTCTCCTTCACCCGCCATGGGCCATGTGGCCTTTCTGAGGTTTGGGAATAAGAATTTGCATTGAATGATGCGTTCATTTTGAATCTGAATGATTTTCCTTGTTATTTTCCTCAATCAGATCCTCCACAAAATTCTAACCTCTACATGTGAGGAGGCAAGAGACACTGGGCTGGACGCTGTGGCCGCAGCCTCTGTCTCAAACCTGCTGCCACTCTCACAAGCACACAGTTGCCTCCTGAAAGCACACATTTCACTCAACTTCCCTGCGGTTCCTGTGCAAAAGCCCTGTTTCCAGCCCCTCAAATTGGGGGAAATTCCATCATTTAAATAATGAGTCCTGGCTGTTTTGGCTCAGTGGATAGAGCGTGGGCCTGTGGACTGACCAGGGTGGATTCTGGTCAAGGGCACTTGCCTTACTGCAGGCTCTTGCTCTGGTCGGGGCTGTTGCAGGAGGCAACCAATCCATGTGTTTCTTTCACATTGATTTTCCTGTCTGTCTCTCCGTCTCTCTTTCACTCTTCTTAAAAACCAATGAAAAAATATCCTCGGGGGAGGATTAACAAACAAAATTATAAAAATCAAACAAATAATACCAATAAAAATCAAATAATTACAAAAAATGTTTAAAAAAGGAATATTTTGGCTCTTGGAACAAAACCCTGAGTAGAGAGTTGAGCCACCATGTCATCCTTTTGGGCAGGTGAGCACCTCCCTTCTTGGAGGAGAGCGGCCACCTGTGTCCATCCTCCCACAGCCCCAGGCAGTGAGGACAGAGGGACACAGGAATCTGGGACTGTGGTCACTTGTTCCTCTGGGCAGGCGGCTCCCACCACTTGGAAAGTGCAGTCTGGGACCAGCACTGTTTCTTCCTGGTTTTCTCTAAAGCAGAGATGGCAGCCAGCACCCGCTCTCTGAAGGGTGTGGGTTGCTGTTCCTCACGTGGCATCTGTGAGCTGCCGTCAGTGAGGCTGCTTATCTGTGGCCTGTGACCCCATTGAAGGCCAGGAGGACCGCGTTTTGCCGCATTCTTTGAAAACCAAGCTGAGGTGAGGGGGGAACATGGAAAGCGATTCCTAAGGGGAAGTAGGAGTACGTCTGCCTTCCAGGGATAATGAGGCCTGAGAGAGACAACTGGGGGGCCACACACAGGCTCCAGAGTTGGCCCTGAAGTTGGATAGCCAGTTACCAAGCTCCTGCCGGACCTGAGGACCACAGCCTCTGACCACAGGGAATATGACACCTTATGCTTCCTGGGAAAGTGCCTGGATGAACTACCTGGAACGGCAGCTGGTGCATCAGGAGGAATCAGAAAAGCAGGCCCAGGAGCAGGAGGCCCATTGGAAACGCCTGCTGACGTGGCAGGTGAACAGACCCAGCACGTGAAGGCAGCCAGGCGAGTCTCCCCATGGCAGTAGGTCCCCAATCAGCTGCGTAAGGTCCTGATCTTCTCCACTTGACAGGAGACGGCTGTCGTTTACTGGTAGGCGTACAAACAGGCCTGTTTCTGCATTTAAAACAGAAAAGAAAAGTGCAATCACCCTGGGGAGGGGAGGGGCATGGGCAGGTCAAACACCATCAAGCCTTACTTCTCTTTTCCTTTTTGAAAATATGTTTTTTTTTTTAAAAAATTGATTTTAGAGAGAGAAGAGGGAAAAGTGGTAGAGAAATGGAAACCTCAAGAGAGACAACCGTGGATGGGCTGCCTCCTGTATGCACCATCCTGGAAATCAAGCCCACCACCCAGGACCAATCCTGTGACCTTGAGGTTCCTGGGTGGATGCTCAACCCCTGAGCCACACCCCCGGGATCCTTCCCTTTCTGAGTAGCTTGTACTTGAATCAGGGTTTGCTCAGTTGCTGTCGGTCTCTGACTATTTATTTTCATCAGCCTGACAGATGCCTGTTCTGATAGTCTTGGTTGGGTTTTTGATATTGTTGTGGAGAAACAAATGTTTGGAGCTGCCTACGCCACCATTTTGCTACTGCCCCTACTGCTCAGTGACTACTTTTGAACAAACAGAGAATGAGAATGGAGAAGAGCAACCACCCAGAAATCTACCAACAACAGAGAAAACAGAGGGCCCAGCGCCCATCCCAGGCCAGCAGAGGCAGGAGGAAGGGCCATGGCTGAGCAGTGACTCAGGTGTTTGTAAGGAGACCCTGTGTTTTAGGAAGATGAGCTTCCTGTTCCTGGAAGACCCCAGAAACACATCCAGAAGGGTTGGCTTTGAGAGGATTGAGCTTGAAGGGCAGACAGACAGAACAGGGTCAATGGGACACAAAGGCAGGGGGAAGGTAGGCAGGGGCAGAAATGGCAGTCTGATCAGCCTAACCACAGGGACCAACCAGGCAGACATAACAGAATGATTTTAGACTCAGAGCAGGAGGCCTGGGAAATGAGGGAGGGCCTGCGACAGTAAGGTGAATGCACACAAGGGAACAGGGATGTGCAGGTCTCTTCCTGGGCAAGAACAATGAGGGACAACCAGGTGGGCACACGGGTAGACACAGAGCAGGCTGGTGGCACATATACACCTGAGACCACAGGCTTCAGGGGCATCCCATTAGTGGGCCCCTCCCTGTGCGGGGAGCCTGAATCTGATTGTAATAAATGCACCACGCTTTTGTTTAAATCTTCTGGTCCCTGATTTCATTCTTGGACTTGGTGACACTGGATCCCAGGGACAGAAAAAGCTCTTCTGGTTGTTCTGGTTATCAAGTTTGGCTCAAATAAACTCTTGAAAATATTCTCCAGGGGATGTGCTGAAGCGACGGGCAAGGCTGCAGGCGAGGAGGCTTACCTCCAGGGGGCAGTCCCTTCTGCTTCACCGTCATCACCCTCTCCTCTGGCTATTACACGTGGGTTGTCTTCTGGCCTCAGTTTATTCCTTATCAGAGCCTCGGCCCCTGCGTCCCATCACTCAGTACTTGGTGGACCATCATCACACCCTTCTGTGCAATGGGTATGGCTTTTGGCTGATTCCCGTGGAGAGTCCTTGTGTGCCATGGTATTGTGCACGTCTAAAGGCATCATGAATGGTCGAGCTCAGCTACTTTCATTCCTGGAGACTTTTCCCTTTGGAAGAGCCTCCCTCTCCATCTTGATTGCTCACAGACCAAAAAGCCAAAAACAAACTTAAAGAAGGTAACCAACCTTTCCCTGCACTGACATCACCTCACTCTTATCCAGGGATGGTGTGTTTACTCCATCTTTCTGTTTTCTGGAAAGTCATGACCCTGTAGTTATTCATTATTTCATACTAATGACCCGGTGTATGAAATTCGTGCACATTAAAAGGGAATTAATTGGAGGAAATATTTTAATATTGCTATTTTCCCTTTCTCTATAATAGAAGTGTTAGAAATGAAAGAAAATTGGTAAAATGTATATGAAAATCATTCTCCTGTCAGAGTCTGGGGTGCGCCATGGAACCAGAGTCAAGTTCCCGCCCACCCACGTGTGCCTCAAAATCATGGGTGACCCAGACCCATCCAGCCCAACCCCCAATATTTAGACCCAGCCAGCCCCACCCCCTTCAAGCCTCACTGGAGAGGGGGCTCGGCCTGGGGTTCCACCGGTCTGGGCCAGGCCGTGTGCCTTGAGGTCCCCTGGCCTGGGCCAGGGGGCATGGCCTCAGGTCCCTGCTGATTGCTTGTTAAGAATTGTTATGGGAACTTGGCCTCCACTGTGGGCACAGCCATCTTGACCGTTACTACATGATTGCCCATTTGCATATTCCTTCTTTATTAGGTAAGATTCTCTGCTTGGATTTGTGTAGCTAATAGGAAAAGGTTGTATCTTTCCCATGCTGCAGACTAACCTACTTGGCAGGGTACTTCTAGCTACCCTCACGAAGGCCTTGACTGTGTTTGTGCTCTCTCCCTGCCATCTGGGTTAAGCCACGTACTGAATTTGCTTGTTGGTCTACCTGTGCTCCCACCTTTTGCCTAAAACACCTTACCCATACCACCTCCATCTTAGCTTTTGGGGGTTGATTTTCTGTAAGGTAAAATATGTTAGGGTTAATCGACGGAAATCCAACTCAGATTTTTTAGAAGCATGGTCCTCTCCTAGGGAAAAAATGACAGTAGTATTAATGGTGTCAGGAACAAGAAAGAGCATTATGGAATGAAGTGGATTAACAAATAAAATGCAGTGAATTTTTTATCAAAAAAGAAATTCTCCACAGGCTTAGAGATTCTCATGTCAACAACTTCAAAGTGGTTCATTTATGTTGTGGATTTTTTGTTCATTCAACCAGCAAGGGTACCTGCCAGAGAGTCACAGCGGGAGACAGCACAGCTGGGGAAGCCGCCTTTATTTCCTTCTCCTTTTTTATACACTTTCCTAGATTCCAGAGAGGAGGCCAATGGAGAGATGGAAACATCAATGATGAGAATTATTGATTGGCAGCCTCCTACCCCCCAACCCCTGGGGATGGAGATTGAAATCAGGATGGTTTGTCTCAGTGGATAGAGCGTGGTCCTGTGGACCAAAGGGTCCCGGGTTAGATTCTGGTCCAGGGCACTTACTTTGCTTGCAGGCTCTTCCCCTGGTCAGCGCTGCTGCAGGAGGAGATCAATCCATGTGTTTCTCACATATCTATGTTCCTCCCTTTCTCTCCCTCTCTCTGTCACTCTCCTTATAAAACAATGAAAAAATATCCTTGGGTGAGGATTAATAAACAAAATAATAATAAAAATTAAACAAATAATCAAAGTGAAATAATTACAAAAAATAATTAACAAATGGAACATGATGGTTCTTGGAACAAAACCCTGGGTAGAAAGTTGAGGCACCATGTCATCCTTGGGGGCAGGTAAGCACCTCCCTTCTCGGAGGAGAGTGGCCCCCTGTGTATTTGTAAATATCATAATTTTTTGATGCAACGGTAAATGGGACTGTGTGTTTGGTTTCCCTTTCTGAGAATTCATTATTGGTGTGTAAAATTACCATTGATTTCTGTATGTTAATTTTGTATCAGGCTACATTGCTGAATTCATTTATTAAATCTTCGTGTTTTGTGTGTGTGTGTGTGTAGTCTTTAGGATTTTCTATGTACAATATCATGTCTTCTATGAAGAATAAGAGTTTTACGTCCTCTTTTCCAATTTTGGTGCCTTCTATTTCTTTTTCTTGTCTGATTGCTGTGGCCAGGACTTCAGCACTATGTTGAATAAGAGAGGTGAAATCAGGAATTTCTGTTTTGTTCCATTTATAGGGGAAATAGATTTGGTTTTTGCGCATTGAGAATGATTCTGGCTGTAGGTCTGTCACATGTGTCCTTTATTGTGTTGAGATATGAGCCCCCTTTTCCCATTTTGCTGAGAATATTTATCAAAAGTGGGTGTTGGGTTTTGGCGAATGCTTTTTCTGAATCTAACGATATGGTCATGTTATTTCTGTCTTTCAATTTGTTTATGTGATGTGTCATGTATATTGATTTA
This sequence comes from Myotis yumanensis, assembly GCF_028538775.1. Classification (NCBI taxonomy): domain Eukaryota; kingdom Metazoa; phylum Chordata; class Mammalia; order Chiroptera; family Vespertilionidae; genus Myotis; species Myotis yumanensis. The sequence goes on along the minus strand of NW_027223752.1, from coordinate 1,864,766 downwards.
TGAATATTGTACCAGCCCTGAATCCCTGGATGAATCCCATTTGGTCATGGTGTATGATCTTTTAAATATGTTGCTGGATCCAATTTGCTAATATTGTGTTGAGGATTTTAGCATCTGGGCTCATCAGGGATATTGGCCTGTAATTATCTCTCTTAGTAGTGTCATCTGGTTTTGGAATTAGGATAATGCTGGACTCATGAAAGAGTTTGGAAGTGTTCCTTCCTCTTGAATTTTTTTTGAATAATTTGTGGAGTATAGGTGTTAGTTCTTCTTTGGATAATTGGTAAAACTCCCCTCTGAAGGCATCCAGACCAGGATTTTTGTTTGTTGGATGTTTTTGGATTTCTGCTTCTATTTCCTCAGTTGTTATTGGCCTATTCAGGTCTTCTGATTCTTCCTGTTTCAGTTTTGGGGTACTGTGTTTTTCTAGGAATTTGTCCATTTAATCCACATTGTCCAGCTTGTTGGCATATATTTGTTCATAGCACTTTATTACACTACTTTTTATTTCTGGGGTGTCAGTTGTTAGGTCTCCACTTTCATTTCTGATTTTATTTATTTTGGTCCCCTCCATTTGTTTCCTGGTGAGTCTGGCTTTTTTGATCTTTTCAAATAACCAGCTCTTGCTTTCCAGACACAGTGGGTTCTCATGGCTCCTGGAAACCCACCAAAGGAGCAAGGAGGGAAGTGCAGGAGGTCTCCTCTGTCCTGCAGATGCGAGTGAGGTGAAGGTGGAGCCACTACAACACCTATATCATGAAGGCTGGGAAAATGCTGAGATAGATCACAATCCCACAAGCAGCTCAACCTGGGTTGTTATCTCGTCTGAGCCCTGAAAGGACTGATCTACAGAGGATCCAACACCATCATTTTGAAATGTCAAACTTTAGCCCATGATTTTAAGTAAAAAAGATTGGAAAACTGTAAAGCTGTCCTCTTCACCAAGAGATTTCCCAAGTCAGCTGCTTGTTGAAATGAGATGATTTCCAATGAACCTTGTTAAACGTCCCTATGAAACTGCACGGCATGGGATATGCACACTGCTGTCATCTCACATCAGTGCTGGTGTGACACCTATGGGGAGGGAGCTGAGGTCATTTCCTGTGGCACCAGAAACAGCAAGTCCTGGCACCTGTACAGGGGAGGTGACCAGGGAGCAGCCCTCAAGGGCCCTTTGCACCATTCAGATGGGTCCATCCGGCTTCCACTGTCCGCAGGACGTGCACCTGTTTTATTTACTGTGGGCCTGTCAGAAGGAAGGGCCCTATGGGGATAGGTGGGCATGTGGGTCAGACCCCTAGCTGAGCACACAGGGGCCTGGGCTGTGCTGGGGTCTCTCTTGGTGGGAAAGTTTCCAACCACAGGCCGATGAGAGCACTGAGGATGGTCTCTGTGGAGAAAGAAAAGCAGGAAATACAGACACGTGGTGAGGAGAGTCCCCATCACTGCCCACATGTCCTCTGCCAGCAGCAGTGCTACCCCCTCCTCTGGGTCTGCAGTGAGAAAGCGGGAAATGAGAGCTTCAGAGAAAGAGCAGGAGCTGTCCCTGGAGGCAGCTGAGAGCTTGAGAGGAAATCCCTGTGCCCAACAGGAAGGCCCTTCCCTCCCACCTCCCTCTGCCCCTGCTCCTGGGGCTGCTCTCTGTGCTGTGGGTCCTGCGCGCCCCCTGGTGTCCAGTGTGGCCCCTGCAGCCCAGCCCTGCTGCCTGGCACAGGGAGGTTTGTGTCTGGGCTCACACTGACTTCCCCTCACTGTGTATTTCGCACAGTAATACACAGCCGTGTCCTCGGCTCTCAGGCTGTTCAGTGTTAAGTAAACTTGGCTCTTGGACGTGTCCCTGGTGATGCTGAGGCGGGATTTCAGTGTTGGGTTGTAGTCTGTACTTCCACCACCCCACATAATCCCAACCCACTCGAGCCCCTTTCCTGGAGCCTGGCGGATCCAGTGTACACCATAGCTAGTCAGAGAGAATCCAGAGACAGTGCAGGTGAGGGAGAGGGTCTGCGAGGGCTTCACCAGTCCTGGGCCCGACTCTTGCAGCTGCACCTGGGACAGGACACCTGGGGACAAGGAGCATCAGTCCTGTCAGTCACCTGCAGTCACAGCCATCCCATGACCCCTGTCTGACCTCTGAGACCCTCACCTTGGGGAGCTGTCAGCAGGCACAGGAGAAGACCCAGTAGCCTCATCTTCTTCTAGACCACAGTTCTGCCTTCCCAGAGACTCAGCCCTGTGTGAGCTGTGAGCCTGAACAGCCCAGGAGAGTATGTACCCTGGAGCTTTAAGAGAAATTTGCATGTGGGGCAGCCTTTTCCTTATAAGTAGAGGGACTGAGGTCAGGCTGCCCTGGTCATTCTGGAGACCCTCTTTGGGCATTTCTTCCCTTGATCTCACTCACCATGTAAGTCAGGGTCAGGGGACCCCCTGGGTCATGAAGCACATTGGAATCAGGTCAATGAATGGTCTAAATTCTCTGAGAATAAGAAGAAATTGTGGACTTGATGAGTAGGTTACACTTTTAACTTTTCATGAATCTTTTAATCATGTGTCAAAGGGATTAATATTTGTTCAGACCATTTCTGAATCTCAAAATCTTATTGTATCCACATTTCTAGATTTTTAAATTATAATTTTTTAGAAATAATTCCTATCCTTGTACAGAAAATAAAAATAAAAGACAGCCATTCTCAACATCTTAATTGATGATGTTATTTTGATCTGAGAAACTACTCCCAAGCACAGAAAGGTGAGACACCTGTGATTATTGATGTTGGAAATTTTGTGATTGTGTCTGCAGCTTCCTGTGCAAACTATTTAATATGCGAGCTCATGGCCTATTGCAGATACCCCCCTAATAGTTACATCAGAAATAGTCATGGCTTTAATTGGAGAAAAGACATGAAATAAAAGCAGTGATCATGTATGTGAACAACTCAGAATCATCCATATGTTGAAATGATGAAGGATGAAGTTGGAACTGCTTACTCAGTCTAGTGTCATCAGTGATGTGGGGCTTCAGAAGGAGGTGAGTGAACAGAATTCCTACCATAGAATTTCTCATCGGAAAGAGAACTACAACCCTGAGAGGAAACCCTCATCCCATCCTTCCCCTCCCCTTCCCCTGGGAGGTCACTGTGGTCAGAGGGTGCTGGGCTCTCTCACAAACATATAACGTCCTTAATGCATTGTGTGTACATTCTGCCATCAGCCATATGATTTGGAAATACATTCGTTATGTTTATGTTTTAATCTGTGCGATGAATCTTTGATGGGACAAAAGTCTTTAATTTTAACCAACGCTAATTTAACAATATTGTCTATAATGGGTCTTATTTTGGGTGATTTTACAAAGAGTTTCCCTAGAAAATGCTGGGCCTCCCCTGCCCATGTGGATTGGCTATAGCAGCCACAGTGTCTGGAGCAGGTTCTGGTACCAGAGGGGAGCGCTGCTGGAAAAATACCCATAAATGTGGACATGACTGTGGAACCCGGGGAGGGGAAGAAGCTGGACTGTTTTGAGTCACATGACAGAATTGTGCCCGATGCTCATGGACAGAGAGTTACTGGACATGTGGGTTTAAAGCCTCCTCCAGTGAAGGCCCAGAAGGAAGTGCAGGGCATGAGAGAGACAGCGCGTATCATCATAGGAAATACGTGAATATTGATGCGCAGGAGTTTGTGAGAAGTAGAAATGTTAAAGATCATGCAGGGGTGGATCAAGGGAAATAAGGGACCTGTCACAGTGGGAAGGGACCCCTGTTTCCTACATGCACATTCTCAGTGTGTGTTGTAGAAGGTGCCACCTTCCCAGGTCCATATGATTAGCACTTGGACACCTTTGGGGTCATTACTGATCTGATCTCACCGTTGATTACTGAAGCTGACTTATTCTTTGGGGTTACATTTATCAAATTTCATAACACTTACAGGGAAAGTTGGACAACCCTCACTGCAGGAGCCAAGGGGATGGTGTGTCTGTATGAGGAGCCATCATTTCATTGGATCAGGACTCCTGTCTCAGTCCATGGTCATCATCATCATCACCATCATCATCAACAACATCGTCTTACCTATAATAGTTCTCCCACTCATTTTCTGTAGACATGGTTGTTGTACACAGTATTGACCCTTTACCTCATTTTTGGTCATTTATTGAAAATTTTAAGGGAAATGGATAGCCACACATTATATTGTTACAGGAAAACCGGACAAGAACCAGACAGCGCTCTGAGAGTTTGGAGTTACATTTTATTCACCGCGGCGGGCTTAGGGAAATGAATCCAAAATCTAAGCAAAACTACAAGCAGAACTTCCCTTTTTATGGAAGAGCCAGCCCTTTGTGCACTTGCTGGCAGCGGCCTTGAAACTACACAGTTCTATCCAATTAAAAAATGCACCTGGCATGGCATTGGGCGTATCTAGTCTCTGGCCTACAAGGTCAGACAGCTAAGTTTATCTCCCCCACTATTCAAGCAGGCTAGAAAGCAAAGTTACTTTTTCATAATAAGAGGCCGTCCAAAGAATAGCAGAGAATTCCAAACAGTAGTTTTACAGAATAGGGGTTTTCCTTCACATTCCCCCCCCCCCCCCCTTGTCCCACAAGCTTTCCAGCCTTGTGGTACAACAACCACGGGATGTTAAGGTGAACAGGGGCGATGATCGATCTTTTACTACTTCCTGCTGAAAAGGGCGACGTCCAAGGGGTTAACATCCTGTTTCTTCCTCTTGGAGGGGTTTGTAGGGAATTCTTCTGGCTTGTAGGACCATTTGAAGTTTAAAGGCATCTAGGCGGGATGAAATAAAGCGAGTTAACAGACTTAGAAGACATGGTTCTAGGATTATGGCCATGAGTAGCATTAACAGTGGTCCTGTCAATGGAAGGAGCCATTTCCAGATCCCCCCCCTCCCCATGCAGCCCAGGTCTCAGATAACTCCTGTCTTATTTTGGAAGCTCGATCAGCTAGTTTCTTGGCCCCATCCCTTACAATACCAGACTGGTTAGCATAAAAACAGCACTCTTCCTCAAGGAACAGGCACAGCCCTCCTTTCTCCGCCGTGAGGAGGTCCAATCCTCTTCGATTCTGGAGAGTAACAGCTGCCAGTGAGTCAATCTGGTCCTGTATTGTAAGAATACTTTTAGCTATTTCTTCTAAACTGTCAGCAAGGTCCTTGGATAGGCTCTGATAGTAGGAGAGGGAAGTTGCTAGTCCCCCTATTCCAGTGCTAACCCCTCTCTCAATAGTCCAGTTGGCTCGGTTTCTGAATTGAAAGCTTTTGGATGGACTGGAGGCCTCCTTGGTAGTCGTTCCCCACAGGGATGTGGGGTATCTTGCTGCATGCCCGGCGACAAGTGGGGGAGAGCCTCCTGCCTTAAATAGAGGGTCCCCCTCACCCCTGCTGGGTATCTCGCTGCGGCCTCCAAATGTTATGGGTTCACTCAGCGAGATAGACCACCGACTCAGAATTTAAATTTAAGAGCCTTTATTAACCTGGCCAGCTGACTATAGTTACAGCACCCTGCCGAAGCAGAGGCTGAATTGCAGCCCAGACTACTACAGGAGTTACATTTTATTATTAAATTCTGTGGAGGCCCAGAGAAAAATGTGTCTTTCAAATTCTGGGCCCCCCAATATGGAGGAAACTCTCTTTATTTATACTTTATCCAGTCCTTTGTCTCCCAAATTTGGAATGAGATTTCTGGGCCTTCTGAGAAAGAAGGCCTGCGTGCTGGGAAGGGGCCATGAGACCATATCTCAAGGCCTGGCCTGATGTCAGTACCTTCCTATCTATGTGTTTTAGGAACAGACAGCACAGCATGACCTATCTGGCCAAAGCGCCAGATATGCAGCCCAGTATAATATTGCTTTACATTCAACTGCTGACAATGTATGGCTCATTCCTGCCTCTTCCCCATCTATTCCCCCTGCCCCCCACACAAGGGAATCTGACTCGAAATATTGGTCTTTTCTTCATTTGTCACTAAGAGGTTGAAACCACACAACCCCTTTAAGCAGAATCTCCCCCCGCCAAATCCCCTCAACAAATAAAATCCCTGAGTGAGTCCACTTCCCTGGATCCATCAAAGCAGCTCTCTCTTCCTGAAGGGCCTTTCCTATGCTGCTTCTGAGAGATTTCAACTACGTGCATAATAAACATCATATGTCCCTTGTGTGGGTATTTGTGGTCGTTCTGCACATCTGGACCAAAGTGCTGGGGGCCCAGCTGCCTCTGTCTGGTGTCAGCTACTCTCAGTGCTGTGAGTATGATGGCAAGCCAATGACCTTGAACACCTGGGGTCCTTCTTCTCTAGCTTTGGGTTCACATGACTGGTGCCCTGCCAGAGGCTAAGACCAACAAGTAGTTAGCATAAATATGCAAGAAGTCCACTAGAAGGCTAATGGACTTTGATATTCAGCAAGAGCTGAAAATCACCATAATATTGCCTTACTTTTGGCAGAATGGCTGAAGGCAATCCTCCATCCTGATAATTCTTTTACTGTTTACCACACTTTACCATTGATACGCCTGTTTGCACTCCTAAAGGGCAAATGTGTATCCAAGTAAAAAGAAGATGATGGGCCAGGGGTTTCAGAGAGCCTCTCCTCTAGAGAGTAAGATCTCTACCTGGCTCCCCCATGCCTTCAAAATTTGTCTTTCTTGTCTAGTATATTCATTTTTGCCTCAGCTCCTTCTCCAGACCTTGAACCCTAACTGCAAATGGATGTGGTGTTCACAGTGCCTGCTGTCACACACTCCTGTCCTGCTGCTGGCTGGCTTGGCTCTGAGCTGTGTGGGGCTGAGCTGCACTGCTGGGTCAGAAAGGCCTCTAGTTGGATCTAGGTGACCTGGGTCAGAAGATTTGAGCATTAATTGGTATTTGGCCCAAGAGTGTCTGAAAAGACTCTGTGGTTTGTCCATGTGAGCAAGTTGTTTCTGTTTACAATGGACTTTCTAATTAAGAGACGTAATTCAGAAGTAAGTGCAGAATCAGGATCCAGAGGTTCTCTGATGGAAACTGTGACATGAAGAGGAAACCACACAGGAACCAGCCCAGACCTCCAACTGCACCTGCTGCTGGGATGGCCCTTGTGTTCAGGGACCCTGAGAGCCCCCTGTTGGTCCCACAAGAAGGTTTGTGTCTGGGCTCACACTGACTTCCCCTCACTGTGTGTCTTGCACAGTAATATAAGGCTGTGTCATCGGATCTCAGGCTGCTCATTTGCAGATACAGCGAGTTCTTGGCATTGTCCCTGGAGATGGTGAAGCGGCCCTTCACAGAGGTGGCATAGTATGTGTTACCATCACGACCACTACTAATGAGTGCGACCCACTCCAGCCCCTTCCCTGGAGCCTGGCGGACCCAGTTCATGGGATAGCTCCAGAAGCTGAATCCAGAGGCTGAACAGGAGAGTCTCAGAGACCCCTCAGGCTGCACCAGGCCTCCCCCAGACTCCACCAGCTGCACCTCACACTGGACACCTGCAAACACAGAGACACAAGGTGGACTGAGAATCACATGGAAGCACCAACAGGCACAGGCACAGGTCTCAGCGCTCCCCACTCCTGAGAACCACCTTGAGAAACGATCAGGAGGAAAACGCAGCTTGGCACCAAGTCCATGGTGGAGCCGCTGGGGTCCTGTCTCAGTTGCTTGGGTTCTGGGTATCTCCCCAACATGCCGGGCAAGGGCCCCCTTTTATGAGCAGGAGGAGAACCCCATTTGCATGGAGTCTGCATATAAGGTGAAGCTGGGACCCTGGGCTTCATGCCTGACCTTGTCATCCTAGGGGCAACCCCAGATGGGAAAGGACTCAAGGACGGTGGCCACAGGGGGTCCTGTCCTGACCCCCCTCCCTCCCTCCTTTCCTAAGACCCGTCACCATGACCACATTCCTTTGGGGGTAGCTTCCAGGATTGAGAGCCCTCCTCACTGGGGTTTTGATGAGGACCCAGGGGTGCTGCCCCAGAGGCATGTGGATGGGGCTTCTTCTCAATGTCCTTTCCCAGACATAGGCCATGTCACCTCTCTGGGTTTGGGGAATAAGAATTTGCAATGGATGATGCTTTTATTTTGAGACTGATAGATTCTCCTTGCTGTTGTCCTCTATCACATCTTTCACACACGAATAAGGAATCCAACAATGCCTGGTTACTGCCTGTCACTCCTTGAGCAAAATAGGCAGAGGGAGGGGTGAATCATATATGGACATTCATTCCAATACTGTGGGCAATATGGGCAAGCAGCAGGTCAACCACACAAACCTGCTCTGCAGCCCCCATAAACCAGCTGCTTATACTGAGTGAAAGGATAGAAGATTACGTGGAAGTAGCCAAAGGCTCTGCCAAAGGGGCAGGTGACAGGGAGCAGAGGCCTGGGACCCTCAAAAGGCTGGCGGGCTGGTTCCTGCAGGAACGTTGTTCATCTCCAGGATGATCAGCAGCTCCAAATGGGGAGGAGGGGCTGCACTTCCAGGTGAGCTCCCAGGTCCCAGTGCGGCTGCCAGCCAGGCTAGAAGGTGCCTTCTCCAATCAGAATAAACAATCACGGTGAACAGAGCAGGATGACCATGTCGTACAATTCTAGCCGGTTCCCCACATTCTATTCCTGCCCCTATGATAACTCGAACCTCTACAGGTGAGGAGGCAGGAGAGGCTGGGCTGGACGCTGTGCCTGCAGCCTCGGTCACTGATCTGCTGTCCCTGCCACAAGCACACAGCTGCCTCCCCAAACCACAGATTTCACTCAACTTCCTGCTGTTCGTGTGCAAAAGCCCTGTTTTCCCAGCCCCTCAAAGTGGGAGAATTTCCATAATTTACACCTGGACCCTGGCTGGTGGGGCTCAGTGGTTGGCGCATCAGTGCCCACACCAAGGGATGAAAACTCTTTAGAACTAACTCATCCTGCCCAGGTAGCAGGTTTTTAATAATTGTGTGAAAGTCCCACTTCTCATGGAGAAAACACGTGTATGAACGTATGTTGTAAATGAAGAAAAGACAATATTTTAGTATAAGAAGTGTCCTAATGTGTAGAGAATATTTTATAGGATTTTTGGAGCCAAACTGATGAAAACTGTGGGGGAGGAAGACCTCCAATGCCCTGGAGAATAACCATTTGCAGCTACATTTGTGCATTTGAAGTTTAGGAGGGAAGGTGAGGAGTGACATGGAGGTGGGAGAGAGCAAGGCGGGGACTGGATGCCAGGATAGTGAACAGAATGTTCTCTCTCTCTCTCTCTCTCTCTCTCTCTCTCCCTTTCTCTCTCTTCTATTCTTTATTGTTGAAAGTATTACATGGTTCCCCCTTTTCTCCCCATTATCCTCTCCCTGCTCCCTCCCATTCCTTCCCCAGGCCCTCACTACCCCATTGTCTGTATCCATGTGTCAGGCATATATGCAAACACGTTCTCTGGGTCTATTTTTGTTCATCAGTTTATTTGGTCCATTAGCAAGGCAAACTGGTTCGGCCATTATGGAAAACAGCATAGAGTTTCCAACTCAAAAGTAAAGATGAAGCTCCCATTTGGCCCAGTGATCCCACTTCCCTTCCTTAGACCAAGTCCCAGCAGGGCCATCTGGTTCTCTCTCTCTCTCTCTCTCTCTCTCTCTCTCTCTCTCTCCCCCATCTGAGACCTAGTCCAGGCCTGGACATCTGGTCGACCACAGCCACCTTGCAACCACAGCCACCTTGCAACAATCTCCCTCGGCCACCCTTTTTGGGGAGTGATGGTCTACAGAAATTTTCATGGGGAAAAATGAGGAGGGAGCTGTCCTTGGCCCCCCTAGGAAAGGGGCCCCATCTGCCGCCATCCACCCCCGCTTCCCCGTTCTATCCTGAGGCACAAAGGCCCCAGCGGGGTTCAGGGAGAGCACCTGCAGTGGGTCTGCTGCGCCCTCAGCAGCGCTGGGCCTCTGGGCTCCTGGGGAGCGGGCGGAAGTCAGTCCCAGATGTACATTTTCCTCCTGACCCTTCTCTCAGGAGGAGCCTCCTCCATCTCATCCCTGAGGTCAGACCCCGCCCTTCGCCTTCTGCAGCCTTTCCTGGGCTTCAGGGCGGTTTCCATCTCCATCTCGGCCTCCTGCCTCTGAGTGACCACTGCGCCCGCGTCCGTTTCCAAAACTTCGGATAAGCCTTTGGGAGGCGCTTATGATTCCTGCTTGGCTCTTGGACGGAACCATGTCCTTTGGGTTCCACATTACGCCGCCCCCAGCGGCTCCCACAGGACACGCTCCAGGGACCCGCAGGAGACAGCCAGCGGCCTCCAGCCCGTGCCATGCTGGGCCCCGAGCGCTTCCAGTAGCTCTGGGGGACCCCAGGGACCGCCCGCAGACAACATGCTCCTGCAGCAGCCAGGTCCCCTGGGCAAACCCACCCAAACACGGTCCCACCATCTCCAAACGCCCTCTGTGCTGACACAGACGCTGCCCCATCACTGCGCTCACACACCTTCCCCAGCGCGTGGGGCCTCGCGGCCATTTTCTCACAGGGTTTCTATTCTTCTCTTTCTCCACCGTGGAGGCCCCGCACCAGCGCTGCCCTCTGGGAGCAGTGAGACCAGGGTCATGGGATCCAAAGTCACCATGTCCTCGCAAACCTCAAAGCCTCCAAAGCACTGACATTCCTGAGGCGCCGCCGCCTCTCCCTCACCGCCAGGCTGGGGTCCAGCAGCAGCGGCCCGAGGCGGAGGGCTCAGTGGTCCAGGCCACTGAGTCCCCAGGGTCCAGGAGCACCAGCTGGGCCAGGCCCATGCTCCTGCACTCGGGGCCAGGGCACTGGGGGCTGGAGCTTTCCCAGGAGCTCTGCCTCCTCTTGCTCAGTCCCCTTCTCTGCTGCTGCCAACTGGTCCTCACAGTCGCCTGGAGGGAGAACTGAGGTCTCTTGAAGTGCTTGGTCCTGCTGAGGCCCATGGCAACGTGAGGACTGAGAGGGGCTGGCAGGGGCAAGGTGGTGGCGGCTGCCCAGCTGGTGGCAGGGCCTTGGGGAGGAGGTGGTTCTCAGGGCAGCTCACCTGGGCCTGGGACTGAAGGGGCCACAGGGAAAGCAGTGCTCAGGCGCCAGGAGGAGGCCATAGTTTTCTCTGTAGAAGTTATTGGGAGACCGAAACCACACAAGTCCCTGGAGGCAGAATTCCTCCCCCTCCCCCACCACCTCGCCAAAATAAAAGCCCTGTGCCCTCTCCTTTCCAGTCTCCATCCAAGCAGGTCTGACTTGCTGAGTGATCTTTCCTGTGCTTCTCAGGGGTTTCAATCAGCAGCATAATAACCATCCCACGTCCCCTTGGTGTGTGTGTGTCATGAACATCTGTACCAGCTGCTGTGCCTCTGCTTCTGCATGGTGTCCACTCCTCTGGGTGCTGTGAGCATGAGGACAAGACCAGGACTGTCACCCTGTGGGTCCTTCTTCTGCAGCTTTGGGTTCACACACATGTGGGGCCCATGGTCTAGAATTCAGGGGAGCTGCACTGTTGAGTCATTAGAGCCTCTTGTTAGATTCAGGTGATGTGGGTCAGAAGATTTGATGATAAAACTCATTATGGCCCAAGTGTGCATGAAAGAGACTCTCTGCCTTGTGTTCACAGGAGAAAGTTGTCTCTCTTTACAACAGACTTTCTCACTCAGAGACTCAGACGTCAGCGAAGAATCAGGATCCAGAGGTTCCCTGAGGGAAACTGTGACATGAAGAGGAAACCACACAGGAACCAGCCCAGACCTCCAACTGCACCTGCTGCTGGGATGGTCCTTGTGTTCAGGGACCTTGTGCTCCCCCTGGTGGTTAGAGATCTTCCTGTAGGGAGGTTATTGTCTGGGCTCACACTGACTTCCCCTCACTGTGTCTCTTGCACAGTAATACATGGCTGTGTCCTCCGTGGTCATGGAGCTCAGCTGCAGGGAGAACTGGTTCTTGGACGTGTCTCTGGAGATGGACGTTCGGCTCTTGAGCGAGGGGCTGTAGTAAGTGCTCCCACTATGATTTATGCACCCCATCCACTCCAGCCCCTTCCCTGGAGGCTGGCGGATCCAGCTCCAGCAGTAACCACTGGTGATGGAGTAACCAGAGACAGTGCAGGTGAGGGAGAGGGTCTGCGAGGGCTTCACCAGTCCTGGGCCCGACTCCTGCAGCTGCACCTGGGACAGGACACCTGGGGACAAGGAGCATCAGTCCTGTCAGTCACCTGCAGTCACAGCCAACCCATGACCCCTGCCTGATCCCTGAGACCCTCACCTTGTGGGGCTGTCAGCAGGCACAGGAGAAGACCCAGCAGCCTCATCTTCTAGACCACAGCCCTGCCTTCCCAGAGACCTCAGTCCTGTGTGAGGAGACAGCTGTGAGTCTGCACAGCCCAGGAGAGGATGTACCCTGGAGCTTGAACAGAAATTTGCATGTGGGTCAGCCTTTTCCTTATAAGTACAGGGACTGAGGTCGGTATTCACTTTGATATGAGTGACTACCACCAAAGCACAAGAAAAAGGAAGACCCTTGATTCTTGATGTTGGAAACTTTTTATTGTGTTACTAATTCGTGGGCCAGTGGGGTCCTTTGGCCTCGCTTTCGGGATTGGGCTGAAACCAGCAGTCTGACATCCCCTGAGGGGTCCCAGATGGTGAGAAGGTGCAGGCCAGGCCGAGAAGCCCTACCAGTGCACAATCGGGGTTGGGGAGAGACGTGAGAGGTTGGCCAGCCAGGGAGGGACTGTGGGAGGGCTCCAAGGCATGTAGGGAACATCTCTCTCAGTCCCTATTAGCCAGACTCCAGCAGCAAGCTAACCTTCTGGTTAGAGCATCTGCCCCCTGGTGGTCATTGCACTTCATAGCTAGCGGTTGATCATTACCACATTACACTTTGATTGCTTGATTGAACAGCCAACCAGAGGTTCGGACACTTAGCACATTAAGCTTTTATTACACAGGATAATACACTGTGAAAACTCCGCCCTTATGCAAGCCCATTGCATATTGCACAGACCCCGAGCTAATCACTTCAGAGATAATCATGTTTTAACCTGGAGAAAAGATTAGAAATAAAAGCAGTGATTATGCATGTGAACCATTGACAATCTCTCATATTTTAAATAATATAGCAGCCTGTTAAGTGACCTTATTTCAGTCTAATGTTATCAGTGATGTTGCAGTAAATAGTGACATGAATTGGGGAATTCCTAGCATACATTTCCTCATAGGAAAGGAAACACCCTTAATGTGTAATGCATACATTCTTCCATCAGGCACAGAATTTGGAAAGATATTCTCTCGCTAAGCTTGTCATTACATTTACTTGATGGAATATTTGGTGGGAGAAATGTATTTATTTTAATAAAGTTTAATTCATCAACAATTTTCTTTGATGGGTGCTGTTTTGGGTGATTTTACAACGAATTTCCCAGAAAATCCTGGGCCTCCATTGCCCATGTGGATTGGCTACAGCAGCCTCAGGGACTGGAGCAGGTTCTGGTACCAGAGGGGAACGCTGCTGGGAAACTACCCATAAATGTGGACGTGACTGTGGAACTGGGTGAGTGGAGGACGCAGGACTTGATTTGAGTCACATGACAGAAATGTGGCTGATGCTCATGGACAGAGAGTTACTGGACATGTGGGTTTAAAGCCTCCTCCAGTGAAGGCCCAGAAGGAAGTGCAGGGCATGATAGAGACAGCTCGTGTCATCCTAGGAAATACCTGAATAATGATGAGAAGGAGTTGATTGAAGTAGAAACGTTAGCATTAATGCAGGCAGGGATCAAGAGAAATAAGGAACCTGTCACTGCAAACTGGTGGGAAGGGGACCCCTGTCTCCTACATGCACATTCTCAAAGTGTCTCTGTTCTAGAAGGTGACACCTTCCCAGGCCCAAGGTATTCCCACTTGGACACCTTTGGGTTGATTATTCACATGGTCTCACCATGAATCACCCAAGTTGCATAATTCATTGGGGCCCCATTTATGAAAACTCTCAACACTCACTGGGAAGAGTGGACATTCCTCACCGGAGGAGCCAAGGGGACGGTGTGTCTGTATGAGGAGCCTTCATTCCATTAGACCAGGGCTCCTGCCTCAGTCCATCATCTCCATTGTAATCACCATCATCATCTTCATCTTCATCATTATCAGCACAATTTGCTTACGTACAATCATTCTTCTCGTTTTCTAACGAAGTGGCGGTTGTCCAGACACAATGACTTCTTGTAAGTAAACAAAGCAGGCGCCTCCTCTTCAGATTCCATTAGGGATTGAGACCCCAATGGCCCAACTGTAAGTTGACACAGGCCTTTGAATAAGCTGATGACTGATCAGTGGGAAAGGACAGATTCCCACCAAGACATTGGACCGAGATTCCTGTCCAGTTCTATCACCACCATCACCATTGTCAACATCAACATCAACATCATTTTCTTACTTATCCTAATTCTTCTCATTTTCTTTACGTGTAGTTTTTGTACAGACCTATGGACCTTTTTCTCAATTTTTGCTCAATTTGTATAGTTGCTAAATAAAATACAACTATATTTTCTTTTTTGTTGGACTTATAACAACTGAGGGCTCATTGCTGCCTCTTCTCCATCTGCCCCACACACCGGAAACTGGATAAGAAATCCTACTTTTCTCTTTGGAAGTTATTGGAAGATTGAAACCACACAAATTCCTGGAAACAGAAATCCAACCTCTCCTCCACCACCTCGCCAAAATAAAAGCCCTGTGTCCTCTCCTTTCCAGTCTCCATCCAAGCAGGTCTGACTTGCTGAGTGATCTTTCCTGTGCTTCTCAGGGGTTTCAATCAGCAGCATAATAACCATCCCACGTCCCCTTGGTGAGTGTATGTGTCATGAACATCTGTACCAGTTGCTGTGCCTCTGCTTCTGCATGGTGTCCACTCCTCTGGGTGCTGTGAGCATGAGGACAAGACAGGGATTGTCACCCTGTGGGTCCTTCTTCTGCAGCTTTGGGTTCACACACATGTGGGGCCCACGGTCCAGCATTCAGGGAAGCTGCACTGTTGGGTAATTAGAGCCTCTTGTTAGATTCAGGTGACGTGGGTCAGAAGATTTGATGATAAAAGTCATTATGGCCCAAGTGTTTATGAAAGAGACTCTCTACCTTTTGTTCACAGGAGAAAGTTCTCTCTCTTTACAACAGACTTTCTAGCTCAGAGACTCAGACGTCAGCGAAGAATCAGGATCCAGAGGTTCCCTGAGGGAAACTGTGACATGAAGAGGAAGCCACACAGGAACCAGCCCAGACCTCCAACTGCACCTGCTGCTGGGATGGTCCTTGTGCTCAGAGACCATGGGCGCCCCCTGGTGGTCAGAGACCTTCTTGCAGGGAGGTTATTGTCTGGGCTCACACTGACTTCCCCTCACTGTGTCTCTTGCACAGTAATACATGGCCATGTCCTCGGTGGTCATGGAGCTCAACTGCAGGGAGAATTGGTTCTTGGACGTGTCTCTGGAGATGGAGGTTCGGCTCTTGAGGGAAGGGCTGTAGTAAGTATTTCCATCATAACGTATGCACCCCATCCATTCCAGTCCCTTCCCTGGTGGCTGGCGGATCCAGTTGCAGCAGTAACCACTGGTTGTGATGGGGAATCCAGAGACAGAGCAGGTGACGGAGAGGGTCTGTGAGGGCTTCACCAGTCCTGGGCCCGACTCCTGCAGCTGCACCTGGGACAGGACACCTGGGACAGAGAGAACATAGTGAGTCCTGGGCTCAGATGCAGGATCCCCATCTCCTCTTGTCTAAGCCCTGAGTCACTCACATCTGGGAGCTGACAGCAGGAAAAGGAAGAGCCACATGGGATTCATGTCTTACAGGTGAGGTCCTCGTCCCCCAGAAAGCATTTTCCAGGCTGAGTAGGCCTCGATTTTAAGTGGACGCCTACTGTGTGTGTGTCTGGTGGCCGTGTGGGCATTTGCATATGGGAGGTGTCTGCACATACAAAGGGCAAGAGGTGAGGGAGATCCTGGTCTCTGAGGCTTCTCCTGGAAGGAGATGCTCTTCATGCCCTCAGAGAACCAATCCCTCCTTGGGGTCCTGGTCACCGTGCCCAGGGACCTCTTCTTCCACACCAAGGGCTGTGCTGCAGGAGGTGGTCAGGAAGTAGGTTGTGGGAACAATCAGTGACTCCATTGGGGATGAAAATCAATGAGGCTCTGTTTCCATAGAGACAGAGATAGATATACTAGAAGACCAATGCACAAAATTCGTGCAAGGGACTTGGCCTCTGCTGCCTCTGCAGCTTCGTCCGGGAGGACATCCAGTCTGATTAGCATATTATGCTTTTATTATTGTAGATGATTTAGACATAGATATGGAGATTGACATAGCCAGATCTTCTTTTCTTTATAGTCACCCAAGAATATGTTCATTGATTCATAGATATAGATGTAGATGTAGAGATAAATAAAGAGATAAAGATGTTGATGTATTTGTAGATGTACATAAAAGTGTAGATATAGATATTGTTTTCCTTATCCTCAACCAAGTATATATTTATTCATTCTTAGAGGGAAAGTAAAAGAGACAGAGAGAAGGAAAGTGAGAAACACTGATGTGAGAGATAAATATTGATCAGTTGCCTCCCATATATGACTCTACTGCGAATCAAATCTGCAAGATTTTTATGTATGTATTTATTTATTTATTAAATTTATTAAAAATTGATTTTAGAGAGGAAGGGAGGGAGAGATAGAAACATCGACGATGAGAGAGAATTATTGGTTGGCTGCCTCTTGCATGCCACCCACTGGGGATGTTTACGCATCCCAGACATGTGCCCTGACTGGGAATCGAATGGTGACCTCCTGGTTCATGGGTCGATGCTCAACCAGTGAGCCATGTTGGTTGGGCTCCTCCTGCATATTACGATTCACAGAGCTCCCTGTGTACTGGGCTCTGGCAAGCGAGACGTTGGCAACATCATAGGTGGCCAGGCCCCAGCCCTTGTCTGACTGCCCTCTGACCCCAGTGGCCACATACTTATCCACTACGATGCTCTGCAGCTCATGGCCCCCTGGAGGTTCCCTCAGCACAGGTGTGAGCTGTTGGAGGTTCTGTGAGGTCACTGCTCAGTTGTGTCTCCACCTGACACAGGTGGGGCCTGCAGTGCCTGACATTACACATGGTCACTGCATGTGGGCTCAGCAGGGCGGGTGAGGTCACTTCAGGTTGCCTGAGTGGCCCTGGCGTCTCTGGGAGAGCCTGGCACATGAGATGGGCATGAGGGGATCTCGTGGGGTTGCATTTAAGGCAAACCTACCAGGGCAGGAAGGAGAGGGCATACACATCCACACGGGACATCCTGTGCAGACCCCGTGGGGTGAGAGTGTGGGCATCAGAGGTCCTCGTCCCCCAGAAAGTATTCTCCAGGGTGAGGAGGCCCTGCATTTAAGTGGACGCCAAGTGTGTGTGTGTGTCTGGTGGCCATGTGAGCATTTGCATATGGGAGGTGTCTGCACATACAAAGGTCAAGACGTGAGGGAGGTCCTGGTCTCTGGGGCTTCTCCTGGAAGGAGGTGCTGACTGTGCCCTCAGAGAACCAGGCCCTCCTTGGGGTCCTGGTCACCGTGCCCAGGGACCTCTCCTTCCACACCAGGGCCTATGCTGCAGGAGGGGGTCAGGAAGTAGGATGTGGGAACAATCAGTGACTCCTTAGGGATGAAATCAATGTGCCTCTGCTTCCATGAAAATAGATAGATATAGATATTGATATTGATATAAATATAGATATAGATTTAGATGTGGATATAGATAATATATAGAGATAGAGATATAGTAATAGATATAGTTATAATTATACATATAGACGTAAAGACAGACTTTGATACAGATCTTTTAAAAAATATAATTTTCTTGATAAATAGAGAGAGAGAGGACAAGAGAGGGATAGAGAGAAACATACATGAGAGAATCATCGATTGGCTGCCTTCTGCATGGATCCCACTGGGAATGGAGACTGTAACCCCATCATGTGCCCTCACCAGGTATTAAACCAGTAACTTCTTGGTTCCTATGTTGACGCTCAACCACTGAGCCATATGAGCCAAGCTGGATCTTCTTCCTTTGTCCTCACCAGGGACACTAGGAGGGAAGAAAGCATTGACCTCAATAGGAAGCCTGCACAACCCTCCAGGGACAGCCTCTGAGCTGGGAAGCTAGGTTTGCTGGTCCTAACTGCCCCCTGGTGTCCTGGACGCTCCCTGCAGCCCAGCCCTGCTGTCTCCTCAGGGAGGTTTGTGTCTGGGCTCACACTGACTCCCTCTCACTGTGTCTCTTGCACAGTAATACACGGCCGTGTCCTCCGCTTTCAGGCTGCTCATTTGCAGATACAGCGTGTTCTTGGCGTTGTCTCTGGAGATGGTGAAGCGGCCCTTCACAGAGTCGGCATAGTATGTGCTACCACCACTGATGTATGCGACCCACTCCAGCCCCTTCCCTGGAGCCTGGCGGACCCAGTTCATGTAGTAGCTACTGAAGGTGAATCCAGAGGCTGCACAGGAGAGTCTCAGAGACCCCCCAGGCTGCACCAGGCCTCCCCCAGACTCCACCAGCTGCTCCTCACACTGGACACCTGCAAACACAGAGACACAAGGTGGACTGAGAATCACATGGAAGCACCAACAGGCACAGGCACAGGTCTCAGCGCTCCCCACTCCTGAGAACGACCTTGAGAAATGAATAGGAGGAAAACGCAGCTTGGCACCAAGTCCATGGTGGAGCCGCTGGGGTCCTGTCTCAGTTGCTTGGGCTCTGGGTGTCTCCCCAACATGCCGGGCAAGGGCCCCTTTTATGAGCAGGAGGAGAACCCCATTTGCATGGAGTCTGCATATAAGGTGCAGCTGGGATCCAGGGCTTCATGCCTGACCTTGTCATCCTAGGGGCGACCTCAGATGGGAAAGGACTGAAGGATGCTGGCCACAAGGACTCCCGTCCTGACCCCCCTCCCTCCCTCCTTTCCTGAGACCCATCACCCTGAGCCCATTCCTTTTGGGGCACCTTCCAGGATTGAGAGTCCTCCTTCATCAGGGTTTTGATGAGGACTGAAAGCAGACATTTCCCTTAACTTCCCTGCAGTTCATGTGCAAAAGTCCTGTTTCCAGCTTCTCAAATTTGGAGAATTTCTTTCATTTAAAAAAGGAGTCCTAGCTGGTTTGACTCAGTGTATAGAGCATAGGCCTGTTGAATGACGGTTCCCAGGTTGGACTCTAGTCCAGGGACTAACCTTGCTTGCTGGCTCCTTCCCTGGTCTGGGCAGGTGCAGGAGGCAATCCATCCATGTGTTTCTCTCACATACATGTTCCTCTCTGTCTCTCCCTCTCTCTCTCAGTCTCCTTAAAAAGTAATGAAAAAGTATCCTTGGGTGAGGATTAACAAACAAAATAATAATAAAAATTAAATACATAATAAAAATAAAGTTACATAATTACAAAAAAAATGATTAAAAAATGGAATATGATGCTCTTGGACCAAACCCTGGGTAGAGAGTTGAGCCACCAAGTCTTCCTTGGGGGCAGGTGAGCAGCCACCTGTGTCCATCCTCCCACAGCCCCAGGCAGTGAGGACACACAGACACAGGAATCTGGGACTGTGGTCACTTGTTTCTCTGGGCAGGCTGCCCCCACCACTTGGAAAGTGCAATCTGGGACCAGCACTGTTTCTGCCTGGTTTCTCTAAAGATGAGATGGCAGCCAGCACCTGCTCTCTGAAGGGTGTGGGGTTGCTGTTCCTCACGTGGCATCTGTGAGCTGCCGTCAGTGAGGCTGCTTACCTGTGGCCTGTGACCCCATTGAAGGCCAGGAGGACTGCGTTTTGCCTCATTCTTTGAGAACCAAGCTGAGGAGAGGGGGGAACATGGAAAGCAATTCCTAAGGGGACGTAGGAGTAAGTCTGCCTTCCAGGGATGAAGAGGCCCGAGACAGAAAACTGGGGGCCACACACAGGCTCCAGAGTCGGCCCTGGAGGTGGAGAGCCAGTTACCAAG
Organism: Myotis yumanensis; assembly: GCF_028538775.1. Lineage (NCBI taxonomy): Eukaryota > Metazoa > Chordata > Mammalia > Chiroptera > Vespertilionidae > Myotis > Myotis yumanensis. The sequence goes on along the minus strand of NW_027223752.1, from coordinate 1,844,800 downwards.
CTCCTGCCGGACCTGAGGACCACAGCCTCTGGCCACAGGGAATATGACACCTTATGCTTCGTGGGAACGTGCCGGGATGAACTACCTGGAACGGCAGCTGGTGCATCAGGAGGAATCAGAAAAGCAGGCCCAGGAGCAGGAGACCCATTGGAAACGCCTGCTGACGTGGCAGGTGAACAGGCCCAGCACGTGAAGGCAACCAGGTGAGTCTCCCCATGGCAGTGGGTCCCCAATCAGCTGCGTAAGGTCCTGATCTTCTCCACTTGACAGGAGACGGCTGTCCTTTGCTGGTGGGCGTACAAACAGGCCTGTTGCCGCATTTAAAACAGAAAAGAAAAGTGCAATCACACAGGGGAGGGGAGGGGATTGGGCAGGTCAAACACCACCAAGCCTTACTTCTCTTTTCCTTTTTAAAAATATGTTTGTTTTTTTAAAAAAATTAATTTTAGAGAGAGAGGAGGGAAGAGCGGTAGAGAAATGGAAACCTCAAGAGAGACAACCGTGGGTGGGCTGCCTCCTGTATCCACCATCCTGGAAATCGAGCCCACCACCCGGGACCAATCCTGTGACCTTGAGGTTCCTGGGTGGATGCTCAACCCCTGAGCCTCACCCCCGGGATCCTTCCCTTTCTGAGTAGCAGGTACTTGAATCAGGGTTTGCTCAGTTGCTGTCGGTCTCTGACTATCTTCATCAGCCTGACAGATGCCTGTTCTGACAGTCTTGGTTGGGTTTTTGATATTGTTATGGAGAAACAAGTGTTTGGAGCTGCCTACGCCACCATTTTGCTTCTGCCCCTACTGCTCAGTGACTCCTTTTGAACAAATAGAGAATGAGAAAGGAGAAGAGCAACCGCCCAGAAATCTACCAACAACAGAGGAAACAGAGGACACAGCACCCATCCCAGGCCAGCAGAGGCAGGAGGAAGGGCCATGGCTGAGCAGTGACTCAGGTGTTTGTAAGGAGACCCTGTGTTTTAGGAAGATGAGCTTCCTGTTCCTGGAAGACCCCAGACACACATCCAGAAGGGGTGGCTTTGAGAGGATTGAGCTTGAAGGGCAGACAGACAGAACAGGGTCAATGGGACACAAAGGCAGGGGGAAGGTAGGCAGGGCAGACATAGCAGTCTGATCAACCTAACCACAGGGACCAACCAGGCAGACATAACAGAATGTTTTTGGACTCAGAGCAGGAGGCCTGGGAAACGAGGGAGGGCCTGCGACAGTAAGGTGAATGCACACAAGGGAACAGAGACATGCAGGTCCCTTCCTGGGCAAGAACAATGAGGGACAACCAGGTGGGCAGAGGGGTAGACACAGAGCAGGCTGGTGGCACATATACACCTGAGACCACAGGCTTCAGGGGCATCCCATTAGTGGGCCCCTCCCTGTGTGGGGAGCCTGAATCTGATCATAATTAACAATCCAAACTTTTGCTTAAATCTTCTGGTCCCTGATTTCATTCTTGGACTTGGTGACACTGGATCCCAGGGACAGAAAAAGCTCTTCTGGTTGTTCTGGTTATCAAGTTTGGCTCAAATAAACTCTTGAAAATATTCTCCAGGGGATGTGCTGCAGCGACCAGCAAGGCGGCAGGTGAGGAGGCTTACCTCCAGGGGTCAGTCCGTTCTGCTTCACCATCATCACCCTCTCCTCTGGCTATTACATGTGGGTTGTCTTCTGGCCTCAGTTTAGTCCTTATCAGAGCCTCGGCCCCTGGGTCCCATCACTCAGTACTCGGTGGACCATCATCACACCCTTCTGTGCAATAGGTATGGCTTGTGGCTGATTCACATGGAGAGTCCTTGTGTGCCATGGTATTGTGCACGTCTAAAGGCATCATGAATGGTTGAGCTCAGCTACTTTCATTCCTGGAGACTTTTCCCTTTGGGATAACCTCCCTCTCCATCTTGATTGCTCACAGACCAAAAAGCCAAAAACAAACTTAAAGAAGGTACCCAACCTTTCCCTGCATTGACATCACCTCACTCTTATCCGGGGATGGTGTGCTTACTCCACCATTCTGTTTTCTGGAAAGTCATGACCCTGTAATTATTCATTATTTCATACTAATGACCCGGTCTACTAAATTCATGCCCATTAAAAGGGAATTAATTGGAGGAAATATTTTAATATTGCTATTTGCCCTTTGTCTATAATAGAAGTGTTAGAGATGAAAGAAAATTGGCAAAATGTATATGAAAATCATTCTCCTGGCAGAGTCTGGGGTGCACCGTGGAACCAGAGTCAAGTCCCTGCCCACCCACGTGCACCTCGAAATCATGGGAGACCCAGACCCATCTGGCCCCACCCCCAATATTCAGACGGAGCCAGCCCCACACCCTTCAATCCCCACTGGAGCAGGGGGCGCGGCCTGGGGTTCCCCTGGTCTGAGCCAGGAATGTGCCTTGAGGTCCCCTGGCCTGGGCCAGGGTGCATGGCCTCAGGTCCCTGCTGATTACTTGTTAAGAATTGTTATGGGAACTTGGCCTCCACTGTGGGCACAGCCATCTTGACCGTTACTACATGATTGCCCATTTGCATATTCCTTCTTTATTAGGTAAGATTCTCTGCTTGGATTTGTGTAGCTAATAGGAAAAGGTTGTATCTTTCCCATTCTGCAGACTAACCTACTTGGCAGGGGACTTCTAACTACCCTCCCGAAGGCCTTGGCTGTGTTGGTGCTCTCTCCCTGCCATCTGGGTTAAGCCACGTACTGAATTTGCTTGTTGGTCTACCTGTGCTCCCACATTTTGCCTAAAGCAACTTACCCATACCACCTCCATCTTAGCTTTTGGGGGTTGATTTTCTGTAAGGTAAAATATGTTATGGTTAATCAACAGAAATCCAACTCAGATTTTTTAGAAGCATGGTCCTCTCCTAGGGAAACAATGACAGTAGTATTAATGGTGTCAGGAACAAGAAAGAGCATTATGGAATGAAGTGGATTAACAAATAAAATGCAGTGAATTTTTTATCAAAAAAGAATTTCTCCACAGGCTTAGAGATTCTCATGTCAACAACTTCAAAGTGGTTCATTTATGTTGTGGATTTTTGTTCATTCAACCAGCAAGGGAACCTGCCAGAGAGTCACAGGGGAGACAGCACAACTGGGGAAGCCGCCTTTATTTCCTTCTCCTTTTTAATACACTTTCCTAGATTCCAGAGAGGAGGCCAGTGCAGAGATGGAAACATCAATGATGAGAATCATTGATTGGCTGCCTCCTGCCCCCCAACCCCTGGGGATGGAGACTGAAATCAGGGTGGTTTGTCTCAGTGGATAGAGCGTGGGCCTGTGGACCAAAGGGTCCCGGGTTGGATTCTGGTCCAGGGCACTTACTTTGCTTGCAGGCTCTTTCCTGGTCAACACTACTGCAGGAGGCGATCAAGCCATGTGTTTCTCTCATATCCATGTTCCTCCCTTTCTCTCCCTCTCTCTGTCACTCTCCTTATAAAACAATGAAAAAATATCCTTGGGTGAGGATTAATAAACAAAATAATAATAAAAATTAAACAAATAATAAAAGTGAAATAATTACAAAAAATGATTAACGAATGGAACATGATGGTGCTTGGAACAAAACCCTGGGTAGAGAGTTGAGGCAGCACATCGTCCTTGGGGGCAGGTGAGCACCTCCCTTCTCGGAGCAGAGTGGCCCCCTGTGTATTCATAAATATCATAATTTTTTGATGCAATGGTAAATGGGACTGTGTGTTTGGTTTCCCTATCTGAGAATTCATTATTGGTGTGTAAAATTACCATTGATTTCTGTATGTTAATTTTGTATCAGGCTACATTGCTGAATTCATTTATTAAATCTACGTGTGTGTTTTTTTTTGTGTGTGCGTGTGTAGTCTTTAGGATTTTCTATGTACAATATCATGTCTTCTATGAATAATAAGAGTTTTACTTCCTCTTTTCCAATTTGGATGCCTTCTATTACTTTTTCTTGTCTGATTGCTGTGCCCAGGACTTCAGTACTATGTTGAATAAGAGTGGTGAAAGCGGGAATTTCTGTTTTGTTCCATTTCTTAGGGGAAATGGCTTTTGTTTTTGCTCATTGAGTATGATTCTGCCTGTAGGTCTGTCATACGTGTCCTTTATTATGTTGAGATATGAGCCCTCTGTTCCCACTTTACTGAGAATATTTATCAAAAGTGGGTGTTGGGTTTTGGCGAATGCTTTTTCTGAATCTAAAGATATGGTCATGTTGCTTCTGTCTTTCAGTTTGTTTACGTGATGTGTCACGTATATTGGTTTATGAATATTGTACCAGCCCTGAATCCCTGGATGAATCCCATTTGGTCATGGTGTATGAACTTTTAAATATATTGCTGGATCCAATTTGCTAATATTGTGTTGAGGATTTTAGTATCTGGGCTCGTCAGGGATATTGGCCTGTAATTATCTCTCTTAGTAGTGTCATCTGGTTTTGGAATCAAGATAATGCTGGACTCATGAAAGAGTTTGGAAGTGCTCCTTCCTCTGGATTTTTTTTTGAATAATTTGGGGAGTATGGGTGTTAGTTCTTCTTCAGATGTTTGGTAAAACTCCCCTCTGAAGGCATCCAGACCAGGACTTTTGTTTGCTGGATGGTTTTGGATTTCTGCTTCTATTTCCTCAGTTGTTATTTGCCTTTTCAGGTCTTCTGATTCTTCCTGTTTCAGTTTTGGGGTACTGTGTTTTTCTAGGAATTTGTCCATTTCATCCACATTGTCCAGCTTGTTGGCATATATTTGTTCATAGCACTTTATTACACTACTTTTTATTTCTGGGGTGTCAGTTGTTAGGTCTCCACTTTCATTTCTGATTTTATTTATTTTGGTCCCCTCCCTTTGTTTCCTGATGAGTCTAGCTTTTTTGATCTTTTCAAAGAACCAGCTCTTGCTTTCCAGACACAGTGGGTTCTCATGGCTCCTGGAAACCCACCAAAGGAGCAAGGAGGGAAGTGCAGGAGGTCTCCTCTGTCCTGCAGATGTGAGTAAGGTGAAGGTGGAGCCGCTACAACACCTGTATCATGGAGGCTGAGAAAATGCTGAGATAGATAACAATCCCACAAGCAGCTCAACCTGGGTTGTTATCTCGTCGGAGTCCTCAAAGGACTGATCTACAGAGGATCCAACCCCGTCATTATGAAATGTCAAACTTTAGCCCATGATTTTAAGTAAAAAAGATTGGAAAACTGTAAAGCTGTCTCCTTCACCAAGAAATTTCCCAAGGCAGCTGCTTGTTGAAATGAGATGATTTCCAATGAACCTTGTTAAACGTCCCTATGAAACTGCACGACACGGGATACACACACTGCTGTCATCTCACATCAGTGCTGGTGTGACACCTATGGGGAGGGAGCTGAGGTCATTTCCTGTGGCACCAGAAACAGCAAGTCCTGGCACCTGTACAGGGGAGGTGACCAGGGACCAGTCCCCAAGGGCCCTTTGCACCATTCAGATGGGTCCATCCAGCTTCCACTGTCCGCGGGACGTGCACCTGTTTTATTTACTGTGGGCCTGTCAGAAGGAAGGGCCCTATGGGGACAGGTGGGCATGTGGGTCACACCCTGAGCTCAGCACCCAGGGGCCTGGGCTGTGCTGGGGTCTCTCTTGGTGGGAAAGTTTCCAACCACAGGCCGATGAGAGCACTGAGGATGGTCTCTGTGGAGAAAGAAAAGCACGAAATAAAGACACGTGGTGAGGAGAGTCCCCATCACTGCCCACATGTCCTCTGCCAGCAGCAGTGCTACCCCCTCCTCTGGGGTCTGCAGTGAGAAAGCGGGAAATGAGAGCCTCAGAGAAAGAGCAGGAGCCTTCCCTGGAGGCAGCTGAGAGCTTGAGAGGAAATCCCTGGGCCCAACAGGAAGGCTCTTCTTTCCCCACCTCCCTCTGCCCCTGCTCCTGGGCTGCTCTCTGTGCTGTGTGTCCTGAGCGCTCCCTGTAGCCCAGCCCTGCTGTCTCCTCAGGGAGGTTTGTGTCTGGGCTCACACTGACTTCCCCTCACTGTGTCTCTTGCACAGTAATACACAGCTGTGTCCTCGGCTTTCATGCTGTTCATTAGCAGATACAGTGTGTTCTTGGCGTTGTCCCTGGAGATGGTGAAGCGGCTCTTTACAGAGCTGGCATAGTGTGTGCTACCACCACCATCACTAATGTGTGAGACCCACTCCAGCCCCTTCCCTGGAGCCTGGCGGACCCAGTGCATCCAGTAGCTACTGAAGGTGAATCCAGAGGTTCCACAGGAGAGTCTCAGAGACCCCCCAGGCTGCACCAGGCCTCCCCCAGACTCCACCAGCTGCTCCTCACACTGGACACCTGCAAACACAGAGACACAAGGTGGACTGAGAATCACATGGAAGCACCAACAGGCACAGGCACAGGTCTCAGCGCTCCCCACTCCTGAGAACGACCTTGAGACATGATCAGGAGGAAAACGCAGCTTGGCACCAAGTCCATGGTGGAGCTGCTGGGGTCCTGTCTCAGGTGCTTGGGTTCTGGGTGTCTCCCCAACATGCCGGGCAAGGGCCCCCTTTTATGAGCAGGAGGGGAGCCCCATTTGCATGGAGTCTGCATATAAGGTGCAGCTGGGACCCTGGGCTGCATGCCTGACCTTGTCATCCTAGGGGCGACTCCAGATGGGAAAGGACTCAAGGATGTTGGCCATAAGGGGTCTCATCCTGACCCCCCCTCCCTCCCTCCTTTCCTGAGACCCATCACCCTGACCCCATTCCTTTGGGGGCAGCTTCCAGGACTGAGAGTCCTCCTTCCTGGGGTTTTGATGAGCACCCAGGGGTGCTGCACCAGAGGCATGTGGGTGGGGCTTCCTCTTGCTCTTCTTCACCCGCTGTGGGCTATGTGGCCTTTCTGGGGTTTGGGAATAACAATGTGCATTGGTCCCTAACCTGTTTGGCTCGGTGACTAGAGCACTGGCCTGCGGACTCAAAGGTCCCGGGTTTGATTCTGGACAAGGGTATGTACCTTGGTTGTGCGCACATCCCCAGTGGGGAGTGTGCAGGAGGCAGCTGAGTGATGTTTCTCTCTCATCGATGTTTCTAACTCTCCATCTCTCTCCTTCTTCTCTGTAAAAAAATCAATAAATATATATTTTTAAAGAAGAATGTACATTGGATGATGCTTTTATTTTGAGACTGAAAGATTCTCCTTGTTGTTTTCCTCAATCAGATCCTCCATAAAACTGGAACCTCTACATGTGAGGAGGCAGGAAAGGCTGGGCTGGACGCTGTGGCTGCAGACTCCATCTCAAACCTGCTGCCTCTCTCACAAGCACACAGCTGCCTCCTGAAGGCACAGATTTCCCTCAACTTCCCTGCTGTTCGTGTGCAAAAGTCCGGCTTCAAGCCTCTCAAAGTGGGAGAATTTCCATCATTTAAAAAAGGGTTCCTGTTGAGTAGTAGGGCCTGATGAGCTGGAGTGGATCCATGGGGAGAGGGGGACATATGTGGTGCTTTCAACAATACAAAAGTAGTAAAAAGAAACAAATAAAATAATAAAGTAATTTTTGAAATAGAGTCCTGGCCCTGGCCAGTTTGACTCAGTGTATAATGTGTTGGCCTTTGAACCAAAGGGTCTCGGGTTTGATTCTGGTCAAGGGCACGCACCTTGGTTCTAGGCTCCTCCTTGGCCGTTGCCCTGGTCAGAGCTTGTGCAGGAGGCAATAAGTTGATGTGTTTCTCTCACATCAATGTTTCTCTCTTCCCCTCCGTCCCTTCCACTCTCTCTCTCTGAAAAGCAATGGAAAAATATCCTTGGGCGAGGATGAAAAAAGATAAATTTGGCTCTTGGAACAAAGCCCTGGGTAGAGAGTTGAGGCACCACATCGTCCTTGGGGGCAGGTGAGCACCTCCCTTCTCAGAGGAGAGCAGCCACCTGTGCCCATCCTCCACAGCCCCAGGTGAGGACAGACAGACAACTGTGGTCACTTGTTCCTCTGGGAAGGTGGCCACCACCACTTGGAAAGTGCAGTCACGCTGGGCTTGGGCACATCAAACACCATGAAGACTTACTTCTCTCTTTTTTACATTTGTTGTTCTTATTTAAAAATATATTTTTATGGATTCAGAGAGGAAAGGAGGGACAAGTGAGATAGAAACATCAGTGATGAGAGAATCATTGATCAGTTGCCTCCTGTACGCCCCCACTGGGGGTCAGGCAGTAGCCCAGGAAAGTGCCGTGACCAGGATTCCAACCCTGACCTCTTGGTTCATAGGTCGAAGCTCAACCAATGAGCGACACTGTGCGGGCTTTGTGGTGACCTCTTACTATTTCTTTCCTTTTTTCCATTAAAAAACCCACAAGACTCCTTTATTCAGATAGTTTAATTCATCCTCACTGATAATATTTTCTACTTGTTTTTAGAGAAAGTGGAAGGGAGGGGAGAAGGAGAGCCCATAGAGACACACTGAGTAGTTGCCTCTTGCAGGCAGGGATCGAACTTGCAATGGAGGTTCATGCCCTTGACAGGAATCGAGGCCGAGACCCATCAGTCTGCAGGCTGATACCCTATCCACTGAGCCACACGGGTAGGTCCCCTCCCCCATGTCTAGTCAACACTGTGGAGGCCCCGCACAGCATGCAGGCAGCCAGGGTCCTGCCGGGCGGACCCACAGACCTGGGGGTGTCTGTGTTGCTGGGACGAGGGGAACTAGGATGGAGAGGCCCCCAGAAGGGTAGCCCTAGGTGCCAGGACACAGGGGGGCACGGGGAGCTGGGCTGGAACCTCTCTCCAGAGACTTCAAGACGAAGAACCACCCAGACCCCCTCTCCTGCAGGCGGATGCTGGGCCTCCCTGTGGGGACCCGCCTGAGCCAGCTGGTCAGGCCCCGTGAGGCTGAGGGAAACACAAACCGAAATGAGGAAAAAGTCCGTTTTCTCAGGTGCCAGGAGGAGACAGGGACTCCCTCCCTCCCTCCCTGCAACACGCATGGAGGTTTCAGTGTCAGTTTAAAGGCTCCCTGAGGCCTCCCCAGCTTACACCCCAGCGTGTTTTCTGGGGACCTTGGAACCCACTCTGAAGTGTGACCACTAGGGGGCACCCTCTCCCCTCTGCTGTGGGAGGAAGGGGGCAGCCAGGCTTCAGGGGGTTCCTGGCTCCCAGTGCAAACCTCCTTCCTGTCCTAAAGAGGAGGGAAGGTTCATGTTCCCTGGGATCAGCTCAAGGAGGAAACATCCGTGGCCCCTCCAGGCACCAGGGGATTCAGGGTGAACTCTGGTGACCAGTGGTGCTGCCAAGTCCCTCCTGAGGCTGCACCTCTGTGAACAGCTGTGTTTCTGGGGACGGTTTCCCACAAGAACTCAGTTCCCTCCCCTTATCTGCTGCTTTGCCAGCCCCACTCAGAGAGCCCCACTGCAGCTATGATAAGTCTCCAAATAGACCCATTTCTGTACATTCACCTGGGATTGTGAAGTAGATTCTTCTGATTTTGCTTCATAGATGAACATGTCACCTGCAGGTAGGGACACCTTGTGTGTGGGCTCACATTTGAATGTCTCTATGCATTTTTCCTGTCTTATTGCTCTTGTTAACACGTCAAGGACAATGTTGAATAGAGGTGGTAAGAGTGGGCCTTTTTGACTCTGTCCCCATCTGAGGGAATCATGTAACTTCCCACAATCGAGTGTGACATCAGCTCCAGGAGTCCCATGATCAGAGTGAGGAAGGTCCCCTTTATCCCACGTGCCCTAAGGTTTTATCATGAATGAAGCTGTGCTTTGTACACACTTTTCTGTATCAATTTTAATGACCATGTGACTTCTCTTCTTTACACAGTTGACCTGTTGGATTACATCAATGATTTAAAAATGTTGAATCATCTTTGAATTGTTGGGATAATTCCTGCTTGGTCATGATGGAGTATGATTTTCTTATATCGCTGGTAGGATTGGCTAATCTTCTGTTGAGGATTTTAGTAAATATGTTAACAAGAGATTTCAGTCTGTAGTTTACTCTTTCTCTGTACTGACTGCACAAAGAATGCTGGTCACATAAGAATGCATTAGGGAATGTGTTTATATCTCCTAATTAATTTCTGATATTGGTCATTTGTCTCTTTGTCAGTCTTGTTAGCACTGGGTTAGTTTTATTGATCTTTTCAAATATTTAGCTGTTGGTATCATTGGTGGTTTTCTATCATTTTTCTGTGTTGATTTCATTAATCTCAGCTCATCTTTATTTTTCCTTCCTTCTGCTTGACTTTGGGTGATTTTGATCTTCCTTTTCTAATTTATTTTCTTAAAAAATTTTGCTATTGAGAGTATTACTGATGTCCCCATTTTTACCCCCATATCAAACTTCCACCCCATTCCTGCCCCACTCTGGCCTTCACCGCCATCCTGTCTGGGTCCATCGGTCACGCATGTGTGCATGTGAGTTCTTTGGTTCATCCTATTCCACTCTCTCCTCCCTCTTCCCTCTGAGTTTCATTCTGTTCCACGTTTCCGTGTCTCCAGTTCTATCTTATGCATCAGTTAATTTTGTCATTAGGTACTTTGTTCACTTATTTTGGTTCTTAGATTCAATTGTTGATAGTATGTATGTATTGTCATTATTTTGTTCATATATTCTATTTTTTATCTTTATACTCGAGGCACGGTGGTGGAAATTCTTGCATGGGAGAGGGATTTCCTCAGCTCAGCCTGCACCCTCTCCAATCCATGACCCCGTGGGACTGCTGGCTCCTCACTGCTCATATGCTTGCCAGCCTGATCCCCCTAACTGCTCTCCCCTGCCTGCCTGATCACCTCTAACCGCCTCTGCCTCAGCCCCCTCCCCCCCACCATGTCTTTGTTTGGAAGGACGTCCAGAAGGTCGTCCGGAAGACGTTCAGTCTAATTAGCATATTACCCTTTGATTAATATAGATGCCACCTTGCAGGTTTTCCTATCATGGAAAGGGAGCCCACAGTAGCATCCTGGGTTCTGACCAGGGATTATGCACTCATGCTTTATCTCAGCAGATGAGATTCCTAGAAGACTCTTGGATGTACCTTGAACATTTCTATCAAATTTGCCAAATCATCCTCCGAAAATGTTGAACCACTTTAAACTCCCACCAGCAACCATGCATGTGCCCTCTGTCCTACTTTGATGTCAATATCATTGATTTTCACCCCTTGAAGCTTCCGTCCCTTCAGCCGGGACTGCTTGGGACTTGAGCCAACCTCAATGTTTAACCCTGAACTTGATTTCCCAAGATAGGATTATGGAGGAGAAAAAATAGTTTTCCTCTACCCTTCTGAGTTCTGAGAGGAGGCCCTTGTAATGAAAGACAGATTACCAAGAGAAAAACAAAAGTCCATTAATATGTGTACCTCGTGTATATGTGGGAGATCCCAGGGAAAAATGAATAACTCCCCAAAGTGGTTTAGAATCCAGATTTAAATACCTTCTTCCTTGGGATAGGAGACAGGAGATGTAGGCCTCTTAGAGGAGAGTAAATGATTTTTAGGAAAGATGGATGGGGATTGGGGGGGATAGTTTGTAACAAAATTTGAGTTTGATGTCAACTTCTAGTCTCCTGTCCTGTGACAGGAGTCAGTCTTCACTGGCTGATGACACTTTTCCCATCGAGGGGACCTATGACATTTAAGCTCCTTTTTGGGGGTTTGATTTTAGGCAGATCAGGAGACTTCAGTGAAATCCTCTTGGTGCATTTGCTGTTTGTCAAGCATCTGCAGCTCAAGATCATCAATATAACAACACGGAATATGTTGAGGTGGCATGTTCTCTGGCCTTCACAATAAACCCAACGAAAGCTTGTTTCCTCTCTCAGATGATTTGCTACAGTAGCGTTATTTCCTGGAGACAGTATTCTGACCAGACCTCCAGGGAGTGGTCATAACATACCCTGTGCTTGTAGAAAGGGGTGGGCCATATCATTAAATAAATCAGGGTCAGTTTTCTCATCGTGTGGAAAGGGAGATAAAGTTATGAAAGTTTATCTTCCTTTCCACAGGTTTCCTGCAGATTTGTGTCTCCGCTGCAGCCCCAGTGGTCCCAGCATTGCCATGGAGCTTCTGGCTGCTGGGTGCCGGGCCCCCCTGCAGGCTTGTGTTTCTGCTCCTCTGGCCCCTGCAGCAGTGGTGAAGAAGCAAACCCAGAGGCCCTCCATGGGAGGGGTGTGGCGGAACGCTTGCATCATTGCCATGGAGATGACACAAGCGTCCCAGCCCAGCTGCCCCCATCTTTTTCATGGAGTGACAGTCAATTTTCATATTCCTCCTTATTGTCTGTGTGTGCCTCTATCTTTGTCCCAGAGTTACATTCAATTTACATATTCCCTCTTTATTAGTTAGGATTGATTTCAGAGTGGAGGAGAGAGAGAGAGAGAGAGAGAGAGAGAGACATCAATGATGACAGAGAATCACTATTCAGCCACCTTGTGCATGCCCACAACATGCGCATGTGCCCCTGACTATCTTCAAACATAGAGCCCTTAAGTCAGCAGGCCAATGCTCTATCCACTGAGCCAAACCAAATCTATGGCTTTGTTCATTATTTCTCCTCCTCCTCCTCCTCCTCCTCCTCCTCTTCCTCCTCCTCCTCTTCCTCCTCCTCCTCCTCCTTCTCCTGCTCCTCCTCCTCCTCCTCCTCCTCCTTCTCCTGCTCCTCCTCCTCCTCCTCCTCCTCTCCTCCTCCTCTTCCTCCTCCTCCTCTTCCTCCTTCATTTTCCTACTTCTCCTTCTCCTCTTTATCCCCCTTCTGAATGTGTGGAGTTGTAATCTGGTGTGGTCTGAAGCTGTCCACAAGGTGCACTGGCTCTAGGGCAGTTATGGCAAACCTATTACACACGTGTCATATGAACTCATTTTTTTGGTTGATTTTTCTTTGTTAAATGGCATTTAAATATATAAAATAAATTTCAAAAATATAAATATTTTTTTACTATGGTTGAAAATATAAAAAAATTTCTATATGTGACATGGCACCAGAGTTAGGGTTTTTCAAAATGCTGACACACCAAGCTCAAAAGGTTCGCCATCACTGCTCTAGGGCCTCTTGGGTGGTGCAAAGTCAGCCACTGCATGGGGTCACCAAGCAGGAGCTACAGGGGCATCTGCAAATGGCTGTTACTTGTATTTGGCATGAAAGTGCCCAGGCAAGGACGAGTTTTGAAGCAAGGCAGGCTGCTGCTAGTACCAGGTCCCGGGTCTCTTATTGATAGGTTTGGGGCACACTGGTGCCAGCTGCTGCTTGCTTGTTTGAGAGATTATAGGAGAGTCTGAAGCCTGAGCCAGGACAAGCCATTCCTATGGAAAGGCTGCTGCAAACAATTTGGGTGGGGCTGCAATTTCGATTGGGTGGGTTCTCAGGGAATCACCAGGGCAGAGCAAACTGTGTGAGCCACACTAATGGCGCCTCAGATATGGCTTGGAAACAGCTATGTGATGGGAAGGTCCCAGGACAGAACAGTGACCTTTAGGAGCAGCCCTGTCTGGGAGAAAGCCACCCCTAGTTCCTGCCAAATGATGGACAATCCAGTTCTTCCCCGTATGTCCCTGGATCCCCCAATTCCCCTGCCTGCCCCTGGAGCTCAGAGGAAGCAGGACCCTGTAAGAGTCTGGCCCTTTAAGAGGAACAGCTTGGGTCCCCAGCTGCCTCCATATCACTCAGAGACAATCATTTCTGGTTTTTACAACCTGAGGTTATGAGGACTTCTGTTCCCAGCTCTGGATCCCAGGGTTGGGGGTCTGGTGTGAGGCTGAGACCCTTTGCTTTTCACAGGAGGCCTCCAGAGCTGAGATATCCCTGCCAATTAAAAACATGCCACATGTGGGTGTCAGACTAGCCTTTTCCCTGCCTCCACCCTTCCTACCAGTCTTGGTGTGCTTTCTTCCATACCTCCCTAGTCAGGAAAAATGGTTGTTCTCTATTTTAGTTGTGCATTTCATGTGGTTGTGGGAGGCAGTGAGAACATGCATTTACCTCTGCCTCTACATTGGTCCTCACACTTTTCAAATTTTTTAAAGTGGAGGCTTAGATTATTGATTTAAAGATATTCATTCTTTTCCAACATAAGCATTTAATGCTATACATTTCCCTCCAAGCACTGCTCTAGCTGCATCTCACAACATTTGATATTTTGTAATTTCTTTTTCAACAATTTAGAATTATACGTTGATGACTTCTCAATGTTCCTTCAGCTCTTTGAGTCATCGCTCCATTGTCTTCGGTTTTTGGTAGCTTTTCATCTGACCTTTGATGTTTTTATTAATCTTGTTCCTTGACTTATGTGTGGTTATTTCTTTACTGCCCTTAGCCATTTTATCTTTTTCACCAGTTTGACTTCAATGTTCCTTGATTTAATATTTTTTATTTGCATTCTTATTTTCTTTGGTGTTCTTAGATCTCCTTATAGTTTACATCAAATTTTGAACAACTATTTGCCATAATCTCTTCATACATTTTTCTTGGTGCCCCTCTATCCTCCTTTTGGATTCCAATTCCATGTATAAACTAGAGGACCAGTGCACGGATTCATGCACAGGTGTGGTCCCTCAGCCTGGCCTGCACCCTTTTGCAATTCGGGACTCCTTGGGGCTTGTGGGGATCGGTCTGCACCCGGCAGTCTGACACCCCGAGGAATGTAGTAGTGCCCCAAGTGGCAGTTTTCCAGACATGAACCCGAGCCTGGGCCAGATGCCCCATGGCTCCAGCTCATCCTGGCCCTGCAGCACCTGCCATTGCTCAGTAGCCTGCTGCCACGGAGACAGGAGAGGATTGTGCCGCCACAGCTCTGATCACCATCGGAGAACCTGGCATCTGTCAGTCAGCTGTGCTCATGCTGTGGGAGTGCACTGACCACCAAGGGACAGCACCTAAGTTGAGTGTTTGCCCCCTGGTAGTCAGTGCACGTCATAGCAACTGTTCAAATAGTCATATGGTTGTTGGTTGTTTGGGCACTTAGGCTTTTATTCATAGAGATATCTGACGGCTTTATTGTCTCTTACATTCCTGACACTTGGCTATTTTGAGGGAAATTTATTCCGTGTTCCATTTTGGAGAGTTTCCTTAGACTTCCTGAAGTTCATTTATGTATAATCTGCAGTGTTAGTCTTACTCCACGTATTATTCATTGCAGATGTTATTTTCTTAGGCTCTAGAAATCCAAAATACAGCCCAGTTCTACCCACTCCTTTGTGTTAGAATAAAGCCCTTGTGAGTTTCATCCAACAGAAGCTCCTGACAGAAGACTGTCCCTTTGTTAGCACAGCCTAGCTTATTGGTTGCTGGGGCTGCAGTAACGTCTCTCTGGCCACTGCCCAACGACGTCCCCAATGGCCTCCTTAACATGGCAACGTCTCCTGGAGGAGGGACCAGAGGAAACATTAAGGCCTCCTTCTGACTGATCAATGGGGCAGAGGAAGTAAGTGACTTGCTCCAAGGGTTGGTGTGAAAGGAAATGTAAGGCATAAAGGGGAGAGGTAGTGAGTCCTGGAGGAGGGTGTTACTCCTGAAGAATAAAACCACTGACCAGTTCATCAGAGACTGTATCCCCTAAGTCCCAGCTCCTGAGCTGGTCCTCATGTCTGTGGTCCTGAGTGCCCCCTGGTGTCCTGAGCGCCCCCTGAAGCCCAGCCCTGCTGTCTCCTCAGGGAGGTTTGTGTCTGGGCTCACACTGACTTCCCCTCACTGTGTGTCTTGCACAGTAATACACGGCCGTGTCCTCAGTTGTCACGGAGCGCAGCTGCAGGGAGAACTGGTTCTTGGACGTGTCTATGGAGATGGAGGTTCGGCTCTTGAGCGAGGGGCTGTAGTTAGTGTCTCCATCATGCCATATGCCCCCAATCCACTCCAGCCTCTTCCCAGGGGGCTGGCGGATCCAGCTCCACCAGTTACTGCTGGTCACTGAGTCCCCGGACACAGAGCAGGTGAGGGAGAGGGTCTGCGAGGGCTTCACCAGTCCTGGGCCCGACTCCTGCAGCTGCACCTGGGACAGGACACCTGGGACAGAGAGAACACAGTGAGTCCTGGGCTCAGATGCAGGATCCCCATCTCCTCACGTCTAAGCCCTGAGTCCTCACATCTGGGAGCTGACAGCAGGAAGAGGAAGAGCCACATGGGAGTCATGTCTTGCAAGTGAGGTCCTCGTCCCCCAGAAAGTGTTCTCCAGGGTGAGGAGGCCCTAAATTTAAGTGGACGGCAGCTCTGTGTGTGTGTCTGGTGGCCGTGTGGGCATTTGCATATGGGAGGTGTCATCACATACAAAGGGCAAGAGGTGAGAGAGGTCCTGGTCTCTGGGGCTTCTCCTGGAAGGAGGTGCTGACTGTCCCTCAGAGAACCAGGCCCTCCTTGGGGTCCTGGTCACCGTGCCCAGGAACCTCTCCTTCCACACCAGGGGCTGTGCTGCAGGAGGGTGTTAGGGAGTAGGGTGTTGGAATAATCTTTCACTCCTCAGGGATAAAATCAATGTGCCTCTGCTCCCATGGCTATACATAGATAGATAGAGATATACATATTGATTTAGATATTGTTTTAAATATATGTATAGCTTAACTATAGATGTATTTTTAGATATAGATAAAAGTATAGATATAGAGATTATATTCTTTATCCTTACTTGAGGATATTTTCATTGATTTTTAAAAAAAATGTGTAGGAGAGAGAGGGCCGGGGGAAGAGAGGAAGAGAGAAACATTGATGGCGGGGAACATATTTATAATTTTCTTCCCATGTCAGCAGAGATGAGAACCAAATCCACATCCTTGTCATTCATTTGTTTTAATATGTATTTTATAGATTTCAGAGAGGAAGGGAGAGCGAGAGGCAGAGAGAAACATCAATGATGAAAGAGAATCATTGATTGGCTGCCTCCTGTATGATCACTACTGGGAGTCAAGCCCACACTCAGGTATGTGCCCTGAGCAGGAATGGAGTCATTGGTTGAAGCTCAACCACTGTGCCTCATCAGCACGACTGCATTCAGTTTTGAAATATATTTTCAGTTAGTTTAGAATTCCATCTTGATGGCCACTCTATTTTCCTTCAGCACTTAAAGTCCTCATTTGTTGCAGGAGGTTCATGTTCAGGAGACCAGAAGTCCCATGTGACAATGTTTCCCTACAAAGTGAACAGAGGTTAAACTAAGACCAGAGTGTGAGCCTAGAGCCAGTGGACCAAGTGTTGGGGAGAGAGGAGCATCTGTGCGGGTCCCTGGGAACCAGAAGCGTCAATTAGAGAGACACAGACAGAGCTCCCGGGTCCTATTCCTTCAGGGCAGTTTGGTGCTGGACGTGTAGCAGCTGCATAGCTTCCTTTGTGGTGTTCATTCTCTAGAGAAGAGGTGTGCAACCCCTGGTACACGTGCAAAAAATGGCATGCCAGTAACTTTTGCTGGCACACGAAAACCTCTCTTATAACCTTCCAGTTACAATTGTTTTATTAATATCCACTTTTTTATTTTTCAGATAAATTCAGTGTAGGTGCATCTTAGATAAATAAATAATTTTACATAACATGTATACATTAAAAAATAAATGTATTTTTCATCATCATATACTGTGTTTTTGTTGCTTGAATGAATTTTATTATTTCTTCAAGGCTCTTCACATACGCACACCTAAAGAGATATCAAGTAGGCGTAACATGTTCTCAAAAAATTAGGGTTGGCACGCAGAAAAATTTTGAGTCAGAGATTTTGCTGGTTTTGGCACGCACTCAAAAAAGTTTGCCTACCACTGCTGCTCAAGACTCTGTTTGGATCCAGTTTCATGCCTTGGGACATAGAAGGACCGCTGTCATGACCAGGTGTGTTGAGGGGAAGATATTGGAAATGATTTAGGAATGATTAAGTTTAGGTTATTAAAATCTTGTTATTGGAAGCCTGATGTCTGCATGTGACCCTGTGACCCCTGTCCCCACATGATGGGGGTCAACTGGAGCCTGCACCTGACCCAGTGCCACTTTGGGGTCAGAGCTCCCTGGGAACATGATGGGGGATTAACCAAGACCGAGGACACACACGTCCAGGGCTCTTGTTTCATTAGGTTGTCATCTCCTTGTTGTGTAACCAGTTCAAGTTTACTTCCGTCACTTTCCTCTGAAACAGCCCACATGTTTCCTAGAGCCATGAAGACACTCTGTTGAGAGGGTGCAGGAGCGTAAGGCATTTGTGTGTTGGTTTTGTATCTTCCATCTTTCCTGAATCCTAGTTCTATTAGCTTCTCATACATTTTTTAGGGTTTTCTATGTACAAGATCCTGTCATCTGCTTACAGATAAGGAGAAATATTTTAACTCATTTCTTTCTGATTTAGACATTTGAAATTTCCTTTTCTTGCCTAATTATTCTGAGAAGGACTTCTTGTTTTGACAAAAAGAAGTAGTCACAGGGGAGCCCTTGTCTTGGTCCTGATGTAAGAAGAAAAGCTTTTAATTTTCTCTGTGTAGTGTGATGTCACTTGTTGGATTTTCAAATGTGGCCTTTAGTATATTGAGGTCCATCATTTCTACAACTAATCTGGTAAGAATTTTAATTCTGAAGCGATTTTCAATTTTAAAGGCTTTATTCTGTATCTATTTATACGAGGGTATACTTTATCCTTCATTCTGTGGATGAGATGTAGCACAGTTACTGATTTACATATGTTGATGCATCCTTGCATGCTAGGATGGTATCCCACTTGATCGTGGAAAATGACCCTTTCAGTGTGCAGTTTAGTTTCCTAGCATATCTTTGAGGTTTTTGCATGTAATTTCATCAGGGATGTTGACCTGTCATTTTTGTTTGTTTCTACTTGACTCTGATATGAGTGTAATGGTCACCTCAAGAACTCTGTTTGGAAGTGCTGTCTCTTTCCTTAATTCTTGGAAGAGTCAAGAAGAGTTGATGAGAAAGTTATCAATTCCTATTTGAAATTCTGGTAGAATTCACCCTTGAGTCCATTTGGTCCTTGACTTTTATTTGGAAGATTTCCACTATTACTTCAATTATATTTTAAAATTTGTAGCAATCTAGCAAAGTTTGGGTTAAATTCCTAATTTGAGCTCCTACTAAGTGGACTGAGAAATACAACTGTTGATCTTCACACGTTGTGGTCAGTGTTGAAATGATAGTTTCTTGCAGACCACATATTTATTTCATATGGCATGCAAGAAAACAAACTCTAACCCCATTTTTTTTGTTTTAAAAATATTAAAAAGAAATATTTCTTTATTGATTTCAGGGAGGAAGTGAGAGAGAGGGAGAGATAGAAACATCAATGATGAGAGAGAATCACTGGTTGGCTGCCTCCTGCACCTCACACACTGGGGTATGTGCCCTTGACTGGGATCAAACACAGGACCCTTCAGTCTGCAGGCCGACGCTCTATTCACTCAGGCAAATGGGCTAGAGATAACCCCATTTTCTTATATAGAATTCTTAAAGTACAGTGTATAAGGACACCAACAGTTTTGTATCACTGCTCATGTGTGAATGCATGTCTTTTCCAGAAATGAGTGTGTGACTGTGTTTGAGTGACTGTGTGTGTAATTGCCTCTGTGAGTGTGTGTGTGTGTGTGTGTGTGTGTGTTTGACTATGTGTCTGTGTGACTCTGTGTTTCCTGGGCAAGTAGTAAGAGGCCAGTCTGGACGAAGGGGGGCCCATGGATGCTCCTCGGCTTCCAACATGCTCCCGATGCACATCTCACCCAGAGTGAAGCTGGAAATCCTTGGGTCCAGGAGGAAAGGTGGAGGAGGAGTCCGATGATGCACATCCCAGCCTCAGGGTCCCCGGTCCCCGCTGTGGGGTTAGCACTGCTTCCTGGTGGACAGCAGGGTCCCCGTGTGGATGGATGTGGGGCTCCTGTGTTTGGTGCACTGAGCTGACAGCTCCTCTGGGGACCAATGTGGACCCAGAGAGGATGGGTGAGGTCCACCAGCCCTGAGTGAGCTCAGGCCTTTCAGCAGAGGGAGGGCCTGTGATCTCCCTGGAACCAGGAGGGGAAGGGCACATGGAGAGTCAGACACTGAGGGAGCTGTGACCCCCTAACCCCCAGGGAGGGATTCAGAGCTGTACACACAGCCCGGTCCCAGTAACCCACCCGTGGAGCTCACACTCATCATAGAAAGGTTGAAAAGAGAGTAAAAACAGCCCCTTTTAGAATTTGTGAAGGAGAGTCCCCGTCACTGCTGACTTGTCACCTGCAAACACAATGTCCCTTCTTCACTGCTGTCTTCAGGGGGAACATGAGAAGGAAGAGCTGTCCCTGGAGGCAGCTGAGAGCCTGAGAGGAAATCCCTGTGCCCAACAGGAAGGCCCTTCCCTCCCCACCTCCCTCTGCCCCTGGTCCTGGGGCTGCTCTTGGTGTTGTGGGTCCTGAGCGCCCCCTGGTGTCCTTTACTCTCCCTGCAGCCCAGCCCTGCAGTCTCCTCAGGGAGGTTAGTGTCTGGGCTCACACTGACTTCCCCTCACTGTGTCTCGCACAGTAATACACGGCTGTGTCCTCGGTGGTCATGGAGCTCAGCTGCAGGGAGAACTGGTTCTTGGCCGTGTCAGCAGTGATGGAGATGCGGCCCTGGAAGGCTGGGTTGTACCTTGTGCTCCCTGTCCAGTACCCCATCCACTGCAAACCTTTCCCCGGGGGCTGGCGGATCCAGTTCCAGTAGCTACTGCTGGTGACTGAGCCCCCGGACACAGTGCAGGTGAGGGAGAGGGTCTGTGAGGGCTTCACCAGTCCTGGGCCCGACTCCTGCAGCTGCACCTGGGACAGGACACCTGGGACAGAGAGAACACAGTGAGTCCTGGGCTCAGATGCAGGATCCCCATCTCCTCACGTCTAAGCCCTGAGTCACTCACATCTGGGAGCTGACAGCAGGAAGAGGAAGAGCCACATGGGAGTCATGTCTTGCAGGTGAGGTCCTGGTCCCCCAGAAAGTATTCTCCAGGGTGAGGAGGCCCTGAATTTAAGTGGAGGCCATCTGTGTGTGTGTCTGGTGATTGTGTGGGCATTTGCATTTGGGAGGTGTCTGCACATACAAAGGGCAAGTGGTGAGGGAGGTCCTGGTCTCTGGGCTTCTCCTGGAAGGAGGTGCTGACTGTCCCTCAGAGAACCAGGCCCTCCTTGGGGTCCTGGTCACCCTGCCCAGGGACCTCTCCTTCCACACCAGGGGCTATGCTGCAGGAGGTGGTCAGGAAGTAGGATGTGGGCACAATCAGTGACTCCCTAGGGATAAAATCAATGTGCCTCTGCTGCCATGGATATAGATAGATATAGATGATATAGATATAGATTAGATATAGATATAGATATACAGGTATATAGATGTAGAGATAGACATAGATATACCTCATTTAAAAATATGATTTTCTTGATTTTTAGAGAGAAAGAAAAGGGGGAAACATATCACGAAACATCCGTGAGAGAGAACCATCGATTGGCTGCCTCCTGCATGGCCCCCTCTGGGCATGGAGACTGCAACTCAGTCATGTGTCCTCACCAGGAATCAAACCAGTGACTTCTTGGGTCCTGGGTCAATGCTCAACAGCTGAGCCACATGAGCCAGGCAGGCTGGACCTTCTTTTCTTTGTCCTCATCTGAGGACGTGTTCATTGATTTTTAGAGGGAAAGGAAAGGAGAGAGAGGGAAGGACTGAGAGAAACATTGACATGAGAGAGAAATATTGACTAGTTGCCTCCCATATACACCCATACTACTAATCACACCCCCAAGATTTTAATTTATTCATTTAAATATATTAAAATATATATTAAGAGGAATGGAGAGGGAGAGAGAGAAACATCAATGACAAAAGAGAATAACTGATTGGTTGCCTTCTGCACATCCCACACTGTGGATGTGGGTGGCAACCTGGGCATGTCCCCTGACCAGGTATCGAACCATGGCCTCTTGGTTCATAGGTCGCCTCTCAACCACTGAGCCATGCTGGCTGGGGTGTACCTGCACTTTTAGGATTCACAGAGCTCCCTATGCACTTGGGCTCTGGTCAGCGGGACATTGGAAACATTATAGGTGACCAGGCCCAAGCCCTTCCCTGACTGCCCTCTGACCTCAGTGGCCACAGGCTTGTCCACCATGATGCTCTGCAGCTCACGGACCCCTTGGAGGTTCCCACAGCACAGGTGTGAGTTGTTGGAGGTGCTCTGAGCTCAGTGCTCAGCTGTGTCTCCACCTGACACAGGAGGGGCTGCCACGGACAGACATCACACATGGCCACTGCATCTGGGCTCAGCAGAACGGCAGAGGGAGGGCCTGGCACAGGAGATGGCCATGAGGGGATGACATGGGGCTGCATTTAAGGCAAATCATACAAGGGCGGGAAGGAGAGGGCAGACACATCCACTCAGGACGTCCTGTGCAGGCCCCAAGGGGTGAGAGTATAGGCGGCGAGGAAGGAGGGTGAGGATGGGGCGGAGCAAGAGGCACAGCAGGGCCGGGTGGGACCATGTCACCTTTCCACAGGTTCTCAGTGTTAGGTTTAATGTAAGGTTTAATCTGAGATGTAAGATTTAATCTGACCAAAGCCAATAAATTGACCAAGACAAGCAAGGTAAGAGCGAAATATCGGGTTTATTGGAAGCTCTCAGGTGAGGTCCCACGGTCTGGGGGTGCAGGCCAGGGGAGTCACACCCGCCTATGCCTGGCAGAGAATTTTTATGCTGCTGTTGGACCAATCAGGTTTATTGGAGGTAACTTGTGGCCGGTGATGTATGAGCGGGAAGTTGGTGCAGCTGCACCCTGGCCATCTTGAGAAGTCTCCGGTGGTTATTTATTGGCCATCAGCAAAACAGGATGCTCTGGTGGGTCCCAGGATGGCAGTTATTATCCAGCAGGATGTGGCTCGGCAGTTCTGGGTTGTTTTGTTCCAACTCAGCGGGTGGGATCAGGAAAGACCCTATTTTCCCAGCCCCAGACCTTACACTCAGGATGCAGGTGGTTCCCCACGGGAAGCTGGACAGGTGTTGGGACACATCCCCAGGGGCCAAGTTCTGAGAACCACAGGGAACAGGGCCCAGCAGGGCTGTGACAGGGCCCGTCATGGGTGTCCTTCTGGCCTGTGTCCCAGGACGGCCTAGGAGCTGAGTCCAACTGCCAGGCTCACGAAGGGGCAGCGCCCACAGGGGTCAGACCCTAAACCTCCATGTGCAGCCATGTCAGTGAGAGGCAAGTGGCTAACTGCCCCCAAAGGGCTCCTCCTGGGGCAGAGAGAGGGGCTGGTCATCACTGGTGAGGTTTGGGGCCTGGACTCCGTGTCCCCACTCAGCACTGTGTGGAGGGTGGGGAGAATCCCTCTCAGTGAGGGGATGGGAATCCCTACAATGTTTTTCTTGTCAACCCAGAGAGCGAACATCAAGGACATGGTGACAGGAAGGACCCAGATGAGAATTAGACCAGATCTGACACACAGCCACTTCCTGTTTTTTTCCTGCAGAGTATCTAATTAAAGACACAAAGAAGGAAGAGGAACTGTCCCAGGGACACTAGGAGGGAAGAAAGCATTGACCCCAATAGGAAGCCTGCACAACCCTCCAGGGACAGCCTCTGAGCTGGAAGCCTGGGTTTGCTGGTCCTGAGCGCCCCCTGGTGTCCTGGACGCTCCCTGGAGCCCAGCCCTGCTGTCTCCTCAGGGAGGTTAGTGTCTGGGTTCACACTGACTTCCCCTCACTGTGTATCGCACACAGTAATACACGGCTGTGTCCTCAGCTCTCAGGCTGCTCATTTGCAGATACGCTGTGTTCTTGGCGTTGTCTCTGGAGATGGTGAAGCGGCCCTTCACGGAGTTGGCATAGTATGTGCTACCACCACTACTATTGTATGCGACCCACTCCAGCCCCTTCCCTGGAGCCTGGCGGACCCAGCCCATCGAGTAGCTACTGAAGGTGAATCCAGAGGCTGCATAGGAGAGTCTCAGAGACCCCCCAGGCTGCACCAGGCCTCCCCCAGACTCCACCAGCTGCTCCTCACACTGGACACCTGCAAACACAGAGACACAAGGTGGACTGAGAATCACATGGAAGCACCAACAGGCACAGGCACAGGTCTCAGCGCTTCCCACTCCTGAGAACGACCTTGAGAAATGATCAGGAGGAAAACGCAGCTTGGCACCAAGTCCATGGTGGAGCCGCTGGGGTTCTGTCTCAGGTGCTTGGGTTCTGGGTGTCTCCCCAACATGCCGGACAAGGGCCCCCTTTTATGAGCAGGAGGAGAGCCCCATTTGCATGGAGTCTGCATATAAGGTGCAGCTGGGACCCTGGGCTGCATGACTGACCTTGTCATCCTAGGGGCGACCCCAGATGCGAAAGGACTCAAGGATGCTGGCCACAAGGAGTCCAGTCCTGACCCCCCTCCCTCCCTCCTTTCCTGAGACCTGCCACCCTGACCTCATTCCTCTGGGGGCATCTTCCAGGATTGAGAGTCCTCCTTCATGGGGTTTTGATGAGGACCCGAGTTATTCCCCAGAGGCGCATTGATGGGGCTTCCTCTCGCTCTCCTTCACCCTCTGTGGGCCATGTCACCTCTCTGGGGTTTGGGAATAAGAATTTGCATTGGATGATGCTTTTATTTTGAGACTGAAAGATTCTCCTTGCTGCTGTCCTCTATCACATCTTTTTTTTAAATTAAATCTTTATTTTTCAGATTATTATATTTGTTCCTCTTTTTTCCCCCATAGCTCTCCTCCACCAAGTTCCCACCCCACCCTCCTCCCTCACTCCCCACCCACTGTCCTCATCCATAGGTGCACGATTTTTGTCCAGTCTCTTCCCGCATCTCCCACACCCTTTTCCCCCGGAAGAATAGTCAGTCCACTCCCTTTCTATGCCCCTGATTCTATTATAATCACCAGTTCATTCTGTTCATCAGAATATTTATTCACTTGATTTTTAGATTCACTTGTTGATAGATGTGTATTTGTTGTTCATAGTTTGTATCTTTACCTTTTTCTTCTTCTTCCTCTTCTTAAAGGATACCTCTCAGCATTTCGTATAATACTGGTTTAGTGGTGATGAACTCCTTTAGCTTTCCCTTATCTGTGAAGCTCTTTATCTGACCTTCAATTCTGAATGAAAGCTTTGCTGTATAAAGTAATCTTGGTTGTAGGTTCTTGGCATTCAGCACTTTGAATATTTCTTGCCATTCCCTTCTGGCCTGCAAAGTTTCTGTTGAGAAATCAGCTTACATTCGTATGGGTATTCCCTTGTAGGTAACTGACTTTCTTTCTCTTGCTGCTTTTAAGATTCTCTCTTTGTCTTTTGCTCTTGGCATTTTAATGATGATGGGTCTTGGTGTGGTCCTCTTTGGATTCCTTTTGTTTGGGGTTCTCTGCACTTCCTGGACTTGTAAGTCTATTTCTTTCACCAGGTGGGGGAAGTTTTCTGTCATTATTTCTTCAAATTGGTTTTCAATATCTTGCTCTCTCTCTTCTTCTGGCACCCCTATAATTCGGATGTTGGTATGCTTGAAGTTGTCCCAGAGGCTCCTTACACTATCTTCGTATTTTTGGATTCTTTTTTCATTTTGCTTTTCCGGTTGGGCGTTTTTTGCTTCTTCATATTTTAAATCGTTGATTTGATTCTTGCAATCCTCTAGTCTGCTGTTGTGAGTCTGTATAATATTCTTTATTTCAGTCAGTGTATGCTTAATTTCCAGTTGGTCCTTTGTCATAACATCGAGGGTCTGACTAGATTTCTTGAGGATCTCACTACATTTATTGGCGGTCTCACCAGTCTTTTCGAGGGTCTTACTAAATTTATTGGCTGCTTCTAGAAAGTTCTTGAAAAACCTTAAGAATGTGGTTTTGAACTCTATATCCAGTAGTTTGCTTTCCTCCAATTCTGTTATTTCTGTCCTTTTTCTTTGTCTCCGCATTTTTTATGCTTCCCTGTGTTGATACAGTGCTTTTCTGTGGTAAGTGTCCTCTAGGGCCCAGTGGTTCAGCCTCCCCAATTACCTGAAAAGGACACTCTTGGTGCACCCCCTTGTGGTCTTTGTGCACAGTCTTGTTGTAGTTAAGCCTTGATTGTTGTAGTTAACACTGGGAGGGAATGACCTCCAGGCCAATTGGCCATGAGAATCAGCTGTGTCTGCAGTGGGAAAACTTCTGTGCTGGAGACACCCCTCCGGGGCAAGACTTGCTTCAATGGGGCTTTGGTGCTCACTGGGTCTGCCTCCCTGAGTGTGTCCTGTAAGGGTATGAGAAGCTGCAAACTGGATGGTCCCACTCTGACCACTGGGCACACTCACTCCTGGATCTCTTGGGAGGTGCTAATCTAGCCTTTGCCTGAGGCTACCCAGCAAAAGCCTCTGTGCAGGACTTGGGCAGGGAGGGTCCCAGGGGATCAAAAGGGCGGGCCAGCGAGCAGTTATGGCTGCTCTCAGTCCTGTCCTCAGAGGCTCTGCTTTTCAGTGTCCCAGTAATCGCTGCAAGCACCTCCGAGAGAAAGCTGCCCTCGAGTTCTGAGCGATGCCAGACAGTCCCGTTTCTCCCGTATGAGTCTGGGTCCCCAGAGACTCGCCCAGAACTGGAGCTCAGAGCCTGAGACTCCCTCCCGATTGAGAAAGACAACTGTGCCCTCAGCTGCCAGCCCACTCCACATGCGCCTCTGTACCTTAGTATTTTACTTCTGCACTGCACCTCCTATGAGTCTTTGTATGCTTTTCTCTTTCCTTCTAGTTGTAGAATTTCCACTCAGCCAGCCTTCCTGTGGTTCTGGATGGTGTCCGTTCCGTCTTTTCATTGTATTTTTGAAGTGATTTTGCGAGGCAGCACACTCTGGTGTTTACCTATGCCGCCATCTTGGTTTCTCTTCCTCTATTACATCTTTAAACACGAATAAAGAATCTGGCAATGCATGGTCCCTGCTGCCTGTCACTCCTTGAGCAAAATAGACAGAGGGAGGGGTGAATCATATATGGACATTCATTCCAATGCTGCGGGCAATATGGGCGAGCAGCAGGTCATCCACAAAAACCTGCTCTTCAGCCCCCATAAACCAGCTGCTTATACTGAGTGAAAGGTTAGAAGCTGAAGTGGGAAGTAGCCAAAGTCTCTGTTAAAGGGGCAGGTGACAGGAGCAGAGGGCTGGGACCTTCTAGGGCTGGCGGGCTGGTTCCTGCAGGAACGTTGTTCATCTCCAGGATGATCGGCAGCTCCAAATGGGGAGGAGGGGTTGCACTTCCAGGTGAGCTCCCAGGTCCCAGTGCGGCTGCCAGCCAGGCTAGAAGGTGCCTTCTCCAATCAGAATAAACAATCACGGTGAACAGAGCAGGATGACCATGTCGTACAATTCTAGCCGGTTCCCCACATTCTATTCCTGCCCCTATAGAAACTCGAACCTCTACATGTGAGGAGGCAGGAGAGGCTGGGCTGGGCACTATGCCTGCAGCCTCCGTCTCTAATGTGCTGTCCCTGCCACAAGCACACAGCTGCCTCCCCAAACCACAGATTTCACTCAACTTCCTGCTGTTCCTGTGCAAAAGCCCTGTTTTCCCAGCCCCTCAAAGTGGGGGAATTTCCATAATTTACACCTGGACCCTGGCTGGTGGGAGTCAGTGGTTGGCGCATCAGTGCCCACACCAAGGGGTGCGAACTCTTTAGAACTAACTCATCCTGCCCAGGTAGCAGGTTTTTAATAATTGTGTGAACGTCTCACTCCACACGGAGAAAACACGTGTATGAACGTATGTTGTAAATAAAGAAAAGACAATATTTTAGTATAAGAAGTGTCCTAATGTGTAGAGAATATTTTATAAGATTTTTGGAGCCAAACTGATGAAAACTGTGGGGGAGCAAGACCTCCAATGGCCTGGAGAATAACCGTTTGCAGCTGTGTTTGTGCATTTGAAGTTTAGGAGGGAAGGTGAGGAGTGGCATGGAGGTGGGAAAGAGCAAGGCGGCGATTGGATGCCAGGATAGTTAACAGAATGTTCTCTCTCTCTCTCTCTCTCTCTCTCTCTCTCTCTCTCTCCTATTCTTTATTGTTGAAAGTATTACATAGTTCCCCCTTTTCTACACGTTATCCTCTCTCCGCTGGCTCCCATTCCCTCCCCAGGCCCTCACTACCCCATTGTCTGTGTCCATGGGTCAGGCATATATGCAAACAAGTTCACTGGTTGATCTCTTCCCACCCACCCTCCCCACCCTCCACTCTGAGGTTCCATGGTCTGTTCATGCTTCTATGTCTCTGGGTCTGTTTTTGTTCATCAGTTTATTTGGTCCATTAGCAAGGCAAACTGGTGCACACATTATGGAAAACAGTATAGAGTTTCTATCTAAATATTAAAAGTGGAACTCCCATTTGGCCCAGTGATCCCACTTCCCCACCATATACCAAGTCCGGGCAGAGCCATCTGGTAGACATTTTCTCTCTCTCTCTCTCTCCCCTCTCTACCCCCCACCCCCCCCGCCAGAGAACAAGTCTGGGCCTGGACATCTGGTAGACAGCAGCCACCTTGCAACCATCTCCAGTGGGCGCCCTTTTTGGGGAGTGCCGGTCAACTGGAATTTTCGGGGGGAAAAAGGGGGAGTGAGCCGGCCCTTGGCCCCCTGGGAAAGGAGCACTTCCCCCTCCATCCACCCATGCTTCCCTGTCAGAGCCTGAGGACCTAAGGCCCCGGCCTGGTTCAAGGAAAAGACCTGTAGCGGGTCTGCTGCGCCCTCAGCAGCTCTGGGCCTCTGGGCTCCTGGTGAGAGGGATGAAGTCAGTCCCAGATGCATGTTTTCCTCCTGACCCTTCTCTCAGGAGGAGCCTCCTCCATCTCATCCCTGTGGTCAGACACCGCCCTTCGCCTTCTGCAGCCTTTCCTCGGCCTCCAGGGCGGTTTCCATCTCCATCTCGGCCTCCTGCCTCTGAGTGACCACTGCGCCCGCGTCCGTTTCCAAAACTTCAGATGAGCCCTTGGGAGGCGCTTATGATTCCTGCTCGGCTCTTGGACGGAACCATGTCATTTTGGTTCCACACTGCGCCGCCCCCAGCGGCTCCCACAGGACATGCTCCAGAGACCCCCAGGGGACAGCGTGTGGCCTCCAGCCAGGGCTATGCTGTGCCCAAGCTCTTCCAGTAGCTCTGGGGGACCCCAGGGACCGCCCGCAGACAACATGCTCCTGCAGCAGCCAGGTCCCCTGGGGGAAACCCACCCAAACACGGCCCCACCATCTCCAAACGCCCTCTGTGCTGAGCACAGACTCTGCGCCATCACTGAACTCACACAACTTTCCCAGCGCCTGCGGCCTCGCGGCCACGTTCTCACAGGGTTTCTGTTTTGCTCTTTCTCCTCCATGGAGGCCCTGCGTCTGAACCCACCAGCGCTGCCCTCTGGGAGCAGTGCGACCCAGGTCATGGGATCTGCAGTCACCATGTCCTCCCAAACCTCAAAGCCTCCAAAGCACTGAGACTCCTGAGGCGCTGCCGCCTCTCCCTCACCGCCAGGCTGGGGTCCAGCAGCAGCAGCCAGAATCAGAGGGCGCAGGGTTCCAGGCCACCATGTCCCCCAGGTCCAGGAGCACCAGCTGCTGCTGCACCAGCTGGGCCAGCCCTGGGCACTCGCACTCGGGACCTGGGCGCTGGGGGCTGGAACTTTTCCAGCAGCTCCACCTCCTCTTGCTCACTCCCTTTCTCTGCTGCTGCCAACTGGGCCTCATGGTCGCCTGGAGGGAGAACTGAGGTCTCTTGAAGCACTTGGTCGTTCTCTGGCCCATGACAACGTGAGGACCAA